>NW_020884889.1:6096440-6247580 GCF_003945725.1 Corapipo altera | reverse complement strand
GTTGTTGGCCCTGGTGGTTACTAAGGTTTGATCACTGGAAAAGGAGAGGAGATGGAAAAGAGCAAAGCTGGTAATTTCAGTCAGCTCACATGCACACCAAGCCTCCCTGAGTTCACGTGAACATACATTTAAGAGTACAGTACACGCTGATTCCACTTCTACCAGTCTATCCCTATCCAAGTGAAATCTGAAACCATAAAAGTAACCTGAATACAGTATTTAAGTTCTGCTGTACTGTGGCCAGCAAAGAGCAGCCAAGTGCAGAGGGCAATATGAGTGAAGAAAGAGCAAAAGACACAATACAGACTATTTCATTACCATGTTTCTTATTCTGATTCAACAGTTATTGCAGCACGGAGGGTTTCATTCTGGATATTAATAACCCTTATGAAGCATCTGTTATGTGCCCCCAGTTGGGACAAGAAACAGCAAAAACCCACTCCATTTCTAGTCCCTACCACGTGCTTCCCCATAAAAGAAAGTAAACTCTGAGCTGAGGCAACAGGGCATCAGTGAAATCTGAGCCAAAGCAGCGGTTAAACCTCTCCACATCCAAACAACACTAAAGACTTGTTGACTGTGTAATTCCACATGAGGTTTTATAGTAAAAGCATCAAGAGCACGGTTTGTTTCACCACCCTGGCAAAGCAAAATGCTGTTTCTCGGTTTGTTACCCCCAGCTCAGTGCCAACCTTTACCAATAGCTCAGAGATGAGTGAAATGTTCCTTTCGTGATTACTGCAGAGTATTCCCCAGACAAACACATTGTCTTACCTTGAACATTATTTAAGCATTTAGGTAGTTGCATGCCTTGTTTGTCTGCGGAAGACTGACTTTTCTGAATTAAAGGGCTTTTGCTCTTCCTCCTCCAACTCCTCACAAGCAAGCAACCTCTTTTCTGAAGAGCCCATGTCTTCTGTTGGTTTCACCTGAATAAATTCTGAAGTTTGAAGCTTCCATCAAATCTAACCCCAGAGACAAGTGGGTAAGTTGGGGCTGAGGAGAGTGGAGGGAAAACATGCTTGATTAAATAAATGTAGAAATATCAAGCATCATGATGAGGAGGTGAGATTAATTCTTTTCTAAAGACCAGGAAAAAGAGAATGGAAGAAGTAAAAGAAGAGATAAAGGCCTTTGGTATTGCACAAAGTGGTCATCAAGAGGCCCAACTAAATTTTCATTATATCTTGATAGTCACTATAAAAGGAGAGGGAATTCACCACCTCAGAATAATGAGGAAAAACACTCAATTTGAATTGTCCATAAATACCCTGTGCTTGGAGGCTTTGCACTGCTCAACATTTAAATGGCACTTTAAAAAGAAAATAAAGACATAAAGGAGAAGGGAAGATGTACCCTCAGGGAAAAGCAGGAAAAGAAAGATCTTTGTATCCATTCAACTTGATGTAAGCATTTGCCCTATCAAGAACTAATTAGCAATGGAAAAATAACTATTGGGATGCCTGTAAACAGTGGTTTGTTACAAGCAACATTTATTACAGTGAGTTTGACTACATTACAGTCTGACAAGCACATACCTAATATACCACATTAGTGCTACACTGGCTGCTGCTTCCAGCAGGGTTCAGATCTTGCTCTAACCCAGTGGCACTCAAAAGCCTCTCGCTGCCATCAGGGGGTGGGTGTACAAAGCATTGTACAAATACTCCGCAAGAAATACTCCTTGTTCCACAAGCAACCAGCCAAACAGGCAAGACAGACAAAGGCAAGAGGAAAAGTATCATGATCCCTATTTCTTGTACGAGAAGCTGAGCCACAGAGAGGTGAGTGTGTACTTAAAGCTCATGTACTGTGTCAGTGATATAAACAACATGCCTTTCTAGTTTAACTAGACGTGCTAGGAGGTCCTGATGCTTTTGTGATTCCCAGGGTTAACTGCACAGACTCCTTGCCTTGTATTTGTTCAGATTTAACAGCAAGCAACGAACCCAACGCCCCCACACTCTCACACATGCCACACCACTAGTAACTGTTAGAAAGCCAGCTAAATGAAAACTGAAACACATCAGTGATATCTAAACAAATACACAAGCCCTTGTAGTCAGAGCAGAAACAAATCCTTAAATCGATCTCCAACTCTGTCGATATTAAAATTCTCTCTGAAAGAGAGCTCTTGCATTCTGCCCTAATGGGCAACAAAACTGGGCAGTTCTGGGATATACTGAGTAGAGATTTTCCAGCAGGGTCACCTACCAGTTACCCACCACGGGATGAAATGATCCCAGTCTAAGCATCTACTGAGGAGCATCACAGAGTGGGACAGGTTCCATTTGCAGGAGGTTACAGGACATTTGCTACATCACAGGTCACACACACAGAGATCTGCATCTTGTCTGTGAAGTGTGATGCTGCCTGCAGAGACATGCCCTGGTACAAAGAAGCTTAAGGGCAGCTTTGAATTTAGTGTATGAGAGTGTCCTGCTAAACCTGCTTGAAGGAAAAGCCTCTCTTTTCTCATCTAAGGACACAGGGTGTTACTTGGCTCTTGTAGGATGCCCTTCTATAAATCAGGCTCTAGCTGACATGTTGTGTGGTGCAGAGACTCTTTGTCCATGACTTGAAATGGGGCCAATGTCATCAGACTTAAAAGGGATGAAAAGTATCTCCTCTGTACTGCATTTATTGTTGATGTATCTCCCCACAACCTTCCATTTTATTTGCATCAAGCAGTTCTCCCTCAGCCTGATCCAGTACCAGCAAATGCTGGAAAAAATATCTGAGCTGCAGAATCCATGTTAGAAAATAAACCAGTCACTGGAGTCATTTTAGTGTACACTTCCCACTGACTCCTTCCTCTCGCATATTGCACACATTGTTCAAGGGTAAGCAAAATGGATCCCTCGAGATCTCAGAGGGATTTCATTTCCCACCAGGAAAAGAAAGGGAATTGCTGCATACAGTTCAGTCCTGGATACATGAACCAGCCCTCCTGCTCTCCATAGCCCTCCTTCCGCGTCAACAGCTTCACATAACTAGGAATGCTCAGGGGAGATGATAGGTATAATAATCAGCCTCACCTTTCTTGCAGTTACTGGAGGAGTCAGGGGTGCTTATCAAACTCAGCTCTACCTTATCACCTCCTCTCTGCTTCCCTCTTGCTTCTGACATCCTCTCCTGGAGGTGTTTCACTGTCAGCTTCTCAAAGCCAGATACTTTACAGACCTAATAAGAGCAGACAAACAACATCTATGTCTGAATGATTAGCTGATAATCACAGACATTTTCTTTGCCAAGTTTTTTTTTAATAGAGAAGCCCAGTTCAGCCTTCCTTCACCCCAGCATCCCACTGCCAAAGCCCACAAATCACATCAACATAAGGGATGGGTGAAAAACAAAATCCAGCTCATATTGTCTGCCATCAAACGGCTGCTAAATAATGCAAAGAAATGAAAACAATTTAGTTTGGATGATTGATTATAGGGAAATTGCTCATACCTCCAAAGTGTGGCACTTCCAATCACATCTTTGTTTCATTTGTCAGCAAAGAAATTAAGTTCCTCTCCTGGCTCAGAGCCTGTGCTGTCCTCCTAACCATGTTTGGCACACTGCACTGCTTTGCAGCAGTTTTTTGCCTCACTTAAACACCTTGCCTTGCCCCACCTAAGCTGCCCCACCTAAGTCATGACCATCTGGGACATGAGGTTGGGCTCCAGTTTAGCAGACTACAGTGGCTCAGCTCTTCCCTGAGGCAGTTCTCCCAGCTGTTCACATTAACCCCAAAGGACACGTACTCCATTTAGCACCAAATGCACCCTTGGAAAAGTCAAGAGAACACCCAGCACCTGAGGATTTACAGTTCCCTTCAAGAAGGTCTTCCCGAACCTGGAATTCCCTCCTTCACCTTCATGCAATTATGTAGTTTTAAGCAGAGATATGACCTCCAGATCTTGAAAGGAATATCAGTAACTGCCTCACACATGAAAAAGCAGAGGGGTGAAAGAGACACATTCATGTCAATAAAGAGCAGAAAACAGTCCCACTGGCACAAAAATACTGCTCTTCCTCTCAGCTCCCTAAATCCAGCAACAAAAGGGATCTCCTAGTCCTACACTTTGCTATGACAGGCAGTAGTTTTCTGTATCCTTTGAATTAATTTAGCAAGCTCTATTTTAAAAACAAGCTCTGATTTTTGCCCCTAGCATTCCCATTATGAAAGGCTGTTTCAGAACATTGCTGTTCTGACAGTTCAAAACTTTCTTTCAATTTCCTGCCTAATTTATGCCTGGCCAGTTTTATACTCGTGTTGTTACAGCAGTGCTGTTCTTTGGTTTAAAGAGTTCCCTTTTCTCCTGATGTTTGCTCCACAATGATATATTAACAGAGCTGTCACATAAGGCACGTTTAACCTAGTTTTACCACTGAAAGATGAAGATTTTATCTATTTATAGATGGGTTTTTAACTCCTCAAGGAAGAGGCTGTGTTTTTACATTGGGCTTAATTATAGATATGTATGGCAGAAAGGCATTCCATGGGATCATCAGAGACAGGATCAAATATACTTAAATAACTATTTGTCTTAATAGTTGTTTGTCTAGCCCATTCCTAAAATTCACTAAGAAAGGGGATGCCACATCTTTCCTAGACAGCTTGTTTCTGTGTTTTACCCATCTAGGGATTAGAAGGGTTTTCCTAATAAACATCTTAAATCACCTTCACTATGAATTCAAACACTTTTTCTTACACCAGTACCGTGGAAAACAGCTCATCATCAGCTTTTTTACAAGTATTACTTTTGTGAGGAAGACTGACTGCATCCCATTTCCATAATTTCTCTCTTAAAATGAATAAATAAACTGTCTTCAGTCTTTGTCCACAGGAGTTGTTTGCCTGACCTCTTATCATTCACCTGTTTTGTTGCTGATTTTTTTCACCCTGGACTCTTTCTCCAAATATTTTAATAGTGTGTAGACAAAGTTCCACATTAGTTCTGGACACCCACACTTGGCTGAAGATCTACCAGCCCTAAAGAGCTTTGTAATCATTGCCTCACAAGTCTGGCAAAGAGCATTCTTGTTAATACAGTGTTGAATACAATGAGGTATTTTGCTGCAGCCGCAGGGTTGATTCATATTCTGCTTGTGAACCAGCACAACCCAGGTCCTCTCCTGATGCCTCATTGCATATTCCCTGTTTTGTGTTTGTGCATTCTGCTTTGCCTGCCCCAGAGGAGTGCTTTGCACTTGTCTTAATTTCCTCTCTTTTGCTTTCAGGCAGGATCTCTCATTTGTAAAGATTTATGTAAGGGCTGAGCCTCTCTCACAGGGTCCCATATTTACCTGGCACAATGACAGGCAGTGTTTAAGACCTCCAGACAACACTGCCCTCCAGCACAGCTCAGCCAGGATACAGATGCAATCTCAACAACTGTTTGTGTTGCTCTTCCAACTAATATTCAGAAAAAGTCCTCTTATTCCTGATTCTTACAGACTACTTCCTCCAAAACAGGTCATGTATCTTCTCTTGAGCAATATTCTACAACTACATCATCAAAAGATCTGCATTTCAGACCTCCTCAGCAACCACCTGAACCTTCCCATCTGCCACAGGACACTGTCCTTACTCTGTGGCCCTACTCACCCCTGCCAACACATTAAATCAGTTACAACCTTGAGATGGGATCTCCATTTTCCCTGAAACAGCTGCACAGCAGTGTCCAAAGCTGGAATACACCAATGCAAATTTTAGCAGGGGTTTCCTTTAAAGACGTATTAAATCAGGGGTCAGAAAACAAACTTACATTCTGGTGATTATGTCCCTACAGCACAAGGTCCTCTTCTGCTCTGCTTCCTAGCAGCCTTCACTACCTCTCTGCACCCAAGTGTCCTCCTTCCCACCTCCACCAAGGCACCAGGGCATTGCAAATCTCTCAGGAGTCCCCCAGCCTGCACTGCCCTGGGCTGAGAATGTTCAAGAATGAGGTCTCTGAAAAACATCTCTGTAACAGAGAGCACTCCAAAAGAAAGAGCACCAGGGCCAAGCCAGTGCCTTTTAGCAGAAAAAAATCCTCTACATGATCCTAGTGACCAGGGAAAAAGAAAAGTAAATGCTCTCACTACCTGTCCACTTTTGTTTGTTTTGTAAATCCAGTTCTTTCCTCCCTACAACCTCCCAGCTCAAATTTGACAGGAAGAGTAGAGGCCAATAAAGCTGGCGGATTGTGAAGACCAAAACTTTCTAAATGCCATTTCCCTGAAGGACATGGCACTGTCTTGGCATGCTTTCACCTGAGGATTAGGAAGTGCATCCTAGAATTATTACCTCCCATGCCACTGCACTGAGGTATGGAGCAATACAGCCCATGTATGAAGCACGGAGAGGCTACCTCAAGTTGTTCATTCTGGAGGCAATGAGAGCAGGAGAAAGCTGCTGAGGGCCCACCTTACCAGGACCTTAGAACCAGGACTAGTGTGACGCAGGTTTAGGGCAGAACATAATACAAGTTAAGTCTCCGCTTGTCAGTGCTCTTGGCAATGTCTGTGCCTGGTCAGGTACTGGGGGAGATAGAGGCTGGGTAATTGTATCCTTGCACCTCTCAGAGAGACCTTCTCCACGCAATTATTGCCACAGCGCCACAGTCCTGCCCTGGAAACTGTCAGCTGCCTATCAATGAAATGACAAAACCCAAAAAATCTTAGTGCAGCTTGGTGCTGGTGCTCGTGTGCTGTAATGAGGGAGAGTGAGCAGTGTATCAGCAGAAGCGCTGGGCTAAATGGAGCAACATGAAATCAGGTAGTGCTGCTGCTCCTTGTAAGAGAGTGATCCTTCAGGATTTGGCTGGAAAGCTGTTCCGAACTGCTGCCATGGACAGAATGCTGATTCCAAGCCCAGCTCTCTCACCCGTCGACGTTTTCCAAATGGCATTTCCTTGTGCTTGCTCAAGCGTGGAGCAAACCTTCCCCCTTTCCCCTGGTGCTGCCTGCTCTCGTTCTCACGTCTGCTCCCCATTCACGCTAGCGTAGGGCAGGATCTTTCCTGCTTGCCAGAGGTGTGAAGCCAATGTAAATTGCTTTCCTTTTTGCATTGAGGGAAAGTCTTATTATCAACCTGTCAGATCTAGACAGCTGCCAAGATGCTTTATAAGAAGAATTAAATCAGGTTCAATCTCAACAGATAGATTCTTGTCCCTCTTTGGAGGCCCCATGCAGGGCTCTGGCCTTTGCCAGCAGCAGCAATGCACATCAGCAGTGGGTTTTTTTCTCTCTCAGTTGAGCTTTATAAGTCAAAGCCAAGCATGTGGGGGAGACTGCAGCAGCATAAAACAGTCCACTATCATCAAAGAGTAGGTCATAAGAAAATTGTTTCCCAGGCTTTTAGCCAGAGACATCTCACAATGAGCTGACAGAGGAATTACTTGGTTTCATCCTTGAAATGCAATCCTCAACATTATTAGAAATTGATGGTCAGTAGGGACCAGCATAGCCCCCAAAGGAGTGGCATTCCAGAAGAGAAGACAGCACTCCTCACAGATAAAAGAAATGAAGTGGTAATTTTGCATTAGAGAATGGGATTATATGTTTACAGTCCAGCCAAGACAGAAACACATTTTCCCTTCTCTGGCTTAGTGGGTTCTGTCCATGGATCAGGGGCTCCAGTTCACAGTGGAAATGGTGGTTCTGGCACTGATGTGGCAGTAGCCAGGTAAGTTATAGCTGTTGTTCTGAGGGAGGCTCATTTGTGCAGTTGACTTCTCCAGCACTGAGTATCAACATTTTTCTTGTGTCATGAGGCTTGATGAGTTCCCAAGTCAAAGTTACAAGACTGGCATTCAAGTCCAAGTGAAATTCAGCAATCTCAGGCTCCATAAGTTATGTGCATTTTGTCTTTCTCTACAGGGGTGGAAAAACATACTTAAAGCACACAAATAAAATTAATAGCTCCTCAGATCCCTTCTCACTTGCTCTCCATCCTCCAAAGCCTCTGTGGCCTGCATGCTACTATAAACTAGTTGTGTTGGGGATTTGATTTAATACAGTGACAAAGCACTTGGGTCTCTGTGGCTGGAGTCCCCCAACTATTCTCTGCCCTGAAAGGTTTCATCTATTTTGCTTTGGCTTTGATGAAATTCTCAATGAAGTCATATTGGTGAATCAGAGACTGTGCAAGAGGAACTGTACTCCTCTTACCTTTGAAAGCTTGGCCTGAAGTTTAAGGCTTAGAAAAGAGGGATAAAGATTAGTAGCCATGTCAACCTCTTCAAAAGAGACAGGCTCAAGGATAACAATGTTGGTCTCAGCCATCAACCATGGATCCTGTATGATTCTACTCATTGGACAGACGGCAACAGTCATGTTCACAGGAGCAGAGTGCAGAATCATGTCCAGATCTTCAGTAAGCTTCTACACAAAATCCTAAGAGAGAAGGTTTCCAAATGTGATGCACAAGTTCTTTCAAAAACACCTGGTCAGGAACTGGACTCAAAGGGACAGGAAATGGATGCTGAGACAGCTCTCACCAAGCATAGAAGAAAAGAAAGGAGTAGCAACTGAAAGGATTGCAGATATTCCAGGTAGGCAACACTGAGAAGGCTGGAGAGGAAAAAATAAAGAAGAGTTCAGAAGGTAAAACACTACAGTTGTCTTGAAAACAAACTGCAGTGCCATAGATCCTGGAAAGACCAAGAGACATCAGCAAATCCTCCTCTTCACCCTCTTGAACACAGAAGGTTAATTCAGTGCTGAGAAGGTGGAGATCATGGGCAGGAGATGAGCATGACTTCAGAACACCTCAATGGTTCAGACCAGCAAATCCACTTCATGTCACCGTTCCTTCTTTCTCTGTTTCTGCAATCAACCCTGGTCACTTCTGCAGTTTCTCTTCCCAAGGAGAAGCAGCCTCCTCCCTCCTCAGAGCATGAAGGCCTTTGAGACAAGAGAAGTGGCAGAAAGAAAAGTAATACAGACATAACAATTTTCTTCTCTAAAAAGACTCAAATGGTAATTTAAAGCCAACAACTTTTCTGATGGGAAAGAGAAGCTGTTATTTGAATACCCTTATGCTACTCACTGCCTTTACAGCAGCAATGCTGGGTGCAGGTCTGTGGGGCAAGGTTTTGTGAAATTCAGAAGTGGTGAAGGCAGTGGAAATTAGGAGGTAGCAAGAGTCTTTCCTTCTCTCATTATTCCTACCCCATTCCTATAGCCTAGAAACTGGGACGTGACCATGCAGTGTCACAGCTACATTAGCTAACTCACACAAATCACAGATACTCACACTCCCAAGCAAACATGCTCCTGGCCCACACTGATGATTTGTCTCACGCAGAACTGACACATTTTTAGGGTCTAATTATTATCACAAAGCTCTAAACAGTGTGGGGCAGACTCTCAGCCTTTGCTCATCAATGCCCAACTGCTCCCACTGATCTCTTCTCTTGGAGCAGCAGTTTGTTAGCTGCAGGAACCGTCTGTTGTTTTGAGCTTGGGAACTGACAAATTAGAAGAGGTTCAGCCCAGGATTTGATATCTCCCTGCCAGAAGCTCAGATTTGATGCCCAGATCAGAGTCCGTGACATTCTGGGTATTTGGATTTTAGTCCCATGTGAGCCATGACAGTCCACAGCTCTTGCCAGTCAGTTCATGGCCTAGAATGTTACAAGTTCTGCTGAGGATCAGTGGTATTTGAAATGGCATCAGGTAGCTGTATGAAGATGAAAACAATTCCACATTCCTTTCTTTTGCTTCATACATAAATAGCCCCTGTCCCATAAATCCTGCTGCCAGGATGCCCTGCAGCAGTGCTCTCGGAAGGAAGCATACCCAGTTTGTCATTGAGTAGGGGTGCCAAGGCATCTTGGATTCCTCCAGAGTTGCTGTTCCCTTTGAGCTGGCAGGATTAGTATTGTCTGTAAAAAGGAACAGTTCATCTATAGCTTTTATAGGCCAAGTCTAATAGGAAGTGTCCTTTTGCCAGTGTGTTCTAAAGAATCTGCAAGATATCAGTCTCCATCCAGGCTGGCTGGAGGCTCCTCCAAAATCAGGCTAAACACCTTGGCAGCACAGCCCGTCACTAATCCCTAGAAAACAACCCCCTTTAGGAGCTAAATTTAGATACCATTTTTAAAAAGAACAAATTAATAACTCCTAAATTTCTGCATAGTAAAACAACAAATTCTCTACCTTACAAATGCCCTCAAATTGGCTTTTCACCTTCACTTACCTGTTTCCACACACATCAGTTATGGCAGAGACTGGTACATCCAATGCCTGCAAATTAAGTGAGCTGTGAACCTTCTTAAGCCACAGATGGAGAAGCACGAAGGTTGTGTGTAGAGGATTGTGCCACCAGTTTGTTTCTCACAGATGAGCAACCCTGGCTGGAACAAAAGCATTCAGCATAACCAAACGCCAGGGAACAAATAGTTGGGTATTTCAGCACATCAAATTCATGTCTCTTTCCCTTGTTAAATCTGTCTTTTTCTGGTGGTCATGGGCAGCACTGAGGTCTTCATAACAGTTTTTAACACAACAGAATTTCATGGGTTGAAACCCTAGAGAGAAAAGGCAAAAATAAAACATAAAATTGCTCTCTCATTACAGTACACTAGTATTGCCTGGAAATATGTCTTTTTTTTTTTCTTTTTTTGTACAGAAAACTTGTCCATTAAGTACTTCTCATACTTTTAGGAAAAGCATTCCCATTTGTAGAAGCATGGGACTAATTTTCTTCCTCTACTACTTTCAGTTTAGTTTTTTTGGTATGGAAAAGGAATAGGACCTAAAAGCCAAGGATGTTTCTATTGAAATCGGTGTGTCTGCCCCAGTGAGAAACCACATTGGATCAACTCACAACCAGTCTACTAAGCATCACATAGAGAACCTTCTTTGTGACCCATTAGGGCCCTCTTAGTTTCCACTTAAATGGAAATACACCTGTGATTTCATTAGAATCTGGATCTGGTCTGTAACAAAAAGCTCTTCCCATCCAGTTGCAGGAATACAAGTAGAATCTCTGGGACTTTATAATCTCATTGCAAAGTATCACTTTACATGTTATACATCTTCCCTTACTTTGTGGTGCTTAGCCCCCCCCATCAAGATGTCAGCTAGAACAGCCTTATACTTGCCTGACATTTGTGAGTTTGGTTGGAGCTTAAAGGCCAGGGAAAAAAAAAACAGGAGAAAAAAAAAAAAGGAGAAAAATAATTTCTTATTTGAACTTCAACTCTGGTACAATTACAGCCTGGGGTAAAAGCTCAGGTTGATTTCATTTTATCCCAATAGTCTATTTCTTCTTTCATCTGCCCCTCTAACTTTGCACCTGTTTTATAGATATATAGAAATCAAGAAGGCCTTAAATCTGCAATCCCTCATTAAACAAGACTCAGATGCCTTTCAGACTAAACACAGATGTCTCTTTATTTCAAGTCATCCATGTATAGTGGGGCCTTAAGTGACTTTAATCAGCACTATGACACTACAATAAAGATTATAAATTAAAGATAAATTTTGAACCTGGCCTGGATTCCTTATGATAAAAAAGCAAAGTTTAAAAAGGTAAAGAAACACTCAGTGCACTGTGTTGCTATCAACAGACAATCCCTCTAGCTCAGCAGTCTTGGGTTTTATCACATACACACAGAGCTCACAAGATACCAATCAATTAAACATTTTTGCTAAAGCATTTAGTCAGAATGGGAACATCTGGAGTTGGGATTCAATTGTCCAGAACTAGATGCCTGATAATTAATATTCCTTCAAATGGCTCTTCTTTCAAGGTGTCCCTCATGTTTCCAGCCATTCCCCTGTGGCTTGGGTACTCTTCTGAGTTATTGCTCATCCCCCAGCCCAAGACTTGTATAGAAACACAGGAGGCAGACGAGCTGAAGAACTTATGTTTCAGCATTGCCTCAGGCACATCAACCAGACTATGTATGAAAAATATCACCTCACTTCAACAGCAAAAGGAAAGAAAACATTTGAGGAAATATTCTAGGAAATATATTTGTATTGGCTCCATGGGACAAATGCGAGGAGGATGGATTCACCATCATAAGACCTTATGAAGATTCACCTCCAGTTCCAAAATCTGTATTTTACAATTCTAAAGGATCATATCCTTCAATGGCCTGTGGATCATGCTCTTGTGCAACTGAGGAATGCACCTTTTGACACCACTGAGCTGACTAAGCTCAGTCTGTCTTAGATGTACAAATTCAGGCTCTTCAGGCACAAACTGATATCTATATAATTGTTCCACACTTGGGCAGTGGTTGCTTCTCCTCAATTCAGCCCTAAAAGCCTGTCCAATTGAATTGAAAGTATTTCACTCTCACACTGAATGCTGGGCAGCCAGGGAATTTTTCAGCTGTCGGAAAAATGTCTTGTTTCAAAGAAATTTTGCTTTCTAGTTCCAGGGAAACAAAATAACTAGACTGGAGGGAATGTGTAGACCCTGTATCAAGCAGGGATATGTCCATAAATATTGATAGATCATATGCTAAGTCCTGGTAATGAGCAGCTGGATATCTTTACCTAAGAAACTTTTGGTACTTCTCAACTTTAATTGAGTTTGTCCACTGTTTTCTTACCTTCATTTTGCCCCAGATCATCTCCCCATGGCAGGTCTGCCTGCTGGTTTAGAGCCCAGTCCTATCTTCACAAGTCTATCTGAGAGAATCTTTGATGTCTTCATTGAGCTCTGCCCTGGGGAGGGGTAAAAAAAAAAAATAAATCAAAATGCCTACACAGTTGGCAAGTCCAGCTATGTCTATTTGGTTTCAAGTGCATTTCCAATCTCTTTAAGCTTCCAACAGGGAGAAAGGGATCTGACTCTATGCAATCTCATTCACACCTCTTCTCCTACTACTGTGGAGGCACGATGTTGACTTCTCAGCAAATATAGCCTCATTCCTCCGGGTCTCTGCATTGCTTGCTTAGCTGAGCCCCATCAAATTATGTTCAAATCACACTAAGACAAGAGAAAAATCAGAATGTGCCCCTTTCATACCTGGCTTTTATATTTCTTTGCTTCTAATAGAATTTATCATCCAGAGGAATTTCAGTTTTTACAGAGCTTCTTCTCTTTCCCCTCTGCGATTTGGGTCAAATCCTATCACTGAGCTCTGCTAAATTTCTTGCAATATTAGCATTGCTGTCCTCCAGTCTGGTGGGGATGTGACAAGCAAACATTGCTGAGCTGTGTCCCAAATCCAAGCTAAGAACACCAAGAGGACTGTGGAAAAATGCTCAGACATCCTAGCCCAGCTCCAGGGAACCTGAGAATGGAAGCTCATGAAGCAGGCACAGGACAAGTAATGCCCATACCTTGCATGGGAAAGGAGGGTGGGAAGAGCTCCTGCAAGCTCCGGATTTCCAGACGCTGACACAGACACTCATGCTGGAGCCACCAGTTTCTAAATCAGAGCAAATACAGGGCCAGAAAGAAATAGAGGATGACAACAGAAGGTCAAATGGACAGGGGAGGTAAAATCACAAGGAAATAAAGAGAAACGAGGCTTTTTATTGGGCCCATTCTGATGATGCACAGGTAGGAACATAACAAGGGCTGCTCTGACATGTAATTCAGGCTGGATGTACCTTAGAAAGGGCTGTGTTTCTCCAAAAATAAAGTTGCTGTCCTCATTTCACTCTGTCTGGAAAAATGGGCAGTGTGGAGAAGACAGTGGACAGGAGACATCACCTACATGGGCCAAGAGGCTGGAGCTTTGAAACAAAAGCAGAAACAGGTTTGGTCATCTCAAGGAACACGTTATGGGCAACAGCACAATTCACCACAATCTCTACCCTCCTATTGAACTCAAAGCAACTACAGTTTTAAATAAGCATCTTCAGCATGGAAAAGGACCCCCAAAGGATACATCAGAGAGCAAGTGGGAAGGAAATAGTTCTTTGCAGTAAGGACACCACTTTCACCTTACCTCGTTCCCATCTCTCCTTCCTCTCCAGGGGCCTATTTTATAGCCCTGCACAGGTGCCCCCAGCCACTGTCACATGAGCTGCTGGTAGCTGATGGGTCTCTCTGCTTCCCTGAGATTTCCTAGTTCAGGAACTCCTTGTGCACCGTGTGGGAGCATTCTGCTGTGGACCATACCAACACCAGAGATGGTCCCCTTGGCACCCAATGGCTAGTGTGGATCACAGCACCTTTAAATCTTCCCTGACATTTAAACATGTTTAAAGCTCCTCTTCAGTCAATAAGTGGAGAACATACACCTTGGAGCATATGGCACATGTGCTGACTAACACTGTAGATAATGTCAGTAATAATGCTCCAGAGTGCACATGAGCTGGGCTGCAGCCTTCCGATGAGGAGATCAGGGTAGGCCTGGCTGCTGGGTTGTATTTTTAATACAAAACATAAAAATAGAGAAAGATGTAATGGGCTTCTGTTTTCAAATAAGCTTCCAATTGTGCCACCTGTAAGTCAAGGAGATGTGGGAGGACAAAAAAGAAACCATCAGGTCATAAAAGCTCCGGGAGAAATACACCGATAACCCAGATCTCTATTTTCCAAGGTGCCACTGCTCAGTGTCCTCCAATCTATGGGAATGCTCAGAGTTTATTCCTGCAAATTGCTACAGCTAGAGAGTTTCCTGCTCTTGGAATAGGCTCAACAAATTGCCTCGTGGTAGGGAATAACAAGTCCTGAAGAAACCAATAACTGCACCTACTATCTCAGGCCTGTGAGACTGTATTTATTTTCCATATCAGTTCCAGACTGAGACTCACAGACTTCCTGCCCTTATAACTCACGCTGGAGTAGATTTTCATCTCACATGAGGGATACCTGAGCTGTGGGTTGACTTAGTAGCTAGGATTTTGTTCTGTGGTCTGTAGTGAAGAGAGACTTGTGGAAGGCATTTGGCAAAGTAAACTGTACAAACCAGCCAACAGATAGTCCTCTCCCTTTCACAGCCCCTAATGAGCCCTTTGCTTCTTATCAGAACAACAAGGAAACAGACATCCCTCCAGCACATAACCAGCCCCTCTCTGAGGACCAGGAGATGAAACCATATGCAATAAGTTACAAACATGGAGTATTTCTGACCTCATTTGTCTGCTGATAGGATTCAGACCTTATTCCAACCTGCAAATGGGATGTGCTTCACTAGTTTTAAATCACTCAGCAGGTGATAAGTGGTTAACGCCTGAAGCCCTGAGGTGCCTTCAAAACATAATTGCTTATTAAAATAAAACAATAATTAAGTGGAAGACACAGAACGTTGTGATTTCTGAAAACTGGATCATTTTTTATAATGAATTATTGAGGCTGAGAGCAGACAAGGTGTAGCCATAAAACAAGGGAGAAGGGCTGAGTCAGAGAGCTGAGGGCACACACTGCTCTGGCAGCCAAGGGAGGAAAGAAGTGTGAGGGCTTGAGAGCACCCATGGAAAAGATGCTCCAGATGCCACCACAGCAAAGGCATAGCTGTATTTGATGAGCAGGGAGTCACATTCAGATTTGCCCTGGGGGTAGACAAACTTCATGCTCAAAAGGTTCAGAATCAAGCCAATCACAGGCATCTTTTCAAGGTCTTGGAGGAAGAGGAAGGGATTTGCTTGGTGACAATTCCTGCCTCCATGTGACCATGACCTTGATGATAAGGATGGAAGGTCACAACTTCTCAGTTCCCTTCAGGTTCCAATTAAACTGTCTCAGTGACCAGCACTTGGACCAGGCCCTTCTGGAGTCAGTGTAAAACAAGTTTCTCACCTTTGTAGCACTATCCACCAATGATTGATCATGCCTCTGTGGGGATCTGTAAGCCAGAAACTCAAACAGGACATCCCTCACAGAGTCTGAGGTTCCCAAAGATATTTTATACTCTTATATTCCCCCTTCCTTCTCTCCTCCCAAGCACAAAGATCAGAAGTCTCCATCTCTTTCAGGCAAGATCTGACAAATACTGCCAACCCCAAGAGCTTTGATTAGTCAGAGTAAAAACCACTGCATTAACTGTTCAGTTAGCAAATACCTGATTGTTTTCATCCTCTTCACCCCACAGTGTGAGCTGCATAGTTTTAATCATGACTTTAGGCTTAATCCTGATTACTTCATTGCAAACTGCAAGAACATATAATTACTTACAGTGCCATTCTAGGCTAGTACTCAGTCCTTCAGGTCAGCAGGTGACGGGGGAATCATCATGTGGCTTTCTGTGCCCCTGCTTCTCATACAATGGCAAAGTCCTGCAAACCCTGAGCTGACAATTAAAGAGAAAGTATCAGTGTAATTTAGATCCTAAACTTGAAAGCCTTCCAGCTTTGCATGCTCGTTGTAGAAATAATTCCACAGAAGAGGAGCAGAGATAGAGGAGTGAAAGTGTTGCCGTATACTCTCCAAACACATGCCTTGTTGTACAAGTTCACCATAGTAGCAGGGAGCTGGTGACACTGGCAGGAGGCTGTCCCATACACAAGGCAGACTATCAGGCTCAGTTTGTCTGTAGCGTAACAACTTTAAAATATTTCATCTTAATCCAGCCCCTGGTACCACATTACAAAACTCCCCGGTGATAACTAGCTCTTCGTTAACAACCTCAGCAGAGGGTCAAGGCTGGAAAGAGCAATGAAGAAGTTGTTCCTAGAGTAAACTTCTCCTCACCCTTCCAGGCCAGGGTGAGGAGAAAACCAGACTCCACTGTCTGGCCTACAGCTGTCCCCAGAGCTCCCCATACTGGCAAGAGGTGCCAGACAATTTTGGCTTCTAAACATTTCCACATTAAAAATGACTACCAGCACTTCAAGAGATCTCCGGCCTCAGCAAGCAGGAAGGAGGCAGCACATAGCTAAATGAAGAGTCTATTTTTAACCTGGGCTCATTTCTTAGGAAAGGAATCATTCATAACGTGTATGTATACAGGGCATCAGATACAAGATAGGCTTGGCTGCAAGCACTCAATATTGGACCTGCCAGCTCCCTCCTTTCTGTACTGGGAAGCAAGGGCTCTTTGCTGTCTTACATGGATCATGGGGAAATGCTGAAGCTATGAGATTATCTGTTTTGTGTCCCCCTGTGCAGTGGCTGCTCTGGTAGGAGACGAAGCTGCCCAACTCCCATTTCATCCCCACTCATGCTCAGAGCCCATCCTTGAGGCATTCTTAAAACCCTTGCTTCTTCTGTTTCCAGCAGCACTGAGTCCTGCACCTTTCTGGGAGGTCCTCTTCTGAAGCAGACACTAGCTTAGCCTAAGGTAATTCATATGTCTCGCCAGGCTTTTCTCTACATGGGGTAAGTGCAGGTTTCCTGAACTTGGAAACCCTTTGCTTGCAGCCCTCTCACTTCCCCTAGCACTTATATCCTTTGCCATAATCAGTGGTCAAATGCTTCTGGCTCAACAAGAGCACAGATCACTTTGAACTGCAGTTCTGATAATTGGGTTTGGCAGGTAATATTTGGCTCTAAGACCTTTCTCATCCTTTTGATTTCACATTTATAAAGTAGATGCTCGAGGATTTCAACTCTGAAGGTAAAAAAGACTATTATGATCATCTAATCTGACCTTCCACTTACCTGTGGGTGTAAAAATTTACCCAGTGGTCCTTTACTGAGCCCAGGAACTTCTAGTTGAGCTGGATTGCTGCTTTCAGAAAAGTGACTTGAACTTGATATATTGGCTTTAAGTAACAGAGAGCTTACCACATCCCTTTGGCAACCACTCCAGGGGTTCATCATCCCATTGTTAAAAACATCCACCTCGTTTCCCAATTGGAAATCAATGCTAGACAAACATAGACATTGGATCCTGTTACATCCCTTTCTCCACTAGCCTAAAAAGCCTCTAACATTCAGTATTGTTTTGTTTTTTCCCCTCAGCTCTGAACAACTACTCCTAGAGTCTCTGTAGTGTGCCAGGTTTAGAGAAGAATACACATAACAGACACACAGCAGCTCTGTTCACTGTTCTGAACACTGGTTCACCATCAGTCTCAGCCTGAGCAGTTTCAGTGTTTTTCTGCTTGGAGAGCCCCACTCCCATGTCTGTCCCTAACATCAGGGTGTTGCTTTCATGGTCTCTCATCCCCGCCAACTCAGAGGTGCCCCTCACCTCATCCTAAGAGCTCTTTTGCTCACATTAAACAAGAAGGCCAGGTTAACAAAGGTGCTTTTGGGTTGTATTAGCCTAAACCTCCTGCTGTGTTTCAGGCTCCAAAAAGATTGCAACACCATTATAAAAACACGCGGTTTGGTTTAGTTGCTTAAAATTAGACTATGAACCTCCACGACCCTTGGGATGGGTGCATGCACTGGGGAGAAGGGAAGAAAAGAGAGCTCAGAAGTCAGCCAAAATACTCAGGCTCTGAGCTTAGCTCACAAAGAACTGCAAACCATGTTTTCAATCTGCTGCTTAAGGGCTTCTGGGATCCAAAGGCCACTTCTAAGAGCTCACAACAGGTAGTTACGAGAGTAAACAAGGCCAGAAATTCTTGCAAGAAAATTCATCATGCTGCTCAAAAAATTTTGGGGCCCATATTGCAAGTGTGGATGAGAGCCATTGATTACAGGATATGGGTGCAACAACAGCTGAAGAGGAGTTTGGCTTCCTTTTCCTCCATGACAAAGAGCATCACATCTCAATTAAGAAAGCACAGACCCTCCAGCTACCCCAAGAAAGCAATTGGAAAACTTAATGTATCTCATCAGAATACAGCTTTTGCTAATTGCTCACACTAGACCAACAGTCCTCACACTTAACTTCCCCCAGAAATAAGACAGAAGAGAAAGAAAACCATCACAGGCAATACAAGAAGAAGCTATTTAAAAGGGAACAAAGCCAGCAACACATCTTACAGTCAAAGCCAGATAGAGTTTGGGGGGAAATCAACCCCAAAACCCCAGTCAAACAAGCCCCCTCTCCTGACCCCAGTGACTCTAAAACATGGATCCTCCTGCATGAGCCTTTTGAGTGTGCAGAGGGAATTGAGGTGAGTGACGAAGCAATGCCCAGCAGCTGGGCCACTTCACTAGTCTGTAAGTACCTGCAGTCAGCCAAGCACTTCGGTGCCCTCCCAGGCAGCTGGGGGCTGCAATTAGCTCCTTTGCCCCAAATTTCTTCCTTGAGCTCTTTATTTCAATAACCAGAAATACATCATATGTTGAACCTGTTATTGTGTGGAGGGAGATAGTGCAGGTGGGAGGGATTAACCAGAATATAAATAAAAAGCCTAAGGTACAGCAAAACAATAATAATAAAAATCCACCTGTATCATGAGCTTTGAAAAACCCTCCTTTCTCTCTTCAGATACTGTGGTGTATGCACACCTCCATCTTTCTCCTGGCTATGAGTCCCACATTGTTGGCCTGAAACTTTTTTTCCTGAAGAGAAACATGAGGGAAGTCTTTTTTTTTTTCTTCTTTGAGAAACAGGACAGAATCATATGAATCCATAAAACATAACTTTTATTATCCCCCCATCTGCTTTCCCACCAGATGGCACATATTTGCAAAATAGCCCTTGGAGGCAAGGGAAAAGAAGGAGAGAAAGAAAGTTGCAGTGAAGAAATCCAAAGTGATGGGAAGATCTTAGGGAAACTGTTGTAATGTATAATCAGCCCATTTAATACAGAACACTAATGCACAGCTGCTGAGAAAACTTGTCCAATATGCTTCTGCAACAGCAAAAAAGGCCTCTGAGGTCATCTTGGCTCCTCCATTATGCTACAAAGAAATTGTCTAATTGCAGAAACTTGTGTAGTCTTCAGTATTAACCTCTTTCCCTCACAGGCAGCCAAGCAATACAGCTCTCTTGTTTAGAAAGCCTGGAGCAAGACGACCAAAGGAAAATGGATTAATAAATCCAGCATGAAAAGTCTTTTACTGTTGATCCTAGATTTATATTGGGAATAATCTGTTTCTTCCTTTGAGCAGAGTACTAAGCCAATGACGCAAAGCAGGACTCACCTTAAGACTAAGAACTTTTCCAAGCCCCCCTTTTCTCATCCAATTTGTCTGTCTCTGCTGCAAAATCTCTGGCTCACTGTGTAGAGGCTGAACCTGTAAATTCCCCTGGCCACTGTGCTCCCGTGGTTTTAAGGTGCTCAATGCTTTATGATTTTAGATTCAGAGGGACCTTGATCCTGCAGGCTGAATATCAGAAACTTCAAGGAGGGCCCAGGACAAGGCAGAGAGGAGAGAACAGAGCCAAGGAGATCATTGCAGTGCTTGGGTAGAGCACACACACCAGAGCCCAGAGCTGTAATGCACCATTTAATCCTTCTGGGCAGGGGACTGGATGGTGGTGCAGGCAACTCTCAGACTGGCTCTTGATGGAAACTATTAGTAAAGCTGCTCAGGGTCTGTGGATAAGCCATAAAGCTTGCAAAGTAACTTGGAGAGATGGCTAAGGAGACCTGTGAGTAGGAGTTTCTCCTTGTGGTTTCTAAAGCATCATTGTCACAAGGTGGAGTGACTTTTGACTCACAAGTCTAGGAGGTATCATCTGCAAACCTGAGATTGTGTGCAAATGGACCCCAGCTGACAGCCAGATCCCAGAGAAAAAAGCAGTGAGAGCTGTTAATTCAGTTCTTGGTCATCTACATGAGAATTTCAGTTCTCAGGGCTTTCACCTCGCTAAGCCTCCACCTCTGGAAACTGCATCTAAAACAGGCCTCAACACTTGTTCACAACTTCCATAACCTGCCTGGCACCCACCCAACACTAGAAACCCTTGCTGCCTCTCTTTAAATTTGGCTCAGAAAGTACAAATCCCAGCTTCATGCTAAGTGAACACTTTGTGAACCATTTGGCAAGTCTGGCCCGAGTTCCAGTGTGCAGATGATATTTCTTCTGTGGAAAAGGCTAGACAAACTCATCCACACAACCTGCAAGCTGGTTCCTCAGCTAGAGTGAAGGTAAAGCTGAAACAGCCTCTCTGTGCCCAAAGTCATGAGAAATTTGGGATTGCTCAGGCAAATGCTGTCACTGGCTGTTGACAATCTCTTAAAGCAATCATTGTACATGGAAGGTAGAGCTTGTCATTTTAGTTGGAAGCATACTAAATAAATTTAATCCATTAAATAATCTTGTGTATGTCAGATACTATCATAGAACAGTCCTATAGAAATGCCGAGTTTCTTAGTAATCTCCCAGAAGCCTCTGCAGGGGAACAAAAGTGCAGTGGGTGCTGAGACTATTAATCAGAAAAGGACAAACAATTATGTCTGAGCAGGCACCAGTCTGTCCACACAGCCTTCACCAATTAAAATCAAAATAGTCGCATTGAGGATAAAGAAAGGGTTCCCAAGATGTTTGATCTTGTCTAATTAGCAATTCCTAAGAACCAGTGGGTATTTTGACTTGGATGAGTTTGGAAAACCCTACATTAACAAAACTGTATTAGAAGTGGAATTTATTTGAAGAGATCATACAATAGAAGACTTCATCAGTTTGGAAGAGCCTGACTCTTGCCCAGTGCAGTCAGGTATCAACTCAGGGAACATATTCATTTGTGTTCGGATAGTTATGGTGTGTCACGGAAAATGAGGGGAGTTTAAATATCAAATCTGCTAAACTATTCCTGATGTCTGTTTGTGGTTTCATGTTTGGATTAAGGTCACTAGAACAGTTCGGACTTTTATTTTGCTGAAGCCATCCCTCTAACATACCCAGTCCCTTGGCTAATAGTCTCTGCTAAGGAACTGGGGAGTTCTTTCTTTTTGATCTGTACCTACTGCCAGACTGGTAACAGCAGTGGATCCAAAGATTTTTATTTATCTTTATCTTTATTTTCACTTTTAATTGATTTACCGTTCCATGGATTAATATTTACTTTGTATTTGTGACACCAGCTCCCAGCTTGTGACTTCAGAGCCTGCACTCTAAACCCAGTATTGCCCCAGCCTGGGACTAATTATATTCCAAGATCTGAACTGACTGCAGGCAGTCTGATGTGACCAGAGGTGATTGTGCTACTACAGAGCTTACACTTGCAGTTATTTTCCTAGCTACAAGAGGGTGACATTGTCACACATAGCTCGGCATTAATGTCACTTTGCCAGAAGAAGACATGCTTCCTTAGCTCAATTTCCTCATGGTACTTAGAACTTGAAAGTTCCAGGAGGAGGGATCTCTGTTTTACCAGCCCTTCTAAAATTTATTTCCTTCTTAACCATTGTGGCAATGGGTTTCTTTCAAATTCCTATAACTTATGGAATAATTCAGTCTATTAGTTTTCCTTTAGAAATGCAGCTGAAGCATATTATGTCTTTTCTCTTATTTCTTGGAGCAGCTATCAGTTTTGTCCTGAAAGATATTTGGCTCCATTGTACAATAAAAAAATCCAAGAGAAAAGCATCTTTAATTCTTCACCTCTATGAATCAAAACATCCTCATCTGGATGTCACAACAAAAGCCCCAACACTGAAGTGGCCAAAGAACAAGGATCATTTTACAGATAATGGAAGGTGAAGAAGCTGAAAACAGGATTTTGTGGAACCACTTTAGAGAGGATATGAAATCACCATGGGGAATTTATTAAAGCCAACAATGCAGCTATTCTGTAGCTTTTTGAGGCATACAGAGGATCAGGTCTTCAGTCTCCTTCAAGCTTGTTTCCGCACTTGAAATTGTTCTTGTTATCCACAAAACTGGCTTCAATTACTGTGCCGGAACAGGTTGGGCCGTGACTGACTAGATCTCTGCATACCCAGCCCCAGGAAAACTAGATGTAAATGCAGACTGATTAATTTTGCACATGAAAATTGGAGTTTTCTATCAAAAATTGAGATTCTTACCGCCTCACCCAGTATGTCAGCCAGTTTTGGAGTGTGAAGTGAGGATCAAAAAACGGATCATCTGTGGCTGCTTCCAGTACTGTTTGTATAAACACCCTAGGTGTCATTATCGTCTTCCTTGCACTTCAGTATGGACATAAGAATATGTTAGTGCTCTGTTATTCATGTCAACTTTTAGTTATGTCTAGGGCAATTCTGATGGAAAGATGCTGTATTTCTCTGGGTTTGATTTCTCCTCCATACTTTCTTTGGTCCTTTTCATTTCTCTTTTTCTTCTTTTTTTTTTTTTTTTTTCCATGTGTATTGCTTAGTGCACCATTGCCCCAGGGACATATTGCCTTTTTACTGTTTTCTGTGCCTGTTCCCCAGACCTGAAATGGCACAGGTGAAACAGAGAGCATCACTCTCCCTGCAGTCACACCCTGAGCCACTCAACCTTGTTCACAGCTATGTCTCTGACTCTCTCTCATCCAAGCCTGCAGTCTGGCAGTTCTCTCACCCTTCCAGTTATAGCCCACTCACATATCTAAGGCAACAAACCTTTAGATGTGTTGTTTGGATGGCCTTTCACAGACCTAGATACTATACACTTTCTCGCTCTGGTTGATACCCTGGTTCAAATCCATCATAATTTCCCATTTTCCAATTTTACAAAAAAAAGCTGGTATAACTTTTCCGCAGCACATACTTATCTTTGAATTCTTCTTGCACCAAGCTTCCTAAGGACTTGGCTGATTTTTAAAAAATATTTTTGTATTTGTTTTTTCTAAGTCAGCTAATGGTGAGCTGTGGACCAGGCTGTTGGGTCAAATACAGCACTGATGTTTCTTCCTTTGTTTTCTCCATATTTATTCAACTGTAACACAAGAGGCAAAAAGAGTCCTCCATCTCTCTTGGTTCCTTGTGCTATCATTTCCCCACTGATTTTTAATTTGAATTTATGTTAATCACTCTTTTTTCAAACCTCTTTCATGATAGCGGTGGTCTGTCTTCATCTTCCCAGATCAGATATGTTCACCCTATCACAGACAAGTCGTGATCAAGCTGTTAAAGCACCAATTCATATTTATTAGCTTGAAACATCCAGCCACAGCCCAGCAGGCAGGATAGGGAGGAGGACCCTGCTGTGCTGAGCCCTGTGTGCCCACATAAGCCCACTAGAAGGACACTCTGCTCCAGACCCTGCTCAATGACTGGCACGATTTCAAAGTGTTAGAGGTCTGATATAATTTGTGAACTCACCTCAGTTTGTATGAGGACTCAGAGAGTTAAATCTAGCAGTTTATTTTGGTTACTTTTTTTATAGTGACTGTGTGCTTCTCAATTTCTGTATTATTCACACCTCAACAAATCTTATTTCATTAGATTTTGGGAGCTGCAATGGTAATTTTGGTGATTAACTTTAAATTGAGGATAATACACGAGCAGATATTAACATAATGTCAAAACAATTTTGTACAATTGTTACTTAACCTCGGTCAAATCATTTCCACCCCCAGCATCCTCCCAAATGGACCTTTATTAATATGACACAGACAAACACAAGAGAACCCTGGGCTTTATGCAGGGAAATGATTAAACAAGAACACTTATCAGAAACGATCATGCAGGGTAACAAGGCAGCAGGGCAAATCTCTGAATTCTCATATTCTTAAGGCTGCATCTGGCCTTTAGAGGAATTACATGAATGAGTCCTCAACAGGATGCTCAGGAAAGGTGTCATAAATTGTCTTGCCTGGGTGACAACCAGCAGAAACTCAGCAGCAAGATGTTTAGCTTCTTGCATTTATTATACACAGCTGATTTTAAAGCTGATGGATGGATATTAATTACTGTAAGGACTGAAGGTCTTAATTTCTATCTTGATGTCACAGTTAGACCTAAGAAAACCCATTTTTTTAGGGCTAGAGGAGAGTTTGTTATCTGTGGTCTTTTCAGTCAGTGGACAGACCAGAAAAAGAAAAAAAATTAAAAAAAAAAAAAAAAGAAGAAGAAGAAAACATGAAATCAGGGACACAGTGGTGTCTCACACATCTAGGGAATATGTTTAGTCCTATGAAGAGTCCCTACCTCCTCTTTGCAGGAGGCTGCTCCTGTGCACTCACTGCACAGGAACCACATTCCCATTCTATGCCTTAATCATCAAAGAATCCTCCTGGGCTTTTCTGTCATTAACTGCCAGGGGAAAGTGAAAACATTCAGCTGTGTGCCCAACTTTCAGTCTCACTGGATTTCCTAGGACTTCATCTTGCAATTCCCAGGGATTTTTTTACAATCAGTAGACCGGCTCCCACTGGTATCAAATGGAGTGGGATAACTCCCTCATCACTGTGCTGGGCTTGTTGGAGCCATGCTGGGGGACTGGCTGGCCAGGTACCTTGCACATGTACTTCCTTGAACAATCACTTCCTAACCACAGAAAAAAATGCGGAAAATTTTTGCTTCAATCCATCTGGGACCATTAAAGGAAAATACAGGATAAATGGAGAAAATTGACCCCTAATTTGTCAACAGACCAGCTTTTATCCAAAGCTCAACCACGGAGGTTGGTACTATTGGCAGAACTCCCCTTTACCATCTAACAGATGCTGCTGACCAGTTTGATGTTAATTTGCATAGCCCCATGTTTTTGGAGAGGAAATCCTTCCTACAGCCTCTGCTTGGTGCAACACCTGGCAGTCTTCAGATCTGGACTGTTCCCATCAGCATCATAAAGCTCTGAAAATATATATATGAAAATTATATATCTTCTTCTACACGTCCAGCTAGAGTCACCCACATTCCTGAGACAGGAAGGAACAGGTAGTCAGTCACCTTGCAATTACTGGGAATGGATCCACAAATCACCTCCTGCAACTGAATTCACTCACAAGAACCTTAATTTAAATACCCAAACTTTGAAATATTCAAGACCGGTGATTGCCTTTCATAATGTTGATTTAAATTAATTCTGACATTTATTTCAAAAGTGTAGGGGAAATAAAAAAATAAAGGAAGAAAAGACATATAACCTTTTCGGTTTGGTTTGGTTTAGATCATGTTTTTTTCAGAGGTTTTTATTTTTCATATAATCAGTCTGAATGGAACACAATAAATCTGAGAAGGTAATAAACAGCTCATAAAAATCACTTTTCAACCTGTTGCTGAAAAAACCTCACAACAGTTGGTGCCCTAATGGCTCACTGGAGGGATCAGACAAAGCTTAGGTGAGCTGTGAGCTTCAGGGTAACAAAAAGTGCTAGTTGTGCCATGGCTTTACATTAGGAAAAGTCAGTACCGGAGCATGTAGAACTCGCTGTGTAATGAGTAGGAGTTATTTGCTCCTTTCTTTTTCTTTGATCTCTCTTTTTCTCCTCTGTAATACACTGCAGTTTGTCTTCTCTACACAGGGTCTGAAGTTTATTGCAAGGCTGGCAGGGCAACGTTTTGTGGCTTGCAGCAGGTAGAGGATATGCCACAGATGTTCTGGGGAATCATCTGGACTGAACATCTGCTAAAGTTTGGCAGTGGTGTGAGAAACAGGATCTGATGCTCTTCTCCATTGTGTTAATAACTCTTTTTTCCCTTTGGAGGCCTTTTCTGTTTCAGACTCATGTGACCAATGCATATGCATTTACTTCATCTGTGTTTTACCAAAAGCACATTTCTTAGGGAAAAAGAAGGCATTTATCCAACCTCTCATGGCAAAACAGTGTTTAGTTGAGAAGAAGCCCTTGTTAGTGACAAACCTGACTGCAACAACAAGCTCTGAAATACAGAGACCATGAAGTAAACAAAGAATCATGTTGTTTCTGCAGCTACCAGCTTGAGAAAGAAGGAACAAAGCATGAGTCACTGTGACGTACACAAGTGAAATTATGAATGATAAGCTAAAAATAAAATGCTTTCAAATATAGTTCCTGCTTCTGACTGGGGAGTGTATTCCTCCAGGGGAGATGACACCTTCCTATTTCAGCTGGGCAGCTCTGTCAGCCACATGCAGAGACCTGAAGCAAGCAGCTCCCAAATTGCCCTGCAGCTGCAGAGCAGGAATTTGAGCCTGATAGATGATGTCAGCCACGCTGTTCCAGAGGATCTGGCACTCCATAGTTGTGGCATCATCACTCTGCAGTCCTTCCAAGGCCAGACATCACCCATTCAGAGGAGGTACTCTTCATGTCAGCTCTCTCTTAGAAGGAGACACAGCATCTTGTGAGACTGTCAAAATATTATGTCTTGAGCCTGCACTGAATGGAGCCAAAAGTTCAGCACTAAATATCACTGATGATAGACTTTTTCTCTGATAGGTACTGTGGGTAGCTAATAAGAACACATGAGCCCGGCTGTCAATGCAATGAAGCTCCCCCTAAGCTTTTTAGTGCACTGATATTTTACAATGTGAATTGCTTCATCCTGAGAGATGTTCCAGCAATGTAATAATATGAGTGCATAAATTCTAAGCTTGATTTTCACAGCTTTTACATAGTGTTTAGCCACCTTGCCTGGGTAAGGGCAGGCTAAGGCCTAGACAATGGCTTTTGACTCTGCTCCTTTACAGTTAAAAGATCTGGTAGCTCTTGATAACACAAGACTATATCGGCTCCTGCTGGATGTTACCCAGAAGTAGAAGAAGACAAAAGACGAGTTCTTTTAAGGCCTACTTGCAAGCTTGAACACTTCTCCCTGATTTCACATATTGGCGTAAAAGAGGGGGAAATCTGAAATCCTCCATGTGTGCAATACATCACCAGCAGCGGAAAAGGTTCTCACCACCAGGATTCTGGGAAATATTTGTAACAAACCCAGGTCAGGCTGATGTACAAACCTAAGAAGAAGCAGAAGCAGAAAGTCAGAGAGACAACATAAGGCAGGACTGGATCCACTTTGAAGTGGGGGAGGAAAGAGCATCAGCTTTTGGGTTGTCAGTGTGCAGTGCTGCTTTTCCAGATGTAGTAGGAACAGTGAGAAGGCGATAAATGAGCATTTAGGAGCCACATTTTGTGACTTACAAACATCTTCAGACTTTATCACAGAACACAGGAGTCCAGAACACATCTAAGGCTGTGAGACAGACCTCAATGAAGAAGATAGATTTGCCTTGATTTTGAAGACTAACTGTTGCTAACCTCCATGGGCTGGGAAGGGGATGGCTCTCAGATCTTTGAAAGGAACGAGGAAACAGCAGCAGTATCTGACTTCTCTTTTTTTGCTAATGAGTTATTAGAAATTTTTTTGAGCCACACTCTTTGCCCTCATTATAACTGTGTTCCCAAAAGCTCTGACTGTTATAATGAGAAGAAATCTGGACCGATGCAGTGTTTTAATGAGATACAGTTTAGATGTAAACCAGAAAGTCTGATATCTGAAGTCAGACCTCAAAGTGCAGTAACAGACACAGGTAAAGGATTTACCTCAACAGAGAAACCTGAGTAGGAGAAGAGGAAACAACTATTTTCATGTCGCAGGCAGAAGAGATAAAGCTTGCCCCCCGCCCCCCCCATCGAATGTGAATTCACGAGGTGATATCTAGAAGGATGTAATTCAACAAGGGGAAAGAAGGGAAGCTAAAAAGAGATCCAGCAGCTAATAACTTCTGAGAGTTGAATGGTGAAAGGAAATGCTCACTCTTGACAACACCAGTGAGGAATGAAACAGCCAGCAGAACATTTCTTTTGTTCTTGTCTCATATCTTTTCATGAAAATTAAAAGGGCAGTTTTCACAGCTGGTGAAGGACTTTTTTTTCCCCCTTCGCTCTGCCATCTGATGCTGTCTCCACTTTGAAAACAGCAAATTTATGCCTGAAGCTGAACGGGTGAAAATTGGACTCTGTTGCCTGTGGGTATTTTGCCATGAAGAGCAGCAGGATCTGATGAGAGATTTCATCCAGATCAAATCAGAGAATATTCAACAATGTCTCTGTTTTCACAGGAGACTTCCAAGCAGCAAGAGGGAGCCAAGGCTCAGCTGGGTGCACCCCAGGATGCTCAAGATAGTCTGTGCTATGAGGGGAAGAGAATGGGGTAACACTGTATTGGAATTTTTTTTGACTCATTCTCTGAACCCAGTGAACCAGAGTGAGAGGTCTCCAGTTTGAACCCAGAGGGGAGGATTTCTTCACCACCTTCTGAACAAACCTCTGTCTGATGGTGCTTTGACAGTGCACAACACTGATCTATCATCTTTCTTAGCATCATGTTTCTCCCAGAAAGATCAGTAGCAAAACATTCACTAAGAATTACCCTGAAATAGTTCCTGTCAAGGACCAGGACAGATTGTGGGTCTTGAGACAAGTATGAAAAAACCTTTCTTTTACAGGTAACTTTTCAGGAATAGCTAGGGCTCTTTTCTGAACAGGAATTGACATCAGACTCGTGACTGCTGCTTTGAGCTGTGCATAAACATATTCATCTGTGGAGCATTAGGGTGGCCATGTTCAGAAGATAAGCCTTGCAGCCACAAAGACTAGAAATTTCTGATGTTATCTTCAATGAAATTTTAAATGTTGCAAATACTGATATGGCTGGCTCAGCATTCCTGGTTCATTCAGTCCCTGGCTATGCCTCTAAATGGTTTAGACCCTGTGTATGTCCCTGAGAAAATTTCTGTCCTGGGATGACCACGGTCTTCAGAAAATCCCATGTGTGGAGGGATTTATTCTCCAAACACTCAAACTGCTCTCTCCCAGACTGTGCTAAACTGTGACCAGATTTCTGTAGCTTCTAATGAGGAGAGAGGAAGCACAAGCATTAAATGCAGGATGCTTTCTGCAGTACCTGGTCAACTGCAGCTCTCAATCCCAGAAGGCTTTTGTGATGTATTCCCCAACCTCTGTGCCTCCCAGGAGCTAGAATTTCTCTGCTGTGACAGTGTCTCTCATTTTGCAATAGGACAGATAACATGATGTTTTCACATGGAGAGGAGTGTGCTGTCCCTTGATACCATGTTTGGAAAATGCAGGATTGCTGTGTTTTATTTTTGATCATTAGATGTCAAGGATTCAACACTGAACAGCGCCAAAGGATTTTGTTATTGCAGGTGCTGTTGGTTTGAGATGTAAAGCTGTACTCTGCTCCCCTACATCTCGCCTGGAGTGAGTTAGAAGAAGAATGCTGGTTTTTTACTAATTTTTTTCCTCATTAGCAGTCATCAGAGAGGCCACTGGCAGAAAGCTGGTGCATACATTGGGGATGGTATATATGGGCCACAGAGCAAACTAAGGGTGAGTACCTGCATATGTAAGTTCACAAAGTGTGGCTCGGGTGACAGATCATCTACATGCACATGATCGAGGGACGTGTGTATATGGGTGCCTGAAGTGCCTCTGCTTGTTCTGTTCATCTTTTACTCATGTGCAGGTACAAGTCTGTGCACCCAAAAGTAGAGGGGAGGGATTATGAAGAGTCGCTTTGGGTCTAAGAAAGGGGTGCTTGTTGCCAGTAGGAGTAGACATGTATGTTCAGAGGGAATGGTGCTTCTTCAGGCCACTCTGTCTGCATATGGCTGAAGGACTGAAGTGCTGGGTGGCTTGTAAAGCCTACATGTGGCATAGAAGGGCTGAGGCAGGGATAGACCTAAAGCCAGTTAAATAAAGGGGTAGTGCAATTTTGCAACCTCAGCTGTGTTGTACGGCCCAGAAATATGTGGTATCCATGGTCAATGGGGCTAAACTGCCCTTTCCCCTTTGACAAATTCCCTTTAGCAGTGTCCTGACCCCCTTTCAGACCCACTGGGATATTATTTGTCAACTCTTGCAGCGTGGTCTGGATGTGGTTACCCATTCAGTTCTGGAACCCTTCCACTCTTGGCAAGAAACTGTTAAAAATAAAGGGGTAACAGGGAGGGGGAATGTATCACCTAATTGATTAGCTCCGTGAATCACAGAGATGCCAGACTGTCAAAGAGTAAATCACTGAAGCTGTCTTTGATGTCTCCTTCGGTCAAGGACACACCAGCCTGCTGCAAACGTTGCCTTTCTTTTAATGTACTTTCTCTCCTTCTCTCTCTCCCTCTTAGACTTGTGCATGTGCATGCAGGGATTTTTTTCCACTGGATGCCTGCCGCTGCCATGCCTTGTATTTTGATTCCTTCAGCAATTACTAGCTATGCAGGCCAACCCTGTAGGACAGGCCTGCCGAGGAGTGATTACCAAGGAATGGGAAATGCAAAGAGGGGTATTAGAGACCCCTCAAGGGATCTCTCTCCCTCCCACCACAGTGCTGTCACTCACTCTGAAAAATAGCTCCCACTGCAAATAATCTCTCTGAAGGTAATGGGGACCACCAGTTAATTCCATCTTCTAGTAGTTGGGAGAGAGGGGAGATGCAAATGGGGGTGGCTGTTGGCAGAAACACATAGTCTTTTTGTATTATCTAAAAAACTGTTGTTTCTTCCCATTTCTAGCACGGCTGGAGATGCACCAGCAGTCATGTGGTGCTGAAAGACTATAATAAAAAGCTAAGTGATGAGGCAGCTTTTGTGATGGAATTTCAGCACTCCCAACAGGAGCTGAAGCCAGAACCCACACGCAAAAAAAAGAAGTGCTATTCAGACAAAACAGAATAAGTTAACCAAATTCCTCCAAATTTCAAGCCTGAGCTAGTTCCAAAGCTTCAGAAACTGTTATAAGGCACATCTGATCTTGCTGCCAATACACACCACATCTCTTATCATGTGCTATCTCGGATTGGAGGACTACTCCCCAGGAATGAACTGCTTTTCTTGGTTTCCTGCCAATACCACCTGCCCAGCTCTGTCTAGGTAAAGCAGAGCGATAGAGAGCGTTGGCTCAGACAGACACTCGGATCTGGGCCAGGCTGGGAGATGGCCTGTTAGTAGCTGTCGCTCGCTTGGCTGGGTTGGTTTGTGGTGCTGGGAGAGGGTTCAGCAGTCGAAGGCTTCTGCCAAGATTTTCTGCATGACAGCACCCTCCTTACCGCAGTCTGTGGCTGGACTGAGCTTCTCCCTGCGCTTCCCAAGAGTGGGCCTGTAAAGGAAAGGAGTTCTGACACTTCCAGGCTGTTCTCCTTGGAGATCCCTGCAAACACAAGCTGCTCTCTGTCCCAGTGCATGCAGCCTATGTGTTAACAGCAGAGAGCTACTGGCCGTACAGGTGGAGATAGTGGGGCTTTAGTGCTCACTCTCTTCCTCAGAAGGTAGTCTGATCCTAAAAATGCTAATGGGGTCTGGCAGGCTAAAAATGGTGGTCCCAGAACATGCCTTGCTGTCATTCCCTCTCACTCCACCTCCCTGAAAAGCAGCTCAGGGAATATCATCATTCAGCAGTTTTCGGACAAGCCCAAAGTGTCAAAAACAAATGAAAGAAACAACTCAAGGGCTAAAACAGCAGCAAAGGTGCTAGTGAAGAAGGATAAGATAAGCAGTAATGATAGAAGGATGTTTTATGCTAACTGCACTAAAATGCATTGTCTAGCTCTTATTTCAAGTCACTGTAAGTGGCTGTTTCTTTCTTCCAGACTGAGTTCCTTACCACAATGATCCTCAGGTAAGAGTTTCCAAATTGTACCAGTTAGCCCATTGGCTGGCCCCTGCTAAAGTTCCTGTGTGGAGATTTGAGCCTAAGGTGACATTTCTTGCCTTTGAAACAATTATTAACACTTTTTAAAAATTTATTTTCCTCAAGCACCTTTCATTTGCCAACAGCTTTCTTGAACCGTAAAGACCAGGACAAGGCAAAGCTTTCCAGTGTGGACACCTGCCTCTAGTTAATACCAGCTCATTTCTCCTACTCTCTTTCCTCTCTGTCTTCAACCCATTGCTGCTGAAAAGGGATGAAAAACATGTTTCATCCTGAAATGGCCCATGGACACGTGTTTCTGAGGGATAGAAATGTCAGTCCTTGAAGGTTACACATGGAAACATTCAGTGATTTCCCTTTTCATTCCCCATTTCCATTTTGCACTCTGTCAGGTTTATATCCACTTCACGCAGACCATGCTCAGCCTGTATTGTTCTAAATTCCTCCTCAAAATGACATGCTTCCTATGGCAATCTTGTTATCATTATGAACCAAACATGTAATTTTCTCCTTGTCTCCTCTCCTCAAAAGTATAGGATCTTAGTTTATTAGATTCTATATCTATAAAACAAGCCATGGTATGAGGCACAGTAAAAATATAGAGAAAGGTGATGAAGCATCTTGTTACCACCTCTGAGTTCTGACTGGCTTTCTAGATATGCAAGACATTAAGCCATCATTCAGAATAAACATGTTAATTCCTCTTAAAATCTCAGCTGCCAAAGCAGAGGTGACCACTGGTGGCTTTTGAAGGGCATCATACGGCTGAACTTAGCAGGAATGTAATGTGCTGTGATTTCCTTGTGTATCTTTAGTAAGAACCCCCTGACAAGATGCTAACGGCTGGATTCATCTGCTGGAGAAGAGGTGATTAGTAGAAATGTCGAGATGATGGTTTAACACTACAGTGTATATGTAAGCTCTTTTTCTTGGACTTGAGATCTTAAAGAACCTCTCAGAGGTAATCAATGGCACTTTAGTACCCTTTGAAGCTTTTATTCACAACATTTGCATGGTACTTTGTGACACATTGACTTTACTGTTTTCCTCCAATTTTAAAGAAAATTGCTCCAGACTTGCATTTAAGTTGCTGTAAATGTGGTGATCTGTCAGGTTCAATCACGCAGTGCAGCTGGGGCTCCCTTTCTGCAGTAAAATCTTGGGTCATCATTATATTTTCCAATGCTCTAGGACAGCAATGGACTAATTGCTTAACTCTGCACCTGCCAATCTGTGAACTGATACATTGTACCTTAAAATAATGCAACGGGATTGGCATTGACCTACCAGAGAATTACAGTGCCTGAAAGCAAAATTGTAACACTAAAGTAAACTGGGCTCCAAAGCTCTGAATGGGCAATGTTGTCTATGCCAAGTCAGTGATGGCTGGATGTTCAAACAGCTTCTTTAAAAATGCAAGAGCAATTTCTTAATTTTAAGTCTGCACATATATTTGGGGTTGATTTGGGACCTGAAACAGGTGTCTTTTTTTTTTTTTTTCTTCTTGTTACAGCTTTAATCTCACACAGCCACATGAGCTCATCAGTGCAAGAAACAAACTGCCTTGGTCCAGCCTGTAATATCATTCATGAGGAGGAAGAACCATCACAAGGTACCTGTAAGAGATATTAGTCACATTCTTTGGTGTAATACTGGAAGTACCCAGCTATAATAATGGTGAAAGTGGTGTGAAAGCCAATTTAGAACAGAAAAAAAATAGCTGTGTGCAAGGTTTTTGAAGAAGAGACTGTAAATGTGAAACAGGGAAGTTGTTATAGCTTCCTCATGATTTTAAGCCATATTTCATTTGCTCTGCTATCATTGCTGTCACAGCAGTAAGAACATTCTAAAATCTATCAGAAGGAGTCAAGAAGGCTTCTTGCACCACAACACCTAAAGACTCACTTTTCATAATCCCTAAAACCTGCAGTACCCCTGGAAATCCTACCACCCTTTGTGCTCCACTGCAGCATCCACAACTCAGATTTTTGCCATTCAACCCATCTATCCCACTCTGTTTAAGAACCTCTTGCTTTTCTGTTGATTTCTCTGTGTGGAAAAAGTCAAAGACATTTCTATCTCATGGATATAATTTGGAAAACTGCACCTTTACAAAGATATCAAAAAGTATAATTTATTCATCTGCCTGAGAAATGCCATGAGTTTCTCATTCCTCCGTGTCTTATATTCAGCCAGGCTCTTTCCTGCAGCTGGAACTGTGCAGGCAGTTCCCCTTGCAGCTCAAAAGGTTGGAGTCAACCTCACTTTGAAGGAAAGCTTCCTCCCGAACACAGTACTGTGAACACCTGCAGGGAAAGCCATGAAGAGTTCAGAGATCAGCATCCCGAAGTTGTGCACGGCCAAGGCTGAACTTCCCTATACCATTCCCTCCAACTGGGAACACTAAAAGTTTGGTACGAGGCGTGAAATGTTTAACCAGGCTGCCACTATGTAAAAATGATAGAGTGTGCCTGAGCAGAACATCTGTCAGGGAGGTGGCAGCTGACAGAGCTGGGCAAGGATTTTCTGGAGAGAAATGGGGCATAGCTTCCTAATTCTGCTGTGGTCCCGAGCTGCGTGGGAGGGCAAGGGGAACATCTGTGAGCGAGTGTATTGCTTGCTCAATGAAGAGACAGAGGAACAAGTGCCCTGAGAAACCACGTTTGAGAGGGCAGAGGTGACTGCTGCAGTGTGGGAGAGGAGATTGTCAGCAGGGTGGCTCCTCGTGGCCCAAGCAATAGTCTCTGACTACCCACATGGTCTTTCCACACTGGGTCTGTCAGCAAACCATGATCCCAGACTTCTTGCTTTGCAGAATTTTTTTTGCGTGTGTAGGTGTCTAGCTCCAGGCCTTTTAAGAAGGGGACACCTAGAGCAAGCTGATCATTTCACCATGGGCCCAAGCTCTGTTCTTGGTGATGGGGTTGAGCAGCTCAGTCCACAGGCAGCTATCCAAGACCTGGCTCAGCAGAAGGAAAGAGGTTTGAGTTCAAAAATTATCCTATGTAGTTTGGGGAGAGATGGGTCTGATACTACTCTCCTGTTTGTACTTCTACTTTCAAAGAACCTTTATTTTACCTTTCCCAGGAGCAGACTTTGGGTGGCCCATCACTGGCTTGCTTTTTACTCATCCCAAGAATGCTCTTGTCCCAAAACAGAGCTCATGGTAGCAAGGTGAGTCTGGAAAAGGTATGACACTGGAGGGATGAGTGCTGGATGGAGGCAAACACAGAGAACCTGAATCCAGATTTGAGAGGGAGAAGGCTTATGAGTGGTGAGGAGGGATGTTTGGAGAGAGGGGTTCAAGGGATGAAGTGGTTTGTGGAAGTCAGCCTGGTTGCGAAAGCTCTTTGTAAGTACAACAGAGCTTCAGTTCACCCTTCCAATACTTTGTCTCTGTGTCAGGGTAACTCTTTATGTACACACATGGGCACTCAAACTCCCACTCTCTTCTTTGATCAGGTCATGCAAAGGCTAAGAAATGCAGGAATTAATTTCCCCATTGATACCACTGCCATCCTGCAGATACTTCTGCTGAGTTTTGAATTTAGCACTAGTTTGAAAGCAAATATTTCCACTTTTTGCACTAAAGTAGAGAGTTTTATCCATGATACAGGTGACTAGAAAGGGTTAATCAGCCAGGGGTACATGTTGTTTAATTCCCACAGTGTGGGAGTGAGACAATAGGAGACCAGAGTTGGACTCAAGTTCTTTGCATTCTCCCCCACACTTCTTTTGGAGGATGTTTCAGGGACAGGCTGTGAGGAATGCACACTATCTAATCTGCATGTATAATGTAAATATGCACATTTTTATTTGCTCTCTCCATCTGCAGGGAACTTGCTGGCATCAGAGCAGCCATGTGGTCTCACAGCAAAGTTTCCTTGTAAAAGGAAAGGAGAAGACTTAGGCTTCTCGCTCTCTGCCTCCTGCCTCCTAGGCAAATGGGTACACAAAGTCTGTTCTACTCACACCTTCACGTTTTCTCTTTGGTTTTAGAACCTGACCTGGATCAGGCTCCTTAAAGGAAGCTGGTTCCTTGACTGAGCTGAAAATTCAGTATGGAGGAAGGAAGACAAGAAATTGCAGTTGGCCGATCTTAAACCATCATTTAAACCAATTTCTCTATCATAGCAGAAACCTAGAAAATAATTAAGATAGGACAACTAGTTTTTATCTTTTGGAACAGACAAAATTAAATGGAAGTAAATTCATGAATGCTAAGCTTTTCATCAGGAGGAAATCAAAATGTTTCATCTGAGTTGTCAAAATAAAACCTCTAGGCTGTACGTTTTGCAGGTTTTTTCCCCACTTGCCTTTGAAGCAAGTAGAGTAATCTGCAGATTGACTAAATCTTGATTCTGCATTATTTTGCCTAAAAGAAAAGAAAAAGTAATTTTCATGAAAAGCTGTTCCCCAGCTCCATTGTGGCCTTTTGAACAATGCTTTTACACTGGCTAGGAAGCAGCAGCAGCAGCTGGAATCCCTTGCCCTGGCCATCTATAGCTTGCAGCGCTTGGAGTCCTGGCTGCCCTATAAATTGTCTGCCTCCCAACTGGCTGAAATGTCTGCCTTTGCTTCATGAAACATTTTGGACTCAGGTCACTTGAAATCAGGTACAGGTGTCACTGTGAAGAAACTAATGGTGCAAAAGAAGTTTGCACAAAGGATCTAGCAAAAACTTTCTTCATAATGGCTTTCAAGAACATAGATCTGCCTTTCCATGGAATTTTTTAAAGGCCTGGCTGACTCAGAAGGGGTTTTAATCTATTTTCCTTATTGTTCCACTACATGCCTGGGTATTTGTGTGTATGTGGTTGTGACAGTATAAATATTAATAGCACAAGGGTGAGAATACATGTGGCCCTCAAATGGGGTTATATAAACACACAGCTGCTGTGCTATTTGTAAATTTATAAAGACACATTTCCATCAAGAGTGTGAAAGTCAAATAACCATGCAGGGAGAGAGTGCACATATGCTTCATAAACTGCACAAGAAGCCTATAGGAATTACATGGTGCTACTTAAATCCCAGTCCCACTGAGGTCAACTGGAGCTGTGTCACTGACTTCACTGGGATCAGGACTTGGCACAGTACACTTGCTGTGATTTCCATGGATAAATCAAGAGTGAGCTACTGGAAAAACAAAGGTCACACTCCTATCACAGTACGAAAAGTGCCAATCCCTTGTGACTTGCTGACATCTGAGCCTGATGGGGATGATGTAGCAGCATAACACCAGCAGAGAGCCTCCACCCTTGCCTCCTGCAGCCTCTGTTGTCAAAGGGAAAACAGGATGTGGATAGGGTGGTGACAAGAAGGAAAGCAGCTCTCCATTTGCCTCCCTGCATTTCCCTGTGCTCTGAGCTCTGCTAGAGAAGGGCACTGGTGTTGCCTCAGGCAGAGCAACAAAAGAGCATCACTTATGTGTTTGAAAGGGTGATATGTTGACAGTGTGCAGGTCAGTGTGTGGACTGCCACGCAGTCCCATTTGTGCAGCTGTAGCAGCTGCTTGCACTCACAGCCTCCCCAGGGAGGTTTCATAGTCACTGTCAGACTACATTCTGGATGACAGGAGCTGATAGGGCTAAGATTTCATCCCATGGACAATGTGGAGCATGGAAGGAGATGAGTCAGAAGCAGTAAGGTTTCAAAAATAGGAATTGTTTACACTGGAAATAGATTAAGGAATTTAAAAATTCTCTAATTTTCCTGGGACTTCTAAAATCAGAGTTCCAATATCACATTTTTTATACTGCAGAATATGATAGTGAGACTCCAGTGGCAAGTCTAGGATCATTATTTGGGCTCACAGAATTACCTTGGTAATGATAGAAGCCTTTAAATCAGGAGCATCTTCCTAGGAGATTCTTTTCTGTTTGCTGCAATGGAGCAAGTCCAACTCAGATAAAGGCCTGAACATGTGGAAATTTGTTTGAATCTTCTTCCTATCCTGTATCCCCCAAAGGTTTGGTATAAGTGTCCAAGAAGGAGCCCATGAGAAACTATTCCATAACCTTCCTGAGGCAACCTATCTCATAGGAAGGGTGTTGTGATAAAATCTGAAGATTTTTTTTTGTTATGTTTTGTTTTGTTTTGTGGTATCACTGATGCTTCAAGAATTGGTCCAAAATCTAGTCATGTAGTCACCCAGCATTGGGAGGACATTATTCATGGACATCAAAGGCTAGGATGCCTTCTTTCTAGGTCTTTGCTAAAGTGCCTGATTGATATAAGGTTGGCCCAGAGTCCCTGGGTACCCAGTGAAGAGAAACAGGCATGTCCAGATGTCGATTTAGAACTCGAAGTGGCTTGAATCCAAGTCTCAGTCTGCCTTTAATGGGGAAAACTTATTTTCTAATGTTTTAATGTTGTCCTCAGCAGAGGGCATCCATCTGAGGGAGGTGTTATGCAACAGGCTGGGTTGTAAATGTGTGCTGGAGTGCACTGAACACTCAACACCCTCTGCAGACAAGACCTTATACTGAAATGAGAATAACTGAGTTTTCAGTTCCCTAGCAAGAGCACTACTTTTCTGTATTGTTTTCGACCAGTTATTTCCAAGCCAAAAGTAAAGAAAAAAACCCATCATCTTGGTTTGAGCAGAATACTTCTTTTGTCCCTTTATGAGAAGTAACAGCTGTATTTTCAGCACACTTTCCAAAATAAAATGTAAGGCAAATTCTAGCAAAATTAAATTTACAAAGGAAAGATCAAAACATTTTCTTTGAAAGTAGCAAAATGAAACATTTAGGTTCAAGTAAAAAAATTCAGTGTCAAAATGAAGTTTCTAAGTTCCCCTTTTAGCCTCTGAGAAGGATTCAGTGAAGCAAATATAAATATGAAAAAACTTGCTGTTACCAAATCTGCATTGCCCACTGAAAGAAAATAATCTCAAAATGTCTTTCTGATCTAAAAATGATGCTAAAAATGCAAGAGATCAGGCAGCTGTTTCTTGGACACAGTGCAGAGCTGTTTTAGCTAAGTTTCAGCAAGTCACCCCTAGGCTTTGCAGTAATGTCTCTGTTCAGTGATCACAAATCCCTTGCAATTTGGAACAAAAAAACATCCTGCTAGTGCCATCATAGACAAGCAACAGTCACCTCATCCAGAAGGCAGGATGAGAAAAACCTGGCTTTGATTTATCACACCTTTCTTTCAGCTATTTGTATTTGTTCCAACCAGCAAACTGGCTCTTGCTATATTTAGTTTCAGTATGGGGAGAAGGGCTGAAGGGAGTAATACAAATTTTATGGGAATGTTTTGTATTTTATCCCAAACGTTTGTTTCTTATGCAAAATATGAGTGAAAGAAGGGAATGGGGTAAAAGTGGTTTCCCAGAGTAGTACAACTGTGCAAATGGAGGAGTCATAGAGGTTTTGCAGAGGAGGAGCAGGGCTGAATTAGAAAGGCATGGCACATGCTGATTTCCCAGTTTGCAGGGTGAAGGGAGCAAGCACCACTGGCCACCTGCCAGCAGCAAGCCCTTTTCCGGGTATGGGACATAGGTGGGTATGGATGAGAAAAGCCTGGAGATGGAGAAGCCAAACTCTCAGTGTCCTCTAACTCATGCATCACCATGAACACCCCACATTACCTTGCCTGGAATGGGATTCGAGAGCACACAGAGGGAAGGAGCCGCTGCCTGATCCGCGGGTGATCGAGCGGCTCCGGCAGATCCACATTTCTCAGCTTCCTCTTCTCCCTCCACACCATTCCTCAGATGTGTACTTAGCTCAGCTGGACGGCCCGGCCTGACGTGCCCACTCCATCATTATCCAGATAGGGATTTCCAAAGCTACCCAAAATGCCCGTGATTGTGCACACATTAGGTGGCAATTTGCCAGCTGGAGCTCCCTGTTGCAGTCAACAGGACAGCAGGAGACTGGTGGAGGTGGCAGCTCACCGGGGCAGCAAGTGCATGTGTGCATCCTCCTTCTTTGCCTTCTCACTGCTGTTCCCAGCATCTTCAAAGGTTGAAATTTTTGCCTACTTGTAGGTGTCTAACTATCTGAAAGACTTCTTGAACCATGAACATGAGGTCAGGGATATAAAGAGGACCATGCGTTATCACTGGTAAAGTTATTCTGTACTTACATCACTGCACTGAATGCATTGCAGTGATTTTCCCTCCCCTACAATGTCTGCAGGGGGGTGAGTTTGTACATGGGCCATCAGGCTGCTTCCATGAGCTTTGTTCAGTGATGTGAGCTGTAGCCTGACCTTAGTGCCACTGGGAAAAAGTCTTTCTGATTTTTTCCAGGCATATTCTCTATAGACTAATCAAAGGGCCCTGGCTGCTGTCCCTCTGATGCATGTGCTTTTCACTTTGATTTTCCTCTCCTGTCACACAGCATCCAGGCTGTATGATTGCATATTCCCCACATCCCTTCAAGATGGATATTAATCTGCTCAGCTGTATTTCATTCTGGTTTCCTTCAGCAAGAACTGGGCTGGAGCACAGGGAAGATGAAAGGAAGCACCGTGTAAAGTCAGGCACGACCCCTGGAAGCACCAGGGGTTCAGCAAGGATGAGGGTCCCCTAAGACTTATTCCCTGGGACAGATTGGGAGTGATGTGTGAGAGGCAGATACAGGTACAAACACTCAGTCTGATGAGGAATCACATGAAAGGCACCACCCTCAGCAAGGAAATATGTAGATTTTGGGGGGGAGGAAAAGTGTTTACCTCACAGGGTAAACTTGTGCTGATGCTACAGAACGTCACTGATGGTTGAAAAAATTGATAAATCTTCCAAATGAACAAGAGTGTTTGGGACTTTCTCTAGGAAAACTGCACAGAATAAGTGAATTCGCTAATTGTTCTACACTAGGTTATTTTTTTGGCTCTAATTATGTCCTTTCAGCAAAATAATTTATTTCTAATCCCCTCTCTGATAAGTGAGCAATGGAGTAATTGCCTGAAATATTGCACTTGAACAGGAAAGACACCAACATTATTAAAGCTGTGACAAACTATAGGGTACTGCTGACTCCCACTGTTTCCCTTCCAATATTTGTCTATTGTATCATTCCAGATCTATGATACCTGCTATTCCCTGTCCCTTTGAAATAACATCTGTCTTTATACATCACTTTTCCACCATAGATCTTGAAGTACTTCACAAAGGCAAGTGTCATTACTATCATTTTACGGATAAGAAATCCGGACACCAGGAGGTTAACTGCCATTGGACTATCCTACATTTGCTATTCTATCACCAAATCATCTATTTACAATGCAGGTCAAATTTCTCCCTTTCATTCCTGGATGGCTCTCTCTCCCCTGTTCATCCCAGTAGAATCCAAAGACTTCTGCAGAGATTTAAAATTATGTGGAGTTATTGACACTGTGTTCTGCTCTTTGTCTTCTTGTGGTTCCTGGAAATTCTGCTATTTCTGCTTGCTCTTTAAAAAGAGCTGAGATAATTTCTTTTTTTTTGCTATGAGCACAGATTACAAAACCAGATCTGGTTCATGTATCTCTCAAATTCTGGAGGAGCCTGACTGTGAGAATCCAGTTAAGACTCTTTGCAGGATAAAGGTTCATTACAATATTCAGTATTTTCGACTCAGGTTTCCACTCTAGCATTGCCCTTGGTTTCATAGGCTGAAATGCTGGTGTCTCTTCATATTGGAGTCTTCTTGGCCCATTTCTGCTCAACAATGCTTCTGGCTGTGTTTAAAATTCAGAGGAACTTTATTTTAGACAGTAGCCTGTGCCTGAACTTTTTCACCCAGCATCAGTTGTGGTGAGGAGAGAAAATGAATCTTTGCCTTTGAATGATAAACTGTTTTAAAGTAGGGCTTATAGTGGCATCAGTGACAGACTTTCATTTATATCAGCCTCAGTAGGACAAGGATAGTATATATTATGGGCCAAAACAGAGTGACAAGAGAAAAGAGGAAAAGAACCAACAATATTTATCTCTGAGGTGTTCCCCCAGCAAAACCAATTACTGGTCCTGTTCTTCTGAAGGGTGTGAAGATGCTTTTGTCACATCTGAATTTCCCTGTGGGACTTGGATAGGACACCAAAGACAGAACAGATGAAAGGACATAATTCAGTCGGTCTCAGTAGGTTTTCAGATGCATATTTGTGCCAGAACCTTCACCCTCTGAAACCATTTCCTGTTAGTGCAGTGTACACTTGGGTAGAAGCAGGGTGAACTCAGAACATCCTTATCAGAAAACCATTAAAATATCTGCACAGGGGCAGCTGTCTTGGCAGGGATCTAAAAAAGAGCATAAGAATAAGGCAAGAATTTATGATGCTTTCTTTACATCTTCCTAAATTCCTGAGGGTTTTATCCCTTCATTGCTCTAGTTCTCCTTTTGCACTTCTGCACAGATACTTCTGAGTGCACATCTCAATACTGTACAGGCATCTGCATCTTGAATCTGAACAATGAACCAAAATTTGTAGGGTACCTGCAAACCAAGGTCAAAGCCACTTGGATCACAAATAGAGATGCCTACAAAAAGGCTTTCAAGCAAATTCTTAAGGAGAGAATAATTAGAGACATGGAAGTAAATGTAAAATGGGATAAAACGTTAGATAGGTTTAACAAAGACTCAGAGAGTGCCAGACTAACTCGATATCATTCTTTGATAAGATAATTGATTTTCTAGACAAAGGAAATGCAGTAGATCTAATCTATCTGGATTTCAGTAAAGCATTCGATATGGTACTGCATGAGAAATGATTAGTTGTGTTGGCAAATCTGGGGTTTAGCACAGGAACTGTAAGGCAAACAAAGAAACAGCTAAAGGGGAAACAACAGTAAGTTTGTTTAAAGGGAGAAGCATCAAGTTGAAAACAGGATAGTAATGTCCATCCTAAAAGGGCTTCCTGGTGTTTAATCTGGCTTAAACTTTCATGAATACTCTTTGTTACACATTCAGCACATAAAAGTGCATATAAAATTTGTACCTGTGGTTACAAATCTGGAAAACTTTACAAAAGGAAAGAAGCGTTGGAATATTGTAAGAAGAGCTAGATGAGCTGGAATAACAGAAACAGGGTGGGATCTACTAGGACAGATCTGTGGATCTTGGCAATGACATAGAGGAAGATAAACGTAGGTGTAACAATTGATGACCCCTAAATAATGTGTCACCATTAAAAAGTCAGTGTGGAATTTCAGTACAGTGGCTGGTATAGTTCTACTTGAAAGACAGAAGTCTGAGTGCTACTGTGCAAGATCAGTTCTTCTGATGTGCTGTCTGCTGATCAAAAAGGGTGGATTCGAAGTGGAGCAGTTGTGGAAGAGGACAACATGGCTGAGAAAAATGGAGAACTAGTTCTACTAGAAGAATTAGGAAGACCTGGCTCATGCTGCCTAAAAATTGAACAACTGTGTAGTGCTGTAAACACCAAGAAAGGGCAAGAGCACTTTAAACTAAAGGACAAGAAGATACCATTTGGTAAAAATATTCATTAACACATTCAGCTTAGATTTCAGAGGACAGTCTCATTCCACCAGAATATTGAACATCATTTAGGGGAAAGGTATTTTAAAATCCTTCTAATCTAAAGATGGAAAGGGATTGGTTGTGGCAGAGTTGTTTTGGGGGAGACTTGAACAGCACGTGCTCAAAATATTCAGTCTCCAGCACTGTTTTTTAGTCCCTTTTTAATCAGCACAGAGAAATGAAATCATAAAACAGTATGAAGGAAACAAACAACCAGTCTCTTGGTTATATGTTTTGTCAGTCCCCTGCTGGTACCTTGGCTTAGAATTATTTGTGTTCGTTCCCAGTGTCTCATATCTTACCAGGTCCAGTAAAATTCTAGCATATATTTTTTGCATAGTAGTTAGGTACATTGCACTCACACTGAAATACAATATTCACAACTCCCTGATAGCCATGAGATTCCCTTTAATATGGATTCCAGAGGTAAATCCTGCACCCCAATGACAGGGAGGTATTATTCCCCTTTTAAAATGACCTTGCCTTTCATTCAGACCTCAGTGGTCAATCTAAATTGTGTTGCTCCAATAAAACGTAGTTAGCTGATGAGCCCAGAGACATTATTTTTTCTTCCCTAGGTATAGCCTGCAGCCTTAGTTTGTAGTGGTTTAGCTGGCACTGATAGAGTGATCTCTGCATTGGAAAAAACAGATTGGCATGATGGGCTTGAACAGTTTAGCAGGTTGGAGGCAGGGAAGCAGGAGTTTACAAGCAAATTGGTTTAAGTACAGATTGTTTCTTTTCTGAGAATGGCAGCAGGGTGCTTCGAAGTTGCATGCTGCTGCAGCTGTTTAGTCATTAGCTGAAGAAAAGAAGGAAAAAACATAAGACAAGACAAAGGAGCAATCGTTGAGTAGCAACAAAATATTTCAAAATAGGATAAAAAAGCTCTAAAGGGCATCTCTTTTGCATGGTAGGTGACAAGAGGTGAGATTGGCAAGGTAAATAGAGAAGACTGTATAGACTCAGAGAAAGCACCATCTATTCTAAACCATAAAATATGAATTTAACACCCAGTACTGGGTATCCATATGGTAGCCATAGGGATAGCGCAGAGTGAGCAGTGTAAATGTGAAAAGTGAGTAAACCCAAGTAGAGTTAAATCGGGATGATCTGCTGTGAGTTTATGAACAGCAGGACTGGGACAGGGATCACGCAGTGCCCCGTAGGGCTGTCCCTGCGATCAACAGCAGATCAAGACATTACAGTGACGTTGCTGCATTTTGGATCAACTTCAGCCTTTCACCAGGGAAGGCATAAACTTCCCTACTCACAGTCCCTGCTACGGAACTGAGATGTCATTTAAAGATTAGCTGAGATGTTATTTCTATCAGGCACCCTTGAAGCCCGGCCATTAGCAGCAAATTGGCTGTGAATAGTGTCAGAGCACCTTGCATTCTGACAGACAGCTTACAGGTGAGGGACTTCCTGAACCAGGGGTGATAAGCTTACATTTAGTAATCCCTTACAGAATTTTCTCTCCTTATTTATCCAGACATTTTTTAAACCCATATAAAAATTTAGCATCCACAACATCTCATGGCAAGGGTGCAAAGCAATCTCCTTATGTATGTTTTTCACTTGTCATCAACTAAATTTATTCCATAACCCCTCATTGTCTTATGGAGAGAGCCAGTGCATGATAATTCCCTGTTCATATTTTCTACAGTGAAGTAACAGCAGACGGAAATAATCTCCCTGTGTGTCCATGAGTATCTAATTTTGACCACGACAGACTGGCTTTGAGGGCATGTCAGACAGTGGGTCACAAATATTCTGTTGCTGCACAGCTGGAACAATGGGAAGGCAGAAATTAGGACATCTCAAAGACCCTTTATTTTCTGCCTTTTTTTTTTTCTCTTCCCTACATTTTCCAGACTTTATTTTGCAACTGATCTGTCTTACAACGCCAACATAACTTGCAGGTGTTTCATGTCAGTGCTATTTCTGACCACGCTGGCTGAAGCTTCTATTACATAGGGATAAAGGCACATACACTTTTTATCTCGAGGTGATAATAACAGGAGCTTAAGTTTCCCTGATTTGTTGTCAATGTCATAACTTGCCTATGAATAGCATCATAACATAGTCATAGAAGCATAGCTAATTGAAGTCCATTTTGGTGAAACTACAAGACAAATTTGCCTCTTGTTTAACAGCATTAATTTACTGTGTTCCAAAGTAAGGACCAATAAGCAAACAAACCAAAATAAGCTTTTGAGTTCATTCAGCAGAAAAAGAATTATGACATGAAGGATAATGTCTCCCTATTTTATGATACCTCTGGCAATAATATATTGAAATTGTTACGAAGCTATGATCATATCAGAGACATCAACCAAAGAAACAACCACAACAAAACTCAGTTTCACGTATATTCCTTCACATGAGAGACAAATCAATCCATTCTTGTAAATAATATACAAAATCCCTTGGATAGCTCAAAATTCAATACACTTATTAGAATGTCACTAGAGCCCTGGGAATCAAGTACATAAAAACATAGGTGGAAAAAATCATCGAAGCCCCATCGTTTGAAAAATTCTGAGATAAGAAGTGGTCATTAAAGACCCTGTTAGATTTTATTGGAGGGAAGGGATTTAACACACTACATGGACCCCAGTATTGTTGGTCAGCTGTGTTTATTGAGAGAGTACTAAGTTTTATGCAAGGCAGATGAAATTGGATGAGGATGTGGTCAAGACAGGGGATTAGACATACAATTTATGAGGCTGTTTGGGCAATGAAGACAGTAAATTTTTTGTAGTCATTTATAATATCATTTTTCACTGATTTGGATAACCTCTGTGACTTAGCAGGTCATATATAAAGATCTTTTTCTAAACATAAGGTCCTCCTTTTTGACTTTCTATCTTTATGGCATGTTGGTGTCCCAATATGAAAGTGCTACACAACAAGTTTTAAGTGTCAAAATTACAGGGTTTTACACAGGATACATCCCTATGTCCACAAAACTCATCATGTGCATATTTTGCCTCCAAACATCTGTTGTTTATTGATTTTCCAGTAATCCTGAGTCCAGAGGTCCCCAGTTTCTTTTGGTTCTCCTTCCTTTCTCACACCTCATCCCTGGTGACTCAATCCCCGTTAGGCCACCTTGTCCTCCAGCCAAGACTACCTCTGGAGTGAGTGTTCTGCTTTTGCTCACCTAAACCTTCACCAACATTACCACCACTTTTGCACAGGTAAAGGAAAGTGAAGGTGTCATCCAGCCCCACATTAGAAATGGGACTTTGTGCAGATAGTGGGGCTGCGAGAGGCACCAAACTGAATTGTACTGTGTGTTTTCAAATAAACTCAGAGGGAACTGCATCCTGTGCTGAGCATATGACTGCCATAATAGTTTGTCTCATAACAAGACTGTTAGCCAGAAGGGAAAGTGAAATTGTTGTTTTTTATATGTGTAACTAAGCATGCCTGGACAGAAGGATGCATTTGGCGTAATTTGAAACACCGATGTGTCTCAATGAAAGCTCCTCCCAGGGCTCTGGGAATACCCCACTCGGTGCAGTTTGGGGAGCTGGAACAAACCCTGCATGTCATGAGCAGAAGTTAAAGTAACAAGTGAACTACTGGAGTATTTTAGGCACAAATAAACTTGTCTTGACAATGACAAACCCGTCAGGAACTGTGATTCTGCCTCCTGGAGACGCTAAAGCAAATGAGATGATTCCTGCTAAGTAGCCACCTTGGGAAGAATTATCTTATTTTTATTATTTTTAAATGGGAAGCTTTTAAATACAGATTCAAGAGGACTGAGTGGAGCTAATGCATCAGGAGCACAGAATGCTGATTCTTTATCATAATAAAACCACTGTTATGAATGAGAGAAGGAACAAATCACACCAGCGGAACTGGACAGCCTATCTTGGTGGTTTGCTTCTCCACTTTGGATTAGAGTTCCTGCTATCTTCACAGTCCATTTAACCAAGTCCAAGTGCTTCCTTTCACTGCCTGCCATCCTAATCTATGTAAACCAGCTCAGTCAGGCATTTTTCATTGAATTAATACATATTAATGGGCAGTAATACAGTTGTACTATTGCATACATTTTCTTGAAGTACAATTTTCCATCTAAACCATTTTATTCACATTGCTGCATGGTAACTGCATCCACAATAGTATCTTTAGTGATTATTCATTACAGGAATAATACAGCTGCGCCAAACACTATATTTTAGTGGCCTTATTTTTTTTTTTTTTTTAACGGAAGATGAAATGATATTTGTAGACTTAATAGTATTGTTGTCCTTAACTGAAGAAAATAATTTTCTCCTCAGGTATTGAGGAAAGCAGGGAACAGGTAGAAATCAGGTATCTTTCATGTATCTATAAAGAGAAATTGATTTTAGGAATCACAGAAACATTAAAGTTGGAAAAGACCCCCAAGACATTGAGTCCAAACATTGACCAAACACCACCAGGTCAACTAAACCACAGCACTAAGAGCCACGTCTAGTCGTTTCTTGAACACTTCCAGGTGTGGTGACTCCACCACCTCCCTGGGCAGTCTGTTCCAAGGCCTGGCCATCCTTTCGAGAGAGCTCAACCCACACCTGGCTACAGCCTCCTTTCAGATAGTTGTAGAGAGTGATGAGGTCTCCCCTGATCCTCTTCTTTTCTGGACTAAATACCCTCAGCTTCCTCTGCCACTCCTCATATGACTCCTCTCCAGACTCTGCCCCAGCTCCATTGCCCTTCTCTGGACACACCCCAGCACCTCAATGCCTTTCTTGTAGGGAGAGGCCCAAAACTGGACACAGCACTCGAGGTGCCACCTCACCAGTGCCCAGTACAGGGGAACAATCACTCCCCTGGTCCTTTTGGCCACACTATTTTTGATACAAGGGAGATGCCACTGATCTTCTTGACTATCTGGGCACACTGCTGGCTCTTGCTGACCTGCTGTTGACCAGCAACCCCCAGGTCCTTTTCCGCTGGGTCTCTTTCCAGCTGCTCTGTCTCAAGCCTGGAGTGTTCCATGGAGTTGTTGTGACACAAGGGCAGGACCTGACACTCCACCTTGGTGAATCACATACCACTGGCCTTGGCCCATCAATTCAGCCTGTCCAGATCCCTCTGCAGAGCCTTTCTAACCTCCAGCAGATCAACACTCCCACTCAATGTCATGTCTGAGGATGATAGAAGAGATAGAAAACACTAGGTGAGTGGACTGTGATCGACTCCATGATTTGGATGTAGAGATCATGAAGCACATGAGATGTAGTAAATACACATGAACAGGTTCCAAATGTTATTATAAATTGGGCAAAACTGAAACTTAGATTGGATGATTGGAAAGTTGTCTAGCAGATACATAACAGACTCCCATTGGGGTTTACATGTCTTTACACACCTCACAGACATCTGTGATTTAACCCAGATAGAACCAGGTATAAATGAGGGGCAGATGCTGTTAATGGTCAAACACTGCTCATGCAATGCACATGGAATAAGGAGATGTTGGATGATCTCCTGTTTCCCTGGATATTAATACTATGTGATGGAGACATAAGCAAGTAAAGAACGTAGTGAAAGTAAATTTGTCTTCAATTCATGCTGAGTGATCTTTTCTCTGGTCTCACCTTTCTCCTGCTGCCCTGTGCAACGCCCTCGCTCTGTCACGGGGTACCCCTGGGAACACAGGCAGACTGTCAGCATGCTTCAGTCAGTTTGCTGCCTCAGTAGGAAAAAACAGAGATACAAGACACCATGTGGAACAAGATTGATGGGATAATAATGTGTGTCCATCTTTCTCACTGGAAAACTTCATCATCAATTATTGTGTCAGCTGTAATTGTGTTGTCTGTTGAGGAGAGGCAGACAATGGTATTGTTCTAACAAGGCAGGAGGCTCTGTCCTTTCCTATCATGATGCAATAGCTTTCAGAGGGGAATAAAGGCATCTCTTGAAATCTTAGCTGCAACGAAAACTGGCAAACCATAATTAGCTACAGCAAAATAATTAGCAACATAAACACCTTCGGGCAATAAGCAATTCCAGTTACTCCTACAGAGGCAATTTGACCTCACTTAGTGTCTATTATATACAACTTTGTAGAGTCTTATTGCTACTATAGTGCCAAGACCTGTGGGATCTGCCAAAGTTTGTTTCCATCACTTACTGAGGAAACAGCAGTTCTACAGTTGCTTAGGAGATTAATTAGCTTGTCAAATAATTAAGTGGACAGCCTGTAATGGAGGTTCCCATTTCATAACTGATTTATCACTTCAGAAGCTTCACAGACTTAGCTTTTTTACATGAAGACTTCCATGGAGAAAAATATTAGGACAGGGCTGAGTTGAGGGGAGCTCTACGTACATTTCTGGACTTACTAGTCCAGCATTTTTTTCTGGGTTTGTGAGGAACCTGGTAGTGATGCCACAAATCCTACATATATTTCACTGAAACTTTTAGGGCTACATGACTATTTTCATTTTGATGGTAGCAGATTAGCATTGGCTAAATGACAAGATGAGATTTTTAGAATGAACTTCTGCTGCAGTGAGTGTTAAAATTGTTTGATCATCTGCTGGTCTAATGATTAGGTCATGATTTTGGCAGACTCAGTTTCAGCTACCTCCTCTGTATTCAGTGATGAGCTAAGCACCAAGTGAATTAACACTTTTGATGTACACTGGCTCATCTTTGTTTCCCTTGAAAGTATTTGCAATACTTAAAAGACTTTGAGATTTGCAGCATTGAATCTCCAAAGTTTCACTGTTGTATTAGTTATCTGAGGTGGAAGGCAATAAATAAAAATATCGTGTCTTATTTACCTTGCCCCTGAACTTAGAGCTTCATATGAAAGTGTGACACAGGACTCTGAAGGCTGGCTACACTAGTAAGATAAGATCATTTTCTTTGATTTTCTTAGAGGAATATGTATTACTTATATTAATATGCTGACATTTTGTTGCAGCACACATGAAAAATCCTGTCTCTTTGCCTGTCAAAGACCTTCCCAGGAAAATGGTTGTGCTAACCCGTTTAAAGAAAGCATCTACCAGGATATTACAATCCTAGGTGAACAGAAAAATGCATCAAGAAATAAAGGCAAGACTGGATTTTGAATCTGCATGTGTTCTGAGGGGACTTTGGTCTGGGCCAGTTTATTCCAGCCTCCAGTTAACATGAATAATTGTTTTGTTTCAGGCTAGAAACTCTTGACTATCAATAAAATATAGTTGGTGTAGTCAGCCTCCTGCGGGGTACTTAATGATCCATAAAACTGTTTGAAGGGAAGCTGCCAACCTGATTTTTGCCCAACCTGTGACTTTAGTTTTGATGTATCTATGTTATACACATACATATTTGCATTTTTTGGCTGCAAAGTGGAAACTTCAGAAAGAGTAGAATTGCCTGTGTGAACTTCATTTGCCTCTTTTATGGACCTGGAACTGTATATCATATTTGATGAAATAATCACAGCTGTAACTTTTAAATCAGTGGTGCCCTGTGATCCTTCTCCGAGAGCACTGGGAGACAGGGCAACTTCATTATGGAAATGACGAAAAGATGGACAGGGCAGTGAAAATAGCTGCAGAAGAAGGTTCTACCTTTAGTGCCCTGTGATGTGCATGTGATTACTTAAAAGCATTGTTAGCACTTTGCTTGCCTGGCTGAAGGGTGTGCAAAGATGTACCTTCTCATCCCCAGACTCGCTGAGGAACATGTGGAAAATAAAACCCTTGACTGTATCATGTGGCAGTAAAAGTCCAGTCCATGAGCAGTGACATGTGCATGAGGAGCACAGCCAGGACTTTGGAGACAGCTCAGACCTTTCCGCTTCAGATGTGACAAATCATATGGCAAGACAAATTAACTAGGAAGCATCCACTGGCCTTGTCTTTGGCCTTGCTTTACTTCACTTTGAATGTTCTTCACTGAGCATACTGGAATGGGAGTTGACAGTGCAGATTGCTACCTCCCTGTTGCTTCCTCCACCATATTTTAGACTGGTACATCTTATTTGAAATTGTTTGCTGTCATAGTTAATCTCTTTAAGGGCTTGGAAGAACACTTTAATTAGCCCTGATGAAGTGGCTGGAGCCAAGTGAAGCCTGGTGGCTCTTGTTCTCCTTATGTTTTTGTTTCCTGCCGTGTATTTTTGCTGGCAGAATCTTAAACCTGACTAATTACACTTTGTGGTGTCTAGACATCTTTACCAAGTGCCTCTTTCCTTTCTTACTAGTGCTTATAGTTTACATTTGCATGCTCCCTCCATTCACCATGCACAATCTTCAAAGAGATATCCCACAGCACTTAAATCTCAAAAAAAAAAAAAAGATGAAGACAAGCTTGGGGAAGTTTGGAAACAGTACCATAACAACCAGCCATGATGCCCCAGCTTCTCCCCTTACTGATGGATCTTTCCACCAGTTTTGCATCACTTACATCAGCAAGGGCTCCTTGCAGTAGATTATTCTCTATGCCTCCTGGTCTCCCAGGGAAGATAAATCAGACCTTTCACTGCTGGATCGCTGCAGGTTCAAATCAGTTGCCCACTTGCTGGGTCTTTTCTGTCACAGTGGAAGAGTCCCAGCAGTGAGGAGAGTTTACTTCTTCTGTAAGAGAAGTCAACACATCATGAGATTGTAGGTGTTTGCTGCTAGTAATGACAGGGCTAACTACACAAGACAAAATAGTTACGGTGGGATTGGGGGAAGAAATACATCTGTAGACATGGAGCTGTGAAAATTGCATGGGCTCATATCAGTGGAAGAGCCTGTGATGGAACAGGGATCTGCTGGTCTCTCCTCAGCGTCTGACCCCCTGAGGAGGGTCACATTAGGATGTTACACACAGCACAAGCTTCAAGCTCACAATTAGTCACTCTGACATGTCACCACACTCTAAAATAGCACCTGGAGTTGTCCAGCTATGCTGAACCATCTCTGTCAGTCTGCTCAGCTCTTCTCACAGCACACAGCAGAGCACAGGCATGGCCTGGAGTATCACAGGATCAATCCTTTCCCCTTCAGCTGCCTCTCATTTGTTCCCTCTGCCCATGTGGAACATGAAAGCTTTTGTAAGCTGTACTAGAAAGCAGAATCCATCTTCTAGCTTGTCCTTCAAGAGAAGAAGCACAAAGAAGCCAGATGCCCAGCATATGACTTCAGTAGATATTTGTCTAAGAGAGAACAGAGGATCATCTGTGAAAAAATCATCTCGATGTTAATAGAGCCTTAAGGAATATTAACAGACTGCTATAGCTTATGTTAGTCTCTCAAAAATCAGCTGCTTTTGCCTCTGCACATGTTCCATATTCACCCTTCTCCTTCTCTCCTTGTAGATAAAGCCGTCATTCAGATCCTCTTCATCTACCACTCCATTTCAGCGATTTTCCCCAACTGATGTTTCAATGATACTCCTTTCCTCAGTTTGGTCCATAGGAAGTGTAGCATTAATAGACTAATATCTAATTTCCAGTTCTGTATCAAGGGGATGGAAAAGGGTTTATTTCCACAGGACCAAAAATAACCTGAAATCATTGCAATTCAATTCCTTGCCTGCTTTTCATCCGCTTGGTAAAATTTGGCCCGTAGCAACTAGGAAAAGAATGCAACAAACTAATTTCCATGCAAGAGCTGATTAGAATCTGTGAAGATGTTTTTGTAGGTGGAATGCTGCTTTACTCCTATCACAGTTGCTGTCTCAAAAATTCATCAAGCCTGTTGTAGTAATTATATTAATCACCTTGAAACTCTGGCAGGATGTCACGCATTATGAAGCCATAGTCTGCTATAAAATGATTATTCAAACCTTTTCCCCTCCAGAGAGGACAGTACGTAGCCTTACCTGGGGAGATATTCAGGTCAGAGTTGAGAAGCTGACTAACCTGTCTTCGATGAATTCTACAGTGAAACAACTGCATTTGGAGTTAAGGCAGTTACATCTTTTGACACTGAATCAAAAATATCTCCTTATGTTGATGTGACAACCTTAGAGTGCTGCGATGAATGAACAATATTTTTTTTTTTTTTTGCTGAAAAGCGTTCCTTGTTTTCAAGTAGCTCTGCTAGTTGAAAAAGGACAATTTGCACCTGTTGTTCTGAAAATATTCAGGGAAAACATTTCAGAATGATAATACACAGCCATGAAAATGTGTCTTTAAACCTCCAAACCCAAAAAACATAGCAGGAAGTCTTCCAGGGAAGGGCATCTTATTGACTACTTTTTAAAGCAATGGCTCTGAAAATAGATGCTTCTTGCTCACCTGCCTTCTCACTCATCATGGGACTGGCATTCACTTGTGAAATGCCAGATCAGAAACAAGTGCTGCCACTTATTTATAAATACCTCCCCATTAAACACTCTGCATAATGCCTGTGGAAAACAATGTGCCCTGGGTGACTCTCCTCCTCTCACAACAGTTCATGGGCTTCATTGCAATTATTTTCAATGATAATTGTAAAGATAACACCATTTAAATTATCTAATGTTTTATTCAATATTTCGGTGAGTTTCAATTACTTCCAATTATAATTCAACAGCTTTCTATTTAAAACAATTATTGTCCTTTATAACCTGTTTCAAGTCAAATAAATTGTTTGCCTTTATTCCTCCTTGGCATCTTCCATAGGTATTCATGCTAGATCTCCCTTTGGTTTTCCAGTTCCCCATTAACTTATGTGGCCCTTCATTAACCCATTATTTGCCCTCCCACTCTACTACACAATCAAGCCTCTGGAAAAAAGCTGTCAGCACAGCCCTTGAGACAACCACAATCAATTAAACTCATTAAAAATCAATATGATTCAATTACAAGCAACAAGATACAATCCTGGTTGGTTGAATAGCACCAGGGTACTTGGAGCTAAGAAGAGTCTGCTGGGGCAAGGATGAGCTTCATCCTGAGGAAATGAGGGTGTCACCATAAGCAATGACTTCTTACAGGAATATGAACACACGGCAAATGAGGGGATTATTGCTACTGTTCATCTTAAAACAGAAATACTGTGAGTAGGACCATTCTTTGGTTCACTCACCTCGTGGGGAAATAGTGCTTGAAAGGAAAGAGTCCCCCTAACACATGCTTGCAGTGTTTTTAGCTTATATGTTATTTTCTTATTTCTTTGTAGCATAAAATATAATCATATCCTGTCACAGGAACTGGTTATCCTATGATTTTGAGAAAAAAAAAAAGTTTGATCATAAAGCTATTTGAATTTATGAAAAAAGCTGCCCTTGGATATGGGACAGGAAGAAACCCTTCACTTGCAAATTGTTGTCTCCTTGCAGTTCTTTGAAAGTGAGTTCCCAGTTCAATAGCTTCACATAACTGTGACAGTTACGTAGAGATATTGGGGAACAAAAGAGTTTATTTTGTGTAGATGTAGAACAGAGGCACTTTGTCCTTTATTTCACTCAATTTCTGGTTTTTTTGTTGATGAAAACTTGCCACATTTAAAACATTAAAACAAAGTATTTTTTTTAACTGTCTTTTTTTCCCCAAGAGAAAAAAAAACAACCAAGCACATACAAGTCTCTCAATTAAAACCCACATTTTTTTAAAATCTCTTTTTCCTAGTGGGACATTGCTAAAAATAAAAGCATGTGTTCTTCTGTTTGGATTTTTTGCCACAATGTTTTCATTTACATAAGATTGTTTTTCTACCAAAAAAAGATTTTTTTTTTTCCTACATTGGGCTATAATCATCCATAAAGTTAAAAAAATTCCATTCAGGATTTTTTTCTGGAAATGGAAAATTAGAAGAAATTAAAATAGGTCAGAAAAAAATTTCCATTTAGCCCAAACAATACTTTCAAATTAATTTATTCTCAATCAAAACATTTCACTCAGCTCTAATCACTGGACTGAAGTCACCCCGCAGCATTCAGAAGGAGTTGATTTAGGTGCTCCCATGGGTTCCCCTGAATTGGAAAAATAATCAGTCAATCATCTTCCTGCTCTCACAGTTTTCTGTTGTTGAGTAATTCTCCAGATCATACTATTCTCTTGCTGAAACTCTTTGTCTGGCTTATTTTTCTACCTAGCAACGGTGACTGCAGCATCTACGGCCCCAGTCCAGCAAAGCACTTTACACATATTCTTTAGTTAACGTAGTCTCCTTGATGTTAATGAGGTATTCATGTACTTAAAGTTAAGCCCAAGCTTAAGTGATTTGTTGGACAGAGTCCTGAACACGGGGAAGGGGAGGTGCTGAGAGCCGTTTTATGGAAGTATCCACAGCTTTAAAGCAGCGTGGCTTGGTGGTGGTCAGAAGTTGTATTGATCTGAGTAAATCAGTTTAGAAATTGATGAAGATCCACTTAAGCATCTTCCATTCAAGGCTCCTCTCTAAGTCGCCTTAGAGTTGATTTTATTAGATGGGCTCTCCAAGCAGCTTGAGAGCGGGGCTTGCTCTGACTCATCAAGCTCAACTCATGAATGATTTGCCGAGCTCTTGTAGGCATCTGCAGTGAGGAGCTGCTTGTGCTGGAAAGTGTGAGATTTGTCCCTGGGGACCCATAAGTAACCACCTTGCTGAAGACAAGGTCTGAACAAGTAAACTCAACTTCCTGAGTTTTTGTACAAATTATATATTTATAGCAATTTTTGACACCAAAGTGATCAACCTATTTTGTTTAAAGCTCCATTTCAGGTCATATAGCCTGGAAATTACTGCAATGTACTCTGCTCTACTATTATTTACATTTACCTCCCACACACACCTTTTTGTGTAGCTGAAGGGCAAAGAGGGTTCTTCCCATCTTCTTTCACTCTGTAATCTTATGGATCCCTTTGATTGTAGTAGACAACATCAATCATGTTATATAAGTACAGCTATACAGTGCAGTGCAGTGATATACCTGTCCCTAGGCATTGTCAGAAAATCCCGTCTTCCCTACAGAAGAGGAAAAAAAAATATTTTTCTTGAAAGTCACCAATCAATTTCTTCAGTGTTTTTCTGCAGACCTGACACAAAAAAATGTATTTGAAATGTCAATTCAAAATGCCTCAGAGACGAGTTTTCCTGACTGGCAAAAGGAGACTGACAGTGCTATAGGAAAAAAATATCCTCTGAAAAACATCAGCCAGTGCCCTTGCATGGTCTGGGAAACAGCTAATGCAAAAGGATTGTGTAATTCGATGCAGGTCCACCCTTGGGCCAAATGTATTACAGGCTTGGGCTGTATCAGTCAGGTACATCTACAGCAAACCCAATTCTCACCTGTTGCACTGAACATCTACTTTAACCACTTGGATTTGGGTGGGTTTTGGAACAGGTGTAATAGATTTCCACGTGCCTTCAGTTGATCCTGACAAAACTCAACGTGTGAGGGAGTTGTTCTGAGGTCTACCAGTACCACAAAGTGGCACAGACCATTTTACTACTTGCATATCAATCTTGTCTTTCTACACAGATAAGTGATGAAATATCGATGCATTAAATCTCTAATTCATTGATTTCAGAATTAGTCTTACTATTTTATCGCTGTATCTGATCACAGCCATCCAGACACAAAGGACAGGGATAAGAAATCCATAAGTACCAGTGTGTGGTTAAAGAACAGCTATTCCAGATAACACACAAACATTAAAACAAGGACAGACTGAAGTCAATATGCCCAAACATATTTTAATCGCTTCTTAATAAGTGGATAATTTTGAGAGATTTCCCAACTCAGTCATTTTGTACTTTTTCCATTCATACTTCTACAAATCCTCTTCTCCTGTTCAGGATTGAGAAAAGGGACTGGAGAACACCAGTCCCTTTTGCTCATGCTGGCTGGGCTCAGAATGCATTGGAGTCCATTGATCAGATGTGTCCCAGTGTATTCCCATACCTCCGGCTTAGACCAATATAAGTGCTGTGCTGACCCCTTCTGTTCTCCTCTGCCCTCCCTGCATCTCTACCTTCCTCAGAGAGGTGGAAAGGATACATTTCAGTACCTCTCATCATGGTTCAGTCTGACCCACCTCACAGCTCTGCCATGCAAACCCCAGCATCCCCAGGGTAACCCATGTGGCTCCATCACTGAGCTTCATCTCTCTCCTGCAGCCCTCTTCCCAGCCTGGGTAACCAAGATGATTTGGTCTGCTGCCTAGTGGATCTGCCCACATACCAGCTCTCTCCTCAACCCTGCTCAATGCTGATCAGCTCCTTCCCACAATTTGCCTGCCAGTCCCCACTGGGAGCATCCCAATATGCAGCCGTTTATGGTTTAGGTTAGCGATGTGGACAGAGAGTCAGGGTCTGCTCACCTGAGGCAGGGCTGCTTCTGGGGTGAAGTGATTAAAATATTAACTGCTGGAATAGCTGTCCATCCCACTCATCTCCATCAGAAGCAATTAATATGGATTATATATATTTTGCAAGAAGAATATCTTTCCTTTCAAACCTTGGAGGAACTCCAGGGAGGATTAGGTGGAAGACTGAATGAGCTAATTTGCATAAATTAGGTAAAATGTGAATAGTAATTTGCATTCAGAAAGGCTCTCTTTGACTCTTCATGATATATTGATGCCATCTGGAGAACCTAGCTATGAACTAGACATTTGTTGGAACGATTTTCCCTGAGCTGTTCCCACAACCTTTGCGGGTATGTTCAGAAATATTCCCCTTTCCTCCTATTTCTTGGAGCAGGGTTAAAGACCCCTTTATACAATTGGCCTTTTTTATTCAAAAGCAGACAATTCAGACAGCTTGAGGAGAAGTGGGTGGTGCATTGGAAATACTCTAATTGCTGTTCTTCACCAGAGGCAAATGCTCCCACAGTGTGCTGTGTCAAATCCCCGTGTTAATGTGGTAGGGTAAGGAAATGGTCAGGCTGGAGTCTCATGTCATTTTTCTTTTCTCAGCTTACATCATTTTTTTGGGAACCATATTTTCTGGGCTTACTTTTATTTCCCTTTGATACACAGTTTTTCCTTGCATTATACCAGTTTCAGCCCCAACCCTCCCTTTATCAGATAAAATGCCCCATCCCTGGAAGTGTTCAGGGCCAAGTTGGATGGGGCTCTGAGCAACCTGGTCTAGTGGAAGGTGTCCCTGCCCATGGCGGGGAGTTGGAACTAGATATCTTTGAGGTTCCTGCCAACCCAAACCATTCTATGATATATCCTGTGTGCACTGGACTTCTCATGCAGCCACAAGGAGCTCACTGCACCCTGCCCAGCTCCAGTGACTCCAGTAGAATGTATTAGATCGCCACCTTCCTTCTCTGATGGAGTTTAATAAATCACTCCTTTTTTGTAAATGCCGGAACTGAGGCAATTTGTCCCAGACATCCATAAATCTCCACAGCCCATAAATACCCTTCAAGACAATGGACTTTCTGTTGCCCCTTGGAGATTTTGGTGCAGCCATCACTGAATCCCACCATGGGTGGTTGAGCAGGTGGTCTGCAGGTTCTTCTCCAAGAGCTGCTGATGTTGCCGAGGCTCAGAGAGAGGACCTGCTGAGCTCCAGCATCACCGCTTTGTACAGATAAAATCATCTGGCTGGAGCTAGACCAGGCACTTGTAGCACCGTGGAGGAATGAGAGTTAATAGCATAAAAACTTTACGTGCCCCAAGGTTTTAGGGCAAAGAGACAAAGACAAAGGGTCAGAAAAGTTCAAGATGCCAGAAATGAGAAGAAAACCTCTTTGGATGTAACCTTTTTAAAGTAGGACAGTAAAGGAAGCTGGCATCAGGTTTTGAATGTGATTTATAGTATTCTTATGTAATGAGAATTGCCACAACCCCCCAAACCCAATTATTTCCACAGCTCTTCTCCAGACAAATGTGTCTGAGGTAACAGACAAACACAAACTGGGGCATGAGTCACTTGCTCATGCAATTGCCAAGTTCAAAGACTGAAGTCCGTGATGAGTCAAGTCTGTATCAGCTGCCCGTGCTTACGAGGCTGGATTTGGAATATCTGAGATGACCAGCCCCTGACTACAACCATCAAAACTGGAGTAAAGGTAATAGCATCAGATTGCTTCTAAATAAACACATTCAAAGTTAAAAGGATGCAAAAGGGTTTGGTGATTATTTAATAACTGTATAAAAAATAAACTTGTATATCCTGCAATTAAATTCTGAGAGCTCTGGAAAGCTCTCTTAGAGCTGCTGAATTAGAGGTCATTTTTGTGTGACCTGAGGGCTAAGATGGTATCAAAAATATCTAAGAAGTTTCAGACTTGAAATCCCTGACTATGCTTAACTCCTTTAGGCCATTCTTATTTTCTTTTTGAGAACACTGACAACAGCAATAACTTTTAATGCAACTTTGTATGTGTTATATAAACTTTTAATAGTAAATGGCAAGCTGACAATTTTCAGATTAAATGTTTTTTCTGTTGGTGAATGTCAGTAGGTCAATACAAGCTGTTTGTGGAGGAACTCAGTTTAAATGAATTTCCCCATTTGAAGAAACCATAATTTTTTAAAATGGCAAAAACATCCTGTTTTCTCATTTTCAACAGTTAAGGTAATTATGTTTTTATTTCAGAAAGCTCACCACCATCTAAATGAAATATTTTCAAGCTATCTAAATTAATTGTGTATTGATCTGATCTGTACTCTTTTTTTTAAATATTATTGGTTCACAAACACTGATAAATCCAGAATAGGGAAAATTACTACAAAATCTTGCAGATTCCCACAGAGAGACAAAGCATTTCCTTTACTGATCTAATAACAAATAACAATCATAATGAATGTCATAATTACAGTGGTCATGAGGATAGTTATTGGTAATTTAAATCAAACCTCTCCCAGAAAACAGGAGAAGGTGGGAAGGAGTGAGGTGGGTGAATGATGGTTTAAAAGGATGATTATTGATCGAGTTGTTCATGGTGGATTAACTCAGGAAGGGAAAGCTAGATTTATTTTAGCTTTATCTGTAAAAAAATTGAATATTTGCCTAATTTTATTGCATATGTACAGCATAACTCGATGATTACACACAATTTATACAAAAAACCCATACTAAAGCAATTAAATACTCATTATGTTAGTTTTTCTGGCTCAGGAGGAGGACTAGATATTTCCTTGGGCTCTCCTCCAGCCCTGTCTTCCATGCTTCCATACCCCATAGGCCAATCCCTCCAAAACCGGCCTTTACTGAGCTCGGCTCAGAGCCACCTGGGCTCTGACAGGAATTTCCCTTAGGATCCATTTTGAGCCCAAAGAGCATTTGGGTAGGTGGTTTGGCCAGGCAAGATAGGAGGCTCTCCTACACTCTCCCTAGACTCCAGGACAAGTTATATGCAAGTGTTATTCAACCTTTTCCAATTTTTTGAACTCTAAAACATACTTGCTTTCCATGTGTAAGCCCTGTCCAGCAAGTCTAAACCTACTGTGAAAAGCTTTACCCTTTTGCAAGATTTATAGCTGTCCACTGCAGAACCATTAAGAACAGCTCCCAGGCCAGAGGCATCCTCTGGGGTTGAAAACCACTGGTTTGCACCAGAGGACTCCCAAAGTAATGCTGCAGAAGGTTGGTGCAGGATCCTGAATGTGCTGAAACTAATGGGACAGGCTCAAATCTCAGCTGGAGATAATGGAGTGGAGAATTATTCACGGCTCTGAAACTGCCCGCTTGGGTACTGGTAACAACACAGCTCTGCTTGACCTAATTTACTTTATTCTCAGGCAGATCTCACAGCTCTGGGCTGCTGCTCAGCACCAGGGCACCGTCAGATCTTCTAGTCTAAAGGCACCTTGTGACCCAGCTACCTGCTGGGCTGTAGCTGAGGAGGGCAGGGCACAGGATGCTCACTGTGAGCATCGGGGATGAGCCAGGGTTTGTCTTGCAGCCCTGGGGACCTTTTAGAATCACTGAATCATTAAGGTTGAAAGGGACCTCCAAGATCAGGTCCAACCATTAACACAGCACCACAGTGTTCACCACTAAATCATATCCCCAAGTACCACAGCCACTTGCCTTTTGAACACTCCAGGGAATGCTGATTATACCACTCACCTGAGCAGCCTCTTCCAATGCCTAATAACCCTTTCAGTGAAGGAAACATCCATAACATCCACTCTAAACCTCCCTGGTGCAACTCAAGGCCGTTTCCTCTCATTCTGTCATCTGGAAGAAGAGACCAACCCCCACCTGGCTACAACCTTCTTTCAGGGAGTTGTAGAGAATGATGAGGTTCCCTTCTGAGCCTTCCCTTCTCCAGGCTGAACCCCCCCAGCTCCCTCAGCTGCTCCTCATCAGACTGGTGCTTTTTTGTGTGTTTTAGCACAGGAGGCTGCAGAACTCGCTGCCAAGAGAAATCATTGACTTCTTTGTCTCAGATAATACTGAAAAGTCCAAACTCTGATTAAAGTTGGCTTGTTTGCTTGCCCTCCCTGTAGTTACATATGGGTATAGGATTCACCTATATCTGCTGCACTTCCCCCCTGGAGAAAACATTTCAGCAGTACTGAGAGGAGTCTAATCAGGTATTAAAAACAAAGTGAATTGCACTTGCTGTAGAATCGGGGTAAATTACTAGTGCAATGATAGAACCCCTCTCCTGTTTTAATCCATTTTAATCTCATTGTTGAGTTAATAAAACCCATTGGTTTACTAAATCAATGTAGGGTGTGATTCATTATTATGCATGCTGGTATACAGATCTGAACACAAACTCCCTCTGCTACAGACTGGAGCATCACTGATCCAATGGAAGTTGGCTCCAGGGAAAAATTACCTCTTACCAGTTGTCGTAGAAAGGCACTCTCTATGGTAAATTTTTGCCTGTGTGAGACAGAGGTTCTATTTGACTTCGTTGATGCTGAACACACTTGAAATATTTTTACAAATGATTTAATCTACAAACAGAAAAGAAATCTCCTTTTGTTTGAGTTCATATTGGATTCATTTATGACCATTAAGCAAAACAGCTATGCCCTATAATGAAGAAAGATTAGTAGGGAAACAAATATGTTTGTTAGCTTTATTCTTCCCCCTGCATCTATTAGAACAAACCTGTGTTTCCAGCTTGCATTCCATTTTCTTTATGGCAGGCTGTGGGAGTTGAGACATAAATTATATAGATAAATTTATATAAACTCTGAATTTCTGCTGCTTTTCTTTCTCAGATCATATCATTCTTGCCAATGGTCTTCATTTAGGAGGGTCAATCTATATACTACTAGAGAAAAAGACACCTTTTTTTCATGCTGTTCCTTCCAATATCTCTCTGAAAACGATGAAGTTCTATGAACTTAAAAAGTATCTCTCTTATTTATAGCTTTGCACATATCAGATATTTGACAGAAGCTTTTTCTTCTTTAAAAAGCATTTTCAGTTTTTATTTTTTTTTTTTTTTACTTTTAATTCTCATAAAAGGACTTGAAAGGGCTTGAATCAGAAAGTTCTGGTCTCTTGAGACACGTACACCAGTTTTCCTGATCGATAAAAAGCATCCAATCTGTCACACCCCATGTAAAAACATCTGGGTAAAAAAGTCTGTGCTATATACAGCCACAAGTCCTTGCAAATAAGAATACATCCCAGAGTGACAAAACCAGGACTCCCAAGGACTTCATGACAGCTGTGAAGGACTCCAAGCTCTGACATATGATCAAGCGAGAGCAACTTAACAAGTTACCAAACATCAGAAGAGCTGAGGTAGCAGTCTGGGCACGCATTCTTGGCTGGTGACAAAGACATAATAATGCAATTTAACTTCGCTGACAGTGAAACAAAGTGAAGCTACATCATATTATTTTGCATTAGCTCCGGGCAAAGAGCATATGTATGGACAGGTGCCTTCGCCCTGCTGATGTGCAATAACATAGGAAGCCTCCACAACCCAATGTTTTATCCAAAATCTCAGATCTTGCCTGAAATATCTTAAGCTTTTACTTAATCAGCCAAAGGGGATTCTTTAGCCAAGGTTCATCAGGGAAAGGCAGCAGCAGGACACCAGCCCCTCTGCAGATTAATGGAATGTTAACAGGTTACACTGAGCTAAGATGAGGTCTGTAGCCTCTGTTCCACCAACACAAGGAGACAATGTGCCCCACGACAGACTCACACTTTCAAGCTGAGGTTAAATGTTAAAGCTTAATCCAGGCACAGGCCAATTGAAACAGGGTCTCATTACAGAAAGAGCCCTCAGTTGCACAGTTAAATGTGTAGATTTCACAAATGTTGAAGTTTTTTTACAGACTTGGATGGCTTTTGACCTGTACTTGTTCGAGGTGTACTTTCCAGCAAATGGTACTCTGGAGTCTTTCAAAGAATACCCAGAAAAATGTGAAAAACTTAGTTTGAACCAGCAATACTTGGTTTTGGGATGAAAAAGAAAAAGAGAGAACATGAAAGTTTGAAAATGGAAAACCAATCATGCATAATTTCCTTAGGGCAGTGACAATCTCAGCTGAGAGGGTTGAGCCCCTCTGAGGTCCATTTGTGCATTGCTATAGATTCATGGAATGATAGAATGGTTTGGATTGGAAAGGTCCTTTAACATCATCTAGTTCTAACCCCTCTGCCATGGGCAGGACCACCTTCCACTAGACTTTGACTAGATTGCTCCATGTTGGTTGCTGTTGCCCTAATTTGCTCCAGAAAGCTCGGTTGTAATATCAGAGGTTGAGTCTTCCTGTAGACAAGGCAGGATGTCTGTCTACAGTTGTATTAGAGAAATTGTAACATACAGTGGATATACAGTGGAATTAGTGCCCACCTTAGAGGGCTAAGTCATATGAGAAGAGAACCTGAGCATTGGTTGAATACAGGAAGTGACAAGAAAGGCTTTATTGATTGTCTGTCTGGAAAGACACCTGTCTCTGTGGACCCGCTCAACAAATGGGATAAGGGGAGAAAATAAGTACGTAAGCAGGGCAATGACAGAGCTCCCACCTGGAAGAAACAGCATATAGGCAGCTTGCCTCATCTACTTGCTGAATTGGCTTATCTTGGAACTCTGAGATCATAATGATGGATTAAATATAACAGAACAGGGTCAGCAAATTCTTCCTTCAGTGTCCAGTTCAGAAACAGCTGTGTAGGGCAGTTGTGTTTCTGGGATGCAGTGCTCCCTCCTCCCATGACACCTGCATGCTGGGGTAGCCTGGAGAGGAGGCTTTTCTCAGCATCTGTTCCTCTTTCTGCCTTTTAGTTTCCTTCTTGGATCACAGGTTTCAAATCATCAGTCCACCCTGGCTCTTTTACAGCAACTGACAAGAACTGCATCGGTAAAAAAGATCCAGCTACAAATCACTGTCAGACTGCAGAGATATCTTTTATACTACAGAGCTGGAGTAGAAGTAGATATATATATTTGAGGCCCACCAAAAGAATCTATTCCTCTAGTCCGTGGGGTATTTTCAGTTCTTCACCCAGGGTTATAACTGTGCACAGAGAGAAGAACGGGAAAGGAGGGGGGAGCAGGAGGCAGAGAGAAAAAATTAGGACATTAGTACCTATGCTTAGTGGTAGAGATATAAATATGGATTTATTCTGCTGACAGAAGTGATTGGTAGGATCTAGGGGAGTATGAAAGTGGGGGTCTGCTTAGATACCCCTGGTTTTACATGCTTAGGTGATATAATCATAAAAAGCCTACCTAGAAAGCTCTGACTGTTTCGGTGTCTCTCTGCTATCCCAGTATAACACCCTTTCCTTCTGCACTTGTCTGTGGCCATGCCAATCTACACTCAAGATTAGATTTATCTTAAAATGCATCCCCCAGTGACTCCTGCAGCACAGTCTCAGCTGGCAGCCTTGGCTCACGTTCTGTGGGTTACACTTGCTTGTTCCCAGCACAAGCCAGATCCAGCAGGGAAGAGACACAAACTCTGTTTTGTGTCAGGGCCAGGAAAAAATCTTCATGCATAGAGCTTGTGGGCAGACAACTCAAATCACTGGTACAGAACTAAACTCTGGAGTCCTCATAATACCTGGAGGATTGTTCTTCTTAACCTACTTGCATTTTATTTTACTCCTCTCTTCTTTCCGCCTCTGCCACTTGAACCGCTAAGTTACAAATCTGTCTTGTAGAAGAATCTCTGCTCCCTCAAATGGCCTCCCTGGGCTTCAGAACTCCATTAATTAGCATCTTTTAAATGGTTGGGTAATATTCGTTGCTCCTTTTTGAAACCATTTCCCCAAGCCCTAATTTTAATAAAGCTGGTTCTCATGAACATTTGAATATTCAGGCCCTTGGTTACAAAAAGACGAAAGAGGCATTTTAAAAGACAGTTGGGCAACAATTACTTAAATGGCTGACATAATTTTGTGTGTCTGTGTGTGAATGTGCAGCACTTCTGAGATAAAACATTGTCTTAGAGATGTTTCTGTGTCAGGGTACATGAGATCAGAATATCTGTCATTTGGGAGGTGGCAGTGTCTTTCAGGGCAGTAACAACAACAGGGGCTCTGAGGAAATATGGTACCATCCAATATGTTTAAGTGTGGAGGATAATTTTTTCAAAACCCATCAGAAAAGACTGAGTTTGCTTCATATAGTTGCATGCACTGTTTCACATGTGAAAGGTGAACTGTACTCAAAGATCTTAACCTGGGAAGGGTGTTTTGTATTTTTTATTTTATGTATTTTTCATTATATAATGTTCATATATATTTATAACCCCACCAGCTGGGGCTGATGGTAGCAAAGGCAGAAACAGTGTGACTGATTTTGTGGGAAGCACTTCTCTGATGGGGATTATATACTAAAATCAGGTAGGTATAAACTTTTTTTATTAGCATTGTCATTAAAGATCTCCAGTTCTGTAGGATATAACTAGGAAAGGTTTCCTCACCTTGCCAGCAAGATCTAGCTTTGCTGTAGAGGAACCCGAGGACAGCCTGGACTCTCTCACCCTTTTTTTTTTCCTCCTGAGGCTGACAACAGAGGTGTCAGACCCATGATGTTTTTTGTTACATTGATACATCTTGTCAACTCTGGACAGGGCATAGAGTCTCCGATTCATATCTCACAGGTTAGTGGATCAGACAGCAATGATTTCTGTCTTATCACAAATCTAAGGTTCAGTGATCAGTGAGGTATAAGTATTTCTTCAGATACTTCAGCTTGCCTGGGCAAGATTTACAGTGGTTTCCTTGCTGAAAGGCTTTATACACTGTCAAAACCTCTCCTGAGTCACAGAGCTGCCTATCAATGGGCTGTTATTTGCTCAGAAAGCAGCTGTGTTTTCCCTCTAGATGCAATGGCATAGCCATGATTTGTAGCTGTTGTAAAATGATGATAATCTGTTATTCACAACCCACCAGAGGTGTGGTCACGGGGTTTTGCTGAGCTGTACCTACTGCCCAAGCTAATACAATACCCAAAAAGTAAATTGGAAAATTTGTTCTTCTTATGATTCACTTGCCATGCCCTGACCCCACTGTCCTCTTTGCTGTGGCCATTACTGACCCTGAAACATCGTGAGGAAACCTTAGGGAGCTGATCCCAGCTGCTGGATGATTCACACACTGGCAATGCTCCTCACCTCTGGTGGAGCTCAGCCTCATGCTGAAAATCTCTAGCGAAAGAACTAACACAATTTTCAATAGTTTCATTCTCTGTATTTGTTTCAGTGACAGATTCAAGCATCAATTTCAATTCTTAAGCCATTTTCTTCTTAACAAAAAGGCTTTTCAGGAACGCTGAAGCACTCTCTGTCTCTTGTGTGGAAGCAGTGCCCTCTGTGACAATGTGTGTGCTGCACTGAGTCCTTGTCCCTTCTGCCAAATCATGTCCTCTATCCACTTGACCTTAAGGAGATGCTCCTTAGTTGACCCCACTCACAGAACAGTCACAGGAGGTCAACACTGTACACTGAATTGCAAACAGAAGGCCAGCACTCTGTATTTGGAGATCAGAATGTTGAACTCGGAGGAAATGCAGCAAAAAGATAATGCAAGAGAGCCCTCAGGCTTCCATGTTAGACCTATGGCCATGGAGATGGCTCCTCATTCCCATGCAATTTCCCTCTAAGCCATTGGAAATGTGTATGGTGCAGCGACTCTACCCACAGAGATTTGACTGCAAAATTCTGAGATTTAGAGTTGTGCTTAAATGGTCACAACCCCAAAATTAGTAAATAATCCTGAAATTTGACTCCTCTTCCCTCTGCTTTCTTGAATCATCTCTGTGATCTGGGCTTTTTTCCAAAGGATACCTCTGCAGTTCCAAAGGCTGGGTGCAAATGGATGTTGGGTGAAGCAGAGTTTAATTTAGATTTGTTGCCATTGAGCCTAAATGCAGTCCAAGGATTTGGAGCTACTAGTGGAAGACTGAAGTGGAACGGGTAACACACTGGATTAAATGGCTGGATAAATGGCCCACAGCCACACTGTGGCTCTTCAGTTTCTTGTGGATCATGAGCAAATTTATTTTCTGTGGCTTCTTTTTGAGAGGCAGCCCCTCATCCTGCAGCAGAGGAACCCAGCAGAGCAGCAATCATTGCACATCACTCCTAAAGCTCTCCTGTATCCACATTACCCCAGATGTGGGAGTCCTGCATGTGGGTATTTTGGTCTCTGATTGGGAAAATCAGAACATTTGCTCTCTTAGAGGAGGTTGAGCTTCTCTACCCAAAGTAAGAGCAATCAGTAGCCAGGTCAAGGGAAGTAACCACAAATGCAGTGTGAGAGAGAAGGCGTTTTGCTGAGGTTTATGTAGGGTTTTACCAGCTCTATACATCCCACAACGTACAGGATGGGTCTTCCTTCTTTCTGAATTGAATGGTTTTGTGCTTCTCTTAAATTTTTCTTGTGGTTAAAACATAGGATTTCTTTTTTTTAAACTTAGAAGACTCTGTCTTGTACACACATGTTGAAATAGAAATCTGATCTCAAAAGGCAGAAGAAAAAAAGAGAGAACAGGATTTATAAAGCTTCAAAGTAAAATATTTACTTTCTCTATCTTATTTCTTTGCATCTACTTAAATAATTGCCTATAGGTGGAGAACCTTCTAGGTGAGATGGAGAAAAATATGGTTTTTTCAGGAAGATGTATAATGGGTGAAAGAGATTATTATTGGTTCTAAGTGCAGAATAAAACTCAGCTTCAGGCCTTCTTTACTTAGGATGAAAACACCTTTTCATGATTTCTATGCATATGAAGGAAAGTGAATCTTTTTCTCTTGTAGTAATTGCATTTTTGGTCACAATTGCCTGTTATCTTTGCGCTTCCCACAGGTGGAGATATTGGTTTCCACGGAGGGTTTGCTGTAGCTGTTCACTTCTCAAAACCCTTTGTGATATTATGAAATACCAGGCTACCAAATAATCAGTGTGGTTTTTTCTAATGAACACACATGCACAGGCAGTAATTTGTTTATTCAACTCTTTGTGTAGGTTTGAAATTTACTCCAAAAGCAAGTAGCAGCATATAGAGAGACCACGTTATGGTTCAGGGGGGAGAGATGGAGCCCCTTCCCAGGGACTGCCCCGGGAGTAGATCCAAAGGTCATTTGTTCGCTGACAGTCCGTGACAACACCTGTGGGAATCTGTTCAACTTTCTCCCATTCAAACAATTTTAATTTGAAATTTTAATTTCTTTTTCAGGGAGCCTTTCCTGTATCATTCATGAAGTCTCTTTGTCAGCATGGAAATAATTCTAATCACCTCAGTTTATTTTTCCCTTGTTCGCTATTTTTGCTGCAGTCTGATGAAACTAGTTTGGTCAGCTTCCCATTTGGTAATAGGCAGATTCACTTTCTGATTTTCAGTCACGCACAACACAGCAAGAAAACAGCTCATGGGGGTGATCAAAACACCTCACTGAAACCATTTCTGCTTATTTTGTATTTTGTAATTATTCTTTTTCTCTTTTTTTCCTTCAGCATCATGGAAATATTGAGTCAAAATTAGGTTGCCAGCATCACTTAAAAAGAGATGAACGATTTTAAATCCCTAGTCAGTGTAAGAATCCATAGGCAGTACTAAAAGAAAAAAAAGCAAACATTTATCCTCAGAATCAGCATAATTGTCATAGTTATTCTTTGTTTTACCTAACAAGCTCTGAATTTCTGATTGCTTCCTTTTTTTTTCCGCTGGTGCTGGTGAACATCAAGAAGTGTGAAAGCAAAGATAGGATGCAAGATTTCTGAAGAAAAAAATTGTTAATCTACTTTGCTCTTCTGCTCTGGCCTCAGTCTGTTGAGATGGGAGGACTGTGAAGGTGAAAAGGGCAGGGAAACAATTTCTGAAAATCTGTACAGTGGCAACAGGAGAACAGCGTGAAAACAGGTCTGAAGCTGCTTCAAGTATTGTTTTGTCCCTGTGATAACCTCACTCAATCCATCTTTCACCTCCATTTTAGAATCTGCCACAAAAAAAAAATAAAAAATAAAGGGAGAAAACAGACCAATGAAGAGGGATGGGAAAGACTTTTCTATTTCACAGTCTTTCCCAGAGATTTACTGGTAACAAATTGGGATGGACAGATTCCCAGGGTGTTCGCTTCATGAAGACCCAATTTGTAGTAGATTTCAGTTCTGTAAGGCCAGAACCACCCTTTGTCAAGGAGATCCTGTCCTAGAAGCTTAAAGAAAACCAATAGTAACAAAAGGCTGATAGTCTTGTCAGCAGGTGCTATGTCCATGTGGGGCTGTGGACACTGAGCAGCTGGAAAATGGTGGTTGCTGTTAGCGGGTGGAAAGAGGGAGGTTCCTGGGCTTATATATCACATCCTCCTGTGAGGAGAAGGGAGCTGTGATATCAAAACCGTCATTCCCTCCGAGAAGAGACTTATCTACCTGTCACAACTCAGAATTTGATGTGTTTTCAATGCAATTTTATGTGATGGATGGTTTGGGCCCCCTACAGTTTACCTGCCAAAAGTTAATGCAAATGCTCCAGAAGTTCGCAGAGGAAATGAAAGCCCAGGATGTTTCTGAAGTCTGGGAGATAATTAGCGTGATTTACGTCCTCGGCATTAAAGGAAGCTTAACATTTCTCGTGTTCCCATGAAATGTTATTGGAGAGGTGGGGGCTTGGGAAAATTATATTGGCTGAAGTGCATGGATCAGGATGCTTGTGAATAGTGTAGCTGCTAACACAGATGGAAAGCTGATAACAGACTAAGGGGGTTTCAGATCCCGCTGCTGCACAAGGACACACTTTTACAGATGCTGGAACTGCTGAGTTAACTGCTTTTCATTTGAAAACTACTGCTTTGAATGGGCAAGAAATGTCTTTGCTATACTTAGAGGTAGATTATGTGATGGGAAAAAATAGAAGGGCTATTTCATGTGCCAGCACATGAAACTGTCTCTGAGTATTGCCAGAAAAGGAGAAAAGCACAGCAAAAGCTTATCAAAATCTGTCTCTAATGAGGAGCAGGTGTGAATTTTGCTCAAAGGCAGGTTGCAGGGCAACTCCAGGGAAAGGTGACATGCTGTTGTGGTAGGGAAGGAGAACATAGGAGTAGAGAAGTGGGAACCACTGGAATCCAGGCCTTGAGGTTTGGCTTGTTGACACAGGACAAACTATTCAGTGCTCACTGTTCTCAGAGATCAGTCACCCTTATCACTGGGACTAAGACTGCACAGTTCAGCAGGATTGTTGTGGATCAGGAAGGGGATCTGTGGGGCACTGGGTACAGAGAAAATGCTGCTTGGCAAATGGGAGCATTTACAGGGTGGAAAGCCTCAGTGCTGAAAGCTCTGGACCAGAAAAAAAAGATGGGGCAGTGGCAGACAGAAGGGAGGGATGCTGGTGGAATGGGGCTAATAGGAGATTTCCATTTTTCCAGGTTATTTAGGGAACTAGCTAGTGTAACGGTGCCTTTAATATTTTAAAATATAATTTAACTTCACACATTTTTGCCCTGTATAACCTCCTCTTGCCTTCTCTCAAAGAGATCACTTCAGTCCACACCCGTGAGTCGCCATGGAGACTACAGCCATGTGATGGCAAGATGTGACTCCACACCACTGGAGCCTCACCACTTAATTATTTATTAATAGACTCTTACCCTCACAGCCTCAAGACATGTAACATCTTGTTACCAAGGCTGGGAGAGAAACAAGAAACAAAGGCACAAAGAGAGGGGAGAAAAACACAGGCAATTACAAATAATTAATTAGAAGTACTATAAACAGACTGGGAAACATGTAATAGGAGTGAAAATTGAACTGAAAAACCTATAGGTCAATGTTGTTTAGCTGAGGAAGTATCTGGCTAGGTAGGGAAAAGACACTCAATGTATGGGGAGGTGAAGTTTGTGGCCAGGGTCACAAACTTGTGGGCACTGGGTGCCCACTGCAGGAACATGCTGTTCATGTTCTCAGCTGGAAATGAACTAGCAGCTAACAGCAAAATCACATTACCCTGCCTTGAAAATCTTGCCATAAAGGTTTTTATCGCCCACATCAGACACAAGAACCTTGGAGACCACAGGACCATGTGGCTTTGATGACTGGTCACAATTTCTGAATTGCAGGGAGTCTCTGGGAAACACTTGTGAAAACCTCTCACAGCCTGAGTTTTTGGTCAAAACAGACCTGGCAAGTAACAGGTCAATTCACAGGAATGAGTGCCAGTATATAAAAAAGGTCAAGATGCACAGCAAGATTTCCTTGCTCTGTTTTAATTGAACAGCTAATCCAGCCTATTATAATGGAAAATGAGTAGAGGCAAAACATTTATGATTCATCTTACTTCTGTCTCTTTATAACTCCGTAAGAGCTGTGGCATTAGCAGACCAGGTACTGCTTTTTCTGAAATCTTCTGTTCAACGCAATTAACTCAACAACTCTCTTAGGGATCCTTGTGCCTTCTACAATTGGTGCCTCTACACTAGGAAGAGACTGAGAACAAGTTGGAACTCTGACAGGGCTTGTAAGGGGACATCTGTGTCCTCTAGATAAATATCAGATGTGACAAGACAATGCAACGGGAAAGAAAAAATGAAAATCATTTCATAATGTGTCTTCAAAAGGGGAAAAATATAAAAATCCTTCAACTCCAAGCACAATATAAAGAAAAACTAGAGGAAGTATATGGCACAGAGCCAAGCAAATTTAAGGAACAAATCTAGCAAACAATGAAAAGTAACAGCTCTGACCAAAAACAACCATTAAATGTTAAATGTTGCTCTTGTAACTGACAACACCAACAACTTTAAAGGGCTGTTTTACTAGCATGTGTATGTGTGTGTGGGGAATACTTAGTGTCTCACAGGCTGACTGTAAATTTGTATTTCTTGTGTTTTGGTTTGGTTCTTTTTTGAAAATATTTATTTGTGGGTTTTTTTTCTTTACAAATTTGTGGTAATTTAAGGTGAAATCTATAGAATCTAGTTAATTGCGGTTAAGGAGGTTGGAGCACTTTGCATTTGGTCTTCCTGGGCATGAAGGACTGTAGGCATCACCTGCCTGCTTGGCCTCTAAGCTATAGGTTCGACTGGAGACACCTCCTACCACACATGAGTGAGGCAAAAAGTCTTGTGGTGATGGACAGAGAGGAGACACAATGGAGGAACAGGAAGGGGAAAGAGTTTTCTGGTATTCTTGTGCATTTTCAGTAGAGTTTCCAGTCTTTCCTCATTCCCTTTGCTTGTAATGTACTCTCCAGAACTGTGATGTGCTGCTGGCTGCATACATACAGTGTCTTTAGGTGGGATCTCAGTGTTTATCCCAAGTATTATTTTGTGTCCAGGCTTCTGGCATTTAAGTATCCAAGAGTCTTTATTGCATTTTTCCTCATCCCCCTTTGAAGAAGGACAATGTTTGGGTTTGCCTCTTCTGCACAAAAAAGCCTAAAGAAAGGATTTCAAGTACAGAGGAAATACTGTGGCAACTCCCAAAAATTGATGTCTGGTCTTCCCTGCCTGGTACAGGTCAGCAGTGTAGTTCAAAGCCATCCCCAACCACCTTTCTTGCTAGTGCTACACAAGAACAGCCTTGTATGCTTTTGTTCATGTGAGCAAGCCACAGGGCCAAAAGACTTTTTTATCTGAGAGGAACAAGGACTCAAGTTACCCCTTTTTTTTAGTGTTCCTCTTGTCTGTCCTCCAAGAACCCTGAATCTCACTCAGTGGTGCATTTGTGAGGCTTCTTCCTTACCTATCTCTCTGGAGATTTTTGGAAACAACTCCTAGCAGCTCTTGTATTCTCTGACACTAGCCAGGTGATTCTCTAATCATGTTTAGTACAGCAAGATTAACCTGTCATTAAAAATATAATTGTTCTTCAATTTGCACTTCTTTCTGAAATGGAGGCTGAACAGAATGCCAACGCTTTGAGTGGAACTTTGCTGTAAAGCCTCTGGCAACAAAAAGCTTATTATTTGCAAAAGAGGAGATCCTAATTGGAAAATATGATGGAGAGAAAATAGTGAATCCCCGGTAATCTCCTTCCAAAATGATAATGCATGTGGTATAATGAATATTAATGTATCATATTTATGAAATGGGGACACTGGAAAGTGCAAGATAAGTTTTTCTTCTCTCTGCATTGAACTTGGCAAATAACACTCAATGGAGTCACGTTCACCCAGCAGTTGTCCTCCACACCTCTGTCTCAGACACAGCTGAACTGCTGCTTAAAAAAAATGCACCCCAAATTTCCCTTATCTATGACCTTACAATAGCCACCATCCCATTTCTGGCATTCCCTACCCAGAGGTCTCCTCTTGGTCATTACTCACTTCAATCAAACACAAAACTCCTCACACAGCCTTGCCCATCCCTGTGAAGCCAGGAAGACTCATGAACATGGACCAACTCTGTTGAAAACACACTGTTGCCCTAATTTCCACTATTGCTAAACACTGGTAATCTCTAAGATGTTTTTTCTCTATCAACATTAAATTTCAACATTATTTAAATAGATTTTAAAGTCAGGCTTCTCAGTTCTCCTGGACTCTTGAAGACACTGGAACTACTTGTGTGAGTAAGTGCTAAGACAAAAAATCCAAGAACTCATAATCTAGCCCTTACTGCTTAGATATTAAATGTTAAGAAATACCAGAGTTTATCCTGAAGTCCTTGGTGGAGATGGTGTTACCCAGAGATATCCTCATATCAGCTAAATTCTTGTTTCCAGTACTATAACCATAGTACATGAAGTTTTCTAGGACAGTTGACTCTCCCTTAAGTATAGTCATTACCTGTTCTGGCATACTTCCTTGTAAGTCTTTAAAAAATAATTCCCAGAGAATTGAGGTTTATTGGAGAGAAATATTCTTTTATTTACTTGGCCATTCCCACACTAATATCTTCCTGCTATCTGCTTCCTTTGGAATTAAGTGGTTAACATAGTTACTGTGTAGAAATGTAGATTTCCCTTGGCACTCCTTGGACGGAAGAGAAGATAATTTCAGACAGGTTCCCCTTTAGGTAATGCATCTGCCAGAGCCATCTCAATATTTCCATAGGACAAATGAGAGTGACAGCCTGGGAGAGCAGGAATGGAAGAGCCATCACACTGATGAAAGACTTGGGTAGGACCCCAGGGATCTACACTCAGCTCTGACCACAAACCGAGTGCTTGACCTTAAGAAAACCACTTTATTTCCCTATTCCTTAGTTCTCTGTCTGTCACAATTTTTACTTTCCCTCAACTCTTTTTCTACCATGTTGGTGTATATTACAAGCTCTTAGGTATAATCTCCATCTCATCCTGTCATATTATTTAGCAAAAAGGAACACGGATCTAGGGGCCTCTAGAAACTAAAGTAGAAGTAACAATAACAGCAATGACAATAGGAAATAACATCCTCAGGACTACAAAGGCAATTCCCTGTCTTCTGATGTCAATCCACATAATCCCCACAGAATCCACAGTGTTGCTATCACCATGTGGTCCCATTAGGATTACAAGAATGATTCACCTACAAAACAGTCCATCAGTCAGCACTCCTAAGATGATGATTTGAAGGTAAGGGTGGCTCTGGGACTGTCACTGATCTTTAAAAAGGTTGAACATGGAGTGTGACAGCAAGTCCTGTGCTCTGGCTTTAGACTTGGTCCCCGCTACTTCTGCTAAAACAAGGTCTCAGCAATATGCAGCTTAGAGGCTGTGGCACAGACAAGACTAGATTTGAATACCTACAACAGGGTATGTACACAGGACATACAGTTCTGTAGGGACAATGGGACATATCCCATTGCAACGGCTTTGGGATGTGCTTCTTTCACTCTACCTCCAGCAAATGCTAGGATTTTCATCCACATATGCTATTTCAGAAAGCTTCTAATGTTGTGAGAAATCACCTCCCCCAGGCTATCCAAAACCTTGAGCCACTGCCATTCAGAGCAATCTCTATATACAGAATAATTATTTTAATCAGGAGATGTGTTAGAAATAGGATATGTGCAGCTGTTGTGTGGTTCCCTGCACTTCCTGAAATGGCTGCCTGAAAAAGTGGGTTAAAACTGTAGGTGGAAGGGCAGTTGTCATGGAAACTGCATCACTGGCAGCTTCATTTCAATCTTTTCTTCCTTCTGATTATTTTCTACCCATTTTACCACTCAGAGTAGGTACCCTTCCATCTTGGTTCTCCTCTGCCTTTATCATACTATCTGTGATGCCTCAAGTCAGGAGTCAGGGTTTGGAAGTGAACCTAGTGGGATGAAATATGGGAAAACAGTGTCAGGGTTGCACTGGGAGTCATGAGAGAAACTGACTTCCCAAGTCAGGCAGAAGACCCCAGGGTGTGGGAAGGAGTGACTCTCACTGGGCTAGGACTGTGCTCCAGTGGCACTGGGTACCATCTCGGCTGTGCCTGCTGGGAGAGCAGTGCCCTCTGACTACCCTGTGACCACCAGACACTCAAACAGCTCTTCCAAGGCTTGTGGTGCTCTGGGAGCGGGAGGAGAAATGATGGCTTTCTGTCAGCTTGGCGTTGTTTTGAAATAAGAAAAAATATGAGGGAGGTCATCTTCAAGGCTCAGCCTTGATCACAGCAAGTGCCAGTCACCAACACTTTCTGTGAGAACTTGTTTGTGCTAAGGACTCACTGAGGTTCTGTGCCTTGCTGTGTCTCTGTGTCAGTGAAATAAACCTGAACCACAACAACTGTAATGCAATGGATCAGTTCCTCACTGCTTATTTTTACAATGATTCATACTATTTGTGACAGTTCCACTACTTCATTAATATCATGTATTTTTGAGTTATCTGCAGAGCCTCTGACAGGTCAGCTCACTTTTCTGGGATTATTTCATGGAGGTTTGGAAGCCTGAAGGTTCATTCTGGGTGTGCAGAAGCACAAGATTTGTAGCAACTCCTAAGCCTCACCATTCACTGCTGAGATCTGGCTGAAGAATTCGCTTCCTCAAGGGGGCAAATTCCAAATCCTACAAGATAAATCACCACATTAGCTAATTTGTTTATTTCTTTCCTCATTGCAGGAGGACTTGGGGTTGCAAGAAGTTCAATTTAGTTTAGTACTCCTGAAAATGGAAGTCCTCTATCCAGCTCAGGTCCCTGGCAGGTCCTAAAATAGTCCTTGGCAATGCAGGTAACAGCCTCTGTCCAATATTATCTTACACTGTAATATTAGGTAAAAAATTTGTGTTGATATCTGAAAGAAAACAATTCTGGTTTTACCATTAGTCTTTCCCAGGCTCCAAATCCATCTGTAGCAGGTAGAAAACCAGATTAAGAAAAAACACCCCAAATTACATGTAAACAAACCAGAGATCTGCAGTCAAAGCAGTGAAACTTCACAGAGCCTCCATTTGCAGTGAGGACAAAGGTACAGCAGTGCTGTGAGGGAACAGCCTGTTTAATCCACTTGTGGGGCTATGTATGAACACACAAACTCTTCACAGACAAAGCTCAGACAAGTTGCCACAGCATCCTTGGTCATTGCTCCTCCTGGTAGGGATTTTAAGGTTTCCTCTTTACTGGTGGGGTCTGCCTTCCTGTACAAACCAGCCTCTGGATTTTGAAACAGAAGGGTCTAAACCCTTTGTACCTTCATCAGCAGCTCATTTTGAATCCCACCTCTACTTCCCCTGCTCTGAACTGCTTGCCCTCCTCAGAGAGCCTCAGGTATCTCCTGCTGCAGGGTGTGAATAAGTTTGACTTTATACACAGATGACTGTATAGTCTCTCTGGCCCACATTGCATGGATAATCAGCTCTATAGTCCCTTTGAATGCTTAAAAATCCCTGACTTCTCAGTGCTTAGCCTGCGAATCTAATGGTTCTGATGTTGGTACGCTCATGATATCGTGTTATTGGTTCAATACATTATTTTAACCTGCAGTGTGTGCTGAGAACCCTTTCCCTTAACCACATGGCTGATTTTTATCTTCTCTTCATTGTACAAAAATACACATGTGATTGAAAATGCCCACAAGAAGGCTGGTGTGACATTCAAGAATATATTTTGAAAAGTCACCATCAGCATTTTCCTTCCATATTACTATTCTGTAATTAAGCAATACATGTGGCTTGAAAATCCTTAATAAATTCTAGCGTGATTTATGGGGATCATTTGTTTAAACTTTTTGTTTGATGGCAATAGATTTGGAGCTTTTATTACAAATTGTTTTCATTTAGAGTTTAACCGTCCCCTGGCCTCTGGATAAAGCACTTATTTGATGTATGCCATTTTTTATTGTTTAGGTGCTAGACCTAAAGCAAAAATAGAATGGAAAAACAGTCCCAGTGGAGAGAAGAAAATCAGTGAGGCAGACGGGTGAGGATGAGCATGGACAGGAGTCAATGAAGGAGCAGATTGGGTGACTGATCCTCTAAGGAGCCAGCTGGAGAAACTGTGGTCAAGAATGAAGGCTTTTTTAAACTCATATTGTAAAATCACAACTCTAGGCATGATTTTGTTCTTAATTAGCTTTGAAGTACAAGTTTGTGTACTTGTACAAAGGGGATCAGTGTCTGGTCCTGATGCCCAAGACACATGGGCTCAGACCAGTCCCAGCCATGGTATCTGTGTAGGTGCAGCTCTTCTGAAACCAGACCGTCTGCAGAAGAGGGCCATTCATCCTGGAGGGTGACAGCGTGGCCTCAGGAGTCATTGGCACCCATGTTTAACAAGTGCAGCTGAGCAAGATTCAAGACTGCCAGATATAATCTAAAGTGGCCTTGAGAGAATTAATTACCTTCAACTGATCTTGGATTTCTAATTTTGCTTTCCCCAAATATTCAGATTGCTCCAGAGACTCCAGACGAGATTCCCAAACCCCTAGAGCCTAATGAGATTTTGTTTGGATCATTATTTGGTTAAAAAGAACAAACAAACCAACTTTCCAGAAGGTGTATTGCTTGTTATTAGCACTTTTCTACGTATTACTTTCAGTTTTGGAGGAAAACTAAAACCACAAGGTTTGAGAAACCAATTGAACCACGTGAAAAATGAACAACTGGAACTAACGAACCTGAAAATGATCAGTCCAAATTATTGAGTAAATATAGCACTTAAGAGTAATGAAGGTACTTACACACCACTGGGACTGGTTTCAGAGCTATTTGCCAACTAGACAGCAGTCTAAATTTGCAGCAAATGCTGGGCCTGATTCATCGCTGTGTTTTCTATCCCTATGTGACTCTGGTGGCTGTATTGCAGAGTAATGAACTGAGTTCATTACTCAAGATGTGCAGTCCCTCTGCTCACACCAGCCCATCACTTCCTGTTTGGAGAGATCTGGCAGAACTAAGTTCACACAAAATTTAGGTTTTAATTTGTTTTCAGCAGGTGCAAGAGGCCGCTGGTGGGACACAGGAACAAGAGCAGAGCCACCACCCTGCAGCAACCAGTGTTTTTCCCTTCCTTACGACCAGTAAGGGTCATAAGTTGTTTCCTGGCCATGCCTGTGTTTTTAACTCCCAGTCTTAGTTTTATCTGAGAAGCAGAAGCACAGACTTAAAAATAGGTTGGCCTTGCAGGGTTGTCTCTGCTTGGGGTCCTTAGAGTGCTCCCCAGAGATGTCTGCAGAACACCCTCAGTTAAGGGTCTTACACTCACAGCAGTAACTCCAGAGCACAAGACTAGCAGCATTACCCAGATCTTTCCATACCACCTTCAGATTGTTACTGTGCAAATGAAAACAGAATTGGGTACTACCATGCTGATTTAACATTAAAAAATTCAAATTCAGCATTAATTGAGATGATTGTATTCTGTGCAGCCTGTTTAACTGTTCTTTATACTAACAGCAGTAGCTGATAATAACAATGATGATTTGCCTACGTGTGTGGTTGTGCCTGCAGTGGGAGGAAGGCTCAATGGCAGAGATGAACAACCCTGGCTTCTGCAGCTTCATGTATATGAAACATTGCAGCCAACTAGATGAGAAGAAGGGGGAGGAATGTTTAAGGGGAAGCTCAGCCACAAGGGGAGTTCGACCCCCACACTGTTTCCCCTTTCCTGGATCGGGAATGGCTGGAGTCCTGTTTGTCATGAATCAGAAACCTCATAGCCAGCTACCTGCACATCACATCCAGGTCCCTGTGGCTGGGATGTGGAAGGATTTATAAACATACAGGCTGGACTTTTATTTTCTGATAATCTAGTTTAGTGTGACAAATAGCCCCCTGAACAGGACACCCGCTGGCTCTCACCGTCCACATCACTTGGACAGCCTCCAGCTTTCCAGTGCCTGAGGTGCTGGCTTCCTTCCCAGCACTTCCCTATATCTGCAGCCCTCCAGCAAGTTTTCATCACTCCAGCCTCTTCTGAGGCAGTGACCCCAATGTACTTGTCACATGGTGTTCTCAAGATAGCCATGGCACTTTAGCAATGTGCCCGAGAGCCAAGCAGAATTTAGGAAGTTAGACAGTGCTTCACTTTTTTTGCCATTCCTCTGCTCCTTCTCCTTGCTGCTCCCTTCCTTCCTCTTTGCTGCTCCATCCAGTGAGGGCCTGAGATGAGATTGTGTGTTGCTCTCCACACACTTCTCTAGCTCTACTACTACCTTACAGTGTGATAACCAGCAAACCAGTCAGCTACTCCAGGTATGAATTTACCACTCTGAAATAGGGATGTCAGTTGCTTATTCTGTTAGACAGCTTCTGGTTCAATGTCTCCAGTTGTTAAATCCTGTTTAAAACCCCACAATAGGGAGTTTCAATACCACTTGCACCAGATGGTGGCCTTTATCCAGCCTACTGCTTCATCACCACTCAACTGGCTCCCATCAGTTTAACCAATTCTCTGCCTGTTAATAAATTTTGAAGCACTGGAAGGGAATCATGTTCTCCTTTAAACAGAACCATGGCAGCTCAATTCAACACAAACAATCCCAGCACCCCAAAGATTTCCAGTTGATGGAATGAGCATTTGTGAGAACATCAGACATCTCTACTGAGCCCTACAGAAGTCAAACAAGGTGGTCTGAACTAATCTTGTGATTTCAGAGGTATCTTCAAGACGCCTCAATCCATCTCTGAGTGCAAAACAAAATTACAGTAAGGTGGAATTTACAGATTTTTTTTTTTTTTGCAAGCAGCAACAGCAGGATGTACTGAGGTGGGCAGATGGGTATGTTTTATAAGGTGCAGAATTTATCATTTTGGTTGGGTACTGTGGACAAAGCCTGGTAGTTATGTTCACCTGCAGGAAAGGTGCTCTCCATTATTGCATATATACACAAGTGGCATTCATACATACATGTATCAATACATATGACATACCCTCATATGCTCCATCCAAGAGCAAATGCTGTTGTGCATCTCACATATTTTCATATAAGACTCACTTATACCTAATCCCTTTCAGATTATGCCTGAAGATTCAGCTACTGCACTCTCTGAATCACTGCAGTCCAGTTCTTACACAGAAACCATTAGCCTGTAGAAATACTCTCTTTTTCACCAGCAGACCAAGCCATATGCTCATCCAGAGGCAATTACTCTTCTGATACAAGTTTTATAATAACCCTAAACCGTACAGAATAGCATCATTGTTTGCTTTAATAAATACTTCAGAGCACTTTGGCTGTATTGTAAAATGACTTCACAAAATCCTGTTTCAGTTTCTTCCAGTCTGCCTGCAATGACCTCCCTCCTTCTGGCCATTTTTTTTTTCCTTGGAATTTTGCAGTGACACCCAAACAGAGATGTTTGAATCACAGTTGTGAGGAGTTAAAAATTCTTTTCTTTTTCTCTTCTAAATGACTTTTCATCATGTGGTAGACTCAAGTATCTATTAGGGTAAAATCAATAGCAGTTCCAAGAATGAAGAAAATGCCCCAGACTTAATACACTTCATGAACAGTCATTTCAGTTGTATATCTAAAAGGCTCATTCTAGGGATTACTGATTTTTGAACTAAGTCCATTGCTAAAGTGTTCAGGAACAATGTAAAATTACAAGCAAAGTAGGACTCCTGCTTATTTGTCTTTATAGGTACATCAGAGCATCAACAATTTTTCTGGTCTCAGTTCTTAATATCTGAACACCTGTGAATGTTCAAATAGATATAAGCAACGATTCTCCTTCCATTCTTCGTTCTTGTGGGAATGCATGTGAAAAGCTGTACGCTGAGTGGTGAGGACAGATAGGAACTGAAGAAACACATCCCTTTGCTGGAACTTCAATATCTCATTGCCTGTTCATGTCAGGCTGGAAGCAAAGGTCAATGACCGTCTAATATTTTCTATTATTTTTTCTTTTCTAATATATCAGGTAGATCCCGTATTCCTTCCTCCTCTGAAGGTTATGAAGGAGCCAGTGAATTGAGAAGGATCCTCTGGTTGACAAGAACTGTTACTTTAAATAAAATTATTCATCTGAGCACCTAAATTTCATTGAAGACCAGCTGAGTGACACTGAGCTTGCATGGACATGCAACCTTTGCTCTTTAGGACAAGCTAAGTCAGGCACACATGGGTAACAGCGGCTTCGTTCCCAGTCCCTCCATGAAGAGTAGGGCTCAGCAGGACTACTGGCTGCATATCAGTCAGGGAGCTCTGGTAAAAACAGTGGAAAGACATTTCTTCTCTCCCTCCCAGGTCCTGCGATGGGATCCATCCAGAATACAAAACATATCCTGTGTCCAGGAAACTGCAACCAAAAACCACCCAGAGACATGAATATTGTGGTTGCAGCACATTTTAATAGTATGTAGATGGACAAAACAGCAACAGTATTTATAATTCAGGGATATTAAAGAAAATATAGTAGTTGCTGGAAAGCATAGTGGTGCTCTCCGTCTGCCTTATCACTGGATTCCAACGGTTGGGTGCCCACAGACCTTTTGCATTAAATTTTACATTGATTTTTATGACCAGTTATTACATGCAATGTCTGAGCACTCCAACTACTCTGTCTCCTCCCTGGTGTGGTATGAAATAAAGTTCATGGCAATGGTGTAATGGATGGCTCGGACCAACTCCAAAAGTGGGGGTTTATCAGGTAATTATTTGAGGGGAATCAGAAAATGTGCTCTTTTATGTCTACATATAAAAACTGCATTAAGTTTGGAAAGAGCCAAAACATATCATGGGTTCCCAGTGCTTATTACTTCAGTTCCATTCCTCTTTCCTCCCTTTCTCTTCCAGAGGAGCATTTCTAGGCCTTTGCTTTGCTGGGAAGAGGCCAATTCCAGCATCCCATCCCTCACAGCCCAAGGAGAAAGGGATGCACTGCTGTATCCCTTTCTGTAGCCCACATAGGTACTGAGCTGCATGCTGGAAAAGCACAAGTTTTATAGCAGCTGGAAAACCCAAAGCCTGCACACTCTCCTTTATAAGCTGTACTGTGACTTTCAAAATTGAAAGGGCTAAGGCTGCCTTCACAGGTATTTGGCAAAGATGTGCTAATACTGCCTTGCACTGTGGGACCTTCCCTACAGGAAAAGGGACAGACTTTTCAACAGGGCCTATTGTGATAGGACAAGGGGTAATGGTTTTACACTAAAAGAGAGTAGATTATGACTAGGTATGAGGAAGAAACTGTTTATGGTGAGGCTGGTGAAACATTGGCACATATTGCCCGGAGAGGTGGTGGATGCCTCATCCCTGGAAACATTCAAAGCCAGGTTGGATGGAGCCCTGAGCAACCTGGTCTAGCTGATGATGTCTCTGCTTCAGTGGAAGTTGGACTAAAGGTTGATCTCCTAAGATCCTTTCCAACCCAAACTGCTCTGTGGTCCTGCGATTTGGCAAAAGGTTGTTCTCAATGTTGATCTCAAGGAGAACTGCTCCCTCACCAGGAAGGCTTAGCAGATGTTGGATTTGCATAGGCTTGGACTGCATATTTCCATATTTCAACATTTTTTCATTAAAAAGACCGCACCACTAAAAAAATGCATTGAAATGTTTTCTAACGTGCAAGTAAGGAGTTAAAGATAAGCGGAAAAATTCCACCAGATTTCTACATGGCATTTGCCTTATTGGGTGCAACTAGATGGCGAGTGGCTCAGCCTGGAAGGGGGATCAGCATCATTGGATTGCTGCAGAGGGAATTGTGCCTTTTCTATACATCTCATTTATAACTATCTGAGAAGAGCTGGGCCCATTGTCTCAAAATTGCTTTGAGCTGGGACAGGATGAAGCAAGCTGCAGATACATGAGCTATTAGAGCTATTAGTGATGGTGATGTTAGACAGTATCGCTTGTCTGTCTGCTTTACAGTTATAAATGTGTATCATTTAAAATACAATAAGGGGCCAGATGCTCAGATGGTGCCTGACATCTATCCACCAGCTTCTCACTGTTGCAGCTTTAGCATAAGTCACTGTCTTTACAGGGAAGATATATATTAAAAAAATTTGTTGCTGAGTTTGAGATCCAAATCTTAAACAAATGCTTGTTTGTTCAAAGGCAGAAATTTAAAATTATTTTATTTTTAACATGTTAGGGACCAAGTAATCCCTTCTCTGCAAGCCTGGATGTCTTACTTCTCCAAACACTAGTTTAACATGAGCAAAAGGAAATGAAGAGCTCTATGAATCTCACTCATTGGGTTCATGTCACCTATGTGTCTGCATAACGCCTCTAGACCAGCTGCAGAGTATTATCTCTGGTGTCTAATCCTCTAATTTCAGAGTTCCTTTGTGAAGATTATTGCTAAAAACTTCATGTAATTAATATCAATTATTTAGATTTACAGTTTAATCAGTGTCAGATATTTCCCAGCTCAGAATGCAGCATTAATCCTGTTGCTGTTATTAATTGCCAGTCTCGGTCACCCAAATAGATAATAATGGATACAAATGTAGATTCACTTGATACCAGGACTATGCATGACACAAGCTGATAAAAGCCAGGAAATTAATGAGAATCACATTTTTATTCCTGTAACTCCACCTGAATCTGTCCAGACTGACAAATCTGGTCTCTGGGAGCCTTCAGTGTCCCTTTGTTGCCAGGTAGCTGGTGCATTCGATTTAGTTTGCTGTTGAACCACTCTGAATAATCACACATTTAAATACTACATTTGCTCACACAGATGATACCCTGCTTCTCCTCTTTCTCCAGATCATTCTCAAATCTAGGTCACAACCTTCATTTCATTTTGTTTTAAAGCATGGCCAGCTGTGACTGCTGGATGTGAAGTGCAGTCACAGAATAGTCAATATAAGTCTGTGACCATTACATTAGGAAACACAGTTATATTTTTTCCAGATCCAAAGTCAGGTGGATAATACCCCACGACCTTAGTGCTAAAGGAAAGATGTCCCCCCAAAAAAATATATGTGGTCTACCAAAGAACATGCAAACTCATGCTGGCAGCTGAGGGAGTGGAGCTGACGTGTCTCAACCCCAATCACAGGCTCAAGCCTCACACTCCATGTTTTATCAGCTCTGACTATTTGGTCACAGCCTCCCCTCCTGCAATTCCTGGCGTCAGGTGCTGCAAAAATTAACCCTGGCAGATATAACCATGTGTTTGAGATTGGGAAGCTGAAGGAGGGAAAGCCAGTTCCTGGAAGATGGAAGTGAACATCTTTGGACCCCACAGCAAGCCTTGGGCCAGCACAAGTACAGTGCAGGTGTGGGCAGGAGATGTGCATCTGCCACTGCCAGCAGATTTCCAGGGTTTCAAGGCTGTCTGGAATGTAGCTGGAGGCAAAATGGAAATATGTTCCTGAGGACTAGAGGACACAGAAATGCCTTTTAGTAAATATCGAAGCTAAAAGGGCACAAGTAGGTAGTGCAATAGTCTCTTAAGCTGTTGTTTTATGACAAACTGTCATTTCATGCCAGATGAGTTTGCCTACTTAATTTTGTGTTGTGTTTTTTATTTATTTATTAATTTTTAAAATTTTACTTTGCCCATCATGCAGTCGTTTACTAGTACCAGAAGTGGTAGAAATTCTTTGTTTTACCGATGTTAAAAATTCTAGCAGGAGTTTTTATGGAAAAATTCTATTGTCCACATACTCTGTAAGAGATGTGGGAACATAGTCTGCTGGTGAGGAGATCCTTCTGTATCAGAAACATAAGGTTTTCCCTATATCCCACCGACCCTCTTTTAGCCAAGTTACAAACAGAAAGAGAGACCATATTATACATGTGGAAAGCCACAGTGTTTATACTTCCAGACTGTGTAGGTTCAATTTACAAGCACTTGATTTTACAGCCTTAACACCCTTCCAGTGCAGCATTTTTCATGTAATGCAGGACTTCTTTCTTCCCTCAGTCGAGCAGTATCTTAGAGTGATTTGATGCTTAACTCCTATTCAGGTGTCCCAGAGTTGCAGTGACTGCTGACACTCAGGTGTGGAGTGTCAGACCTGGCCATAGGTGACTGCTCCAGGCCACAGGCAGGAGAGGCAGAGGGATAGTCCCTTGCCTTTGGAAGGGCTCCAGGGGTGGGACATCAAAAGCTCATGACCTGCCTGCCTTTTTCTTGAGCCTGAACAAAACTGCCGATCTTCAACTTTTCAGCCCAGTAAATGGATGCAGAAAAAAAAGTGGTTTTATTAGCAGAAGTGGGAGAAAAAAAATAGAAAATCATGTCCCAAATGATAACTGTTAATAACAAACTCATCATTTTGGAGCAAGAGAATGTATCCTTCTACACTTTCTAAGAGAGTACCACCAGAATAGGACAGAGAGAATATTATCTCTAAAAGCTATGCATCATTCTCTTAAAATGTTAATGTTCCATTTCTAGCTGAACAAATAAACCTCTACAAGTTGGATGCAACTAGCACTAATGAATCAGAGTGCAGACTGGGAAAACAAAGAACCAGACTCTTACTGCAAAAAAACATCTTTCAAGGAAAAAAAAAATAATTAAGTCATTATTTAAAAATTGTGCCACTAATGTGTTGCGAACAAAGGGCTGTTAGCTTGAAAGGGCCAAATAGCTTTTATTCAAGAGTACTTTATTTGCTGCAGGATTATAAAGAAGATCCTCAGCAAAACCTTCAAACAGAGCATGCTTTATTAAAAAATTCAGAAGCCCTTTTCCCATTTACCATTTCCTTGACACGTTTTTTTGTTTTGCCTCCCTAATGTATTTACAGTGTGCAGTTTCCACGTGGTTTAACATCCGAATCAGAGATGGGGTGGATGCAGGCAGCAGCGCTTCATGGCTTGGTTTTATAGTTTTCATTGAGTTCCTGGTACCATGAAACCCATTGCAAAGATCAGGATAATGCAAGATCTGATCTCATATATGCTCCTGCTGAGTGCAGTGTTGAATGAAGGCTCCAGGCTATTCTCATCATCCAGGCACTCAGGTTTATTATCTGTAACACATTCTTGCCTGGAAGCACTAACCCACATTGTGTTAGACACTAAAGAGCCACCCGGAGTTCTTGCCCTCAGGAAGAGCTAAATTGGACAAAACTAGAGGAAGGTGGTTAGAAGGCAGAGATGAAGCGATTCATAAAGGGCTGCAGAGAGATTCAAAACCTTGCTCTGAGTCTCATTTCCAAGAATGCTGCCTCCTCTGTGTTCCTTCTGATGTCCCAGTGCCCTGTCTATGAGATTGTAGCACTCAGTCCTGCCCAAGCTGCTGAGAAACCTTGAGCCAGTTCTAACAGGCTCTTGGGCTCTTGAGAAAGATTGTGAAAAACTCAGTCATAGACATCTCCTCAGAAAAGCTGATTTCTGTGTTTCACAAGAGCTCCAGCCTACATCTTTCCCCCTCCTTGTGGCCTTCAGAATAGGTGAATTCACTCTCAAAATCACTGCTTTATGGAGCTGCTGGTTTTCAGCCAGTGCTCCCCAAACATGTTTTTTACAGAGAAAATTCAGAAAACACTGAGCGATTTCTGAAGAAGGACCCCAGTATTTTGAAATTTCTCATAAAATGAAGTTTCCCTTCCTGAACCGCTTTTGCAAATTGCCTCATTGCAACATTTTTTGGTATATAATATAATTCATATGAAAGCCAATGTGATGAGGCTGAAACAAAGTGCTTCAACCTTACCCAAGCAGAATGTTAAATAAAAGTCAGATGAAATTGATACTGTCCCCTGAAACACTCAGATTTTCAGAATCAGCATTTTCTCTAAGCAAGCTGTTCCATATCCCCTGCTGGCAGCAGGCTTAGAGACATCAGCTTTTTCTGGAAAAGCTTTAAGAGTTGGGTATTATTATTGTTATTATTTTCATCAATAATATGCAGAGGAAATGGAGCTGGAAAACAGAGATGGGGGATAGATTTTGCTACAACTTTCTATGCTCACTAGTAATATGGTTTTAGATTCACAGGGTTCCAAAGGAGAGAAGAATTCACCTTTACAAAATACTCTCCACCCCTTGTTGCCTCTCTGTTTCTACTTGTGAGTACATCAGGAGTTTTCATCTCACTCCTCCACTCTTTACTGGATTCATTCACATGCTTCCACTGCCTAGCATGACATCCAAACTAACTCCTTAATGCTACAGTTGTGGATTTTGCCATTAGTTTTTTTCATTTTCATAGAATAGAGCAATAGCACTGATGTGCAGAAGAGGGAAGTCTTAGGATGGAAATGAGCTCGACAGTGCTCCAAGTAGCTAAGTGAGGTGGCCTCTTAGAGGGTGACAAGGCCACTGCTGCTTGCAAATTGCAGAGATTCATTCAAATATCTGGAGGATAAGCATAATTTTAAAGTCTTTAGGATAGATATTAGCACATACATGCATGGTTGTGTGCCTGCTTGATGAGCAATCCCATAAGGTGGCTAAGTCTGCATGGTAGAGGGAAGTGCCAATGAGAGTGGGGCAGGATGAGTTGGTGTCTCGTGGCATGAGCTGCTCTCTCAGGCATCAGAAGTGGGTTTATAGCAGGGTGTAGAAAAGTCTTAACTCTTTATCTCCAAAAGTTTCCATCCCATCTGGGGAGCCTGTGACCATAGGGTTGCCATTACCTTTATATACCTCTAAGTCCCCAAACCAAAACTAAAAATATGTTTTCCTTTAGAAGGGATTATTGACACACGTGCCTGACACATATCTTTCCAGGCTTGGTCCTTCATGCATGAAATGCTTTGTCTTCCCCTTTAAGGGGTTTGCTGCCTCACTGACCTTTATATTCTGCAAAGAAGCATTTTAATCTCTCACACTGCTGCGCTGCTAAGTGGTTTCTCATTTGACTTGTGCTGCTCAATGGTCTTTCCATGTTGACGGGCTCTATTAAGTCACTGGGAGTTAGTCTGAAACTGTTCTAAGCTGTTATTTTCAGTAATAACACTTCTATTTGTTCCCCAGGTTCATCGCACCCACAGGACGTGGGAGGAGATGCGGAAGCACAAATTATCATTAAAAGAAAAAGCAATTTTCTTTGAGAATAAGCTACCTCAAGGCGACCAGAAAGCGTCAGAGCACTGGTTCCAGTATGAGCAAAGTTGAGACCAGAAATCTTTAAATTAATCAATTCTCTTATTGAGGACTTTCCCAAAAATCACTCACAGCCTGTCAGGTCGTCTCTATGAGTCTAGGGAGTGTGTCAATATATTATGGATGATGCTGTAATTGCTCATTCCTGTCAGCATTGTCTCTCTGTGTAAAGTTTGTACATAAACAAGTTGTAAGTGCTCATTCTTCAGCATTATTTTCTGTGAATTAGTCACTAGTCACGCGACTTATTTTCTTTGATAGGAAAGGGGGCGAAAAAGGAAGAAAGAACTTAGGACTCCTCATAGAAGACAGAAGAGAACATACATTTTTCCCTGAACTCACCTCTTCATCACAGGAAGGATGAGAACAGCCAGGTTGTGTGTCTTGTATGCAGGAGACAAAGCCATCATTTGGTTCACCCAGTGTGGGGTGAGTAAGGTTACAACTGAATGAGCAAATGGCAGAGCCAGCTGGGCTGCCCAGCCCTGGCCCCTCTACCCAAGAAATTAAAATGAGCCTTTTTTCCACCATTCTCTGCTGCTGCTTTATCCACACTGTCTCTTGCCTCAGCTCTGCTCTCAGGATCCTTGAAACACAACATCATGGGCAGCCCTAATGGAATTTCCACCCCTTTCTGTTTTGGAAGTAAGCACAGTTAGAGATGCCATCAGGGAACACTCTGACTGTGAGGCCTGTGGCGCAAGTGCCTTGTGTTGCTCTAATTCTTGTTGGTTAAAGATGACCACAAGCTGTTCACCAGTTCCACCCTCCCTTTTCCCTCTGTGCCTGTAATACAACGCTGTTTTGACAGACCTGTCCAGCTGATGAGGTGTGGGGCTCCCAGTCTGGTGTCCTCAGGTACAACAATAATGGCTTGTAATGATCACCCAGCTGGGACAGGGGTGGGATGGACAACTTCCCTCACCCGAAGGCTGAGTTCTCTGCACCACTAAGTTAAAACAACCAGCACTGGCGTGAGATTGTTAGTGTTGGAAGAAGAAAAAATCTGATGAGGAAGCTGCTGTTGGATGATGCACTTCGACTCCTCCTGACTGAGCAAATGTGCAAATGAAAGCCTGTTGCAGCCATACAGCTCTTGTCACCAAGAGAAGACACAGAGAAACAACAGGAGGGGCTGGAAGTGTTGCCTTACAGCAGTGAGCAGCTGCTGGGCAATAACCTCAAAAACTGGTTGAACTCCTCCCAATACTGTTAAAAGATATTCTTCACCAATGGTGACCTATGGGAACACCAAGCAAGGACTAGGACAAGAACCCTGTTTTCACCCCAAATGTTGCTCTCATTTGACATTCTGGAGGATGAACTTTGTTTTGTACTATTATCTTTATCTTCTACTTCTCCAGAAGTTTACAAAAGGGACCAGCTGCTGAGTATACGAAAGGACCTGATTTCTCCCAGTTGCTGAATCACATAAAATGTCTTGGTGTAGCTCCAGCTGGAGAAACCTCTGAGGCAGGAAGACACCACAGAGGAACCACACACAGAAACTGCCTTCAAATACATCTCTCTGGGCAAGATTTTGTTCATTATTTTCTGGGCTAGGCATGATGAAATCATATACACATATAGTCCAATAATAATATCAATCTCATAATGACTGGGGAGAGGATAAAAAATGTTGGCTTTATCAAAAAAAATTATCTCTTTTAACAACAAATTGTAACTAATGAGACTTTGAATAGGAAATCAAATGAAAGTGCATGAAGGCTCAATTTTCCATACAGCTGACGATCTGACCTTTTTAGGAGTGGGAAAGAAAATTATTTTTAATTAACATGACTAATCATTTCCTGTCATTTTCAGATAATTGGCTTTGTCGAAAAAATGAGCTGTTTTGGGGGGAAAGCTGAGGAGGGTGACAGTGGCAGCTCCACTGGTATGTTTAACCTTTTAGATTCTGCCTGCAAAGGGGATTTTGAATCCTTGTTATCATGATGAAGAGGCTTTATATGGAAATTTGGTGCCCTCCACCTCTTCCTTTCCATATGGCTCATAGAAATTCATGCATAGAGAAAAATTATTTGACACACTGCTAGACTTCTTTCACTTTGAACAAATCCTTTGTTAAAAAAATGCAGAGGAGACAGTTTAGCTAATAGACTGTTTTCTGCTACATCTTGGGGTCATGCACATGATCTAGGACATGAGGTCAAATCTTGGAGTCCTTAATAACTTCTGCTCAAAATAGTTGGGAATTTGGCTTGACTGAGTGCAGACAACTTTTATTCTGAACAGCAAGCAATTGAAGGTGACCAGACCAAGTGCTGTAAAGATTGTTTCACTGTACCTGCTTGCTGGAAATGTGGAAGTCTGTAATAGAAATCTTAGGCCATGAGGTATGACTTCACTCTCTTTTAAGCAGCAATGAAACCTCGTGTGTTGGAGGCTTTCCTGGGCAATCAGTGTAAGGTTTTAATGCACACTTCAAGGGATGGGCAGAGTTATTGGAGAGAGACCAAAGGAAAGCAGGAAGATCAAATGACTCTGAAACACGACCTGCAAGCAAAGGCTGAACAGCCTGGGATCATTCAGCTGAGAGAAGAAAAAATTCAGCGGGGAACTTAAGTTTTGAATAACATTAAAAAGAAAATCAGAAAGGCTGTAATCTGTTCTCCACTTTCAGTTAGTAGGGTAAGTAGAAACAGGAATAAATTGCAGGAAAGACTCAGAAGAGATATCAGGAAAAATTTTCAAGTGATGAAGAGAGCAGAGCACCAGGAACACAGTAGAGTCCTTGCCTCTGGTAGTCTTTAAATGGGATAAACAACTGTCAGGGATGACAGGAGGACAGTTCATCCTGCCTTGGGGCAGGGAAGTGGATCTGCTGCTCTGCTGAAATCCCTTCCAAATGTGACATCCATAATTGTATAGGCTAAAACATTCCTGTTTGATGTCAGCAGTACTGGATAAGGCTCTAAAATAATGAGCAGGTTTTGAAATAGAAGTAAGACATGAGCACATACAAAGTGAGTAGCAATCAGCATTGGATATAAATGCAGGCACAAAAATAAAAGCACCCTGGTTGAGCAACTGAGTCAATATATACAAAACTTTTGCCCCAGCAAGTACCTGCTGACTGTAGCCTTGTGCCTGCTTGTGCAGTGCTCTGCTGGGTCAGAATGGCTAGGAGTTTCTCAGGCTCTGGGGTTGTTACTGGTGCAGCAATAAACTGATTCCTGATATAATTTGCTTGACTTGATATAATTTGTTAACTCGTGGCCAGCATGGATCGTGAGACCATTGGTATCTCTTGAAATGACAGTGATGGAGTCAGTGACACAGGGAAGGAACAGTTCAGCCTGTTTCTCCTTTATTCAGAAAAAAAAGAACTAATTTCATGGTTTTTCCATTCAACCTTTATCACCAAAAATAAAACCAGAAAAATTTGAGTTTAACCCAAATTTACACCCCATATATAGAAGAAATATCTCTGAATTTTAATTTTTTTCAAATCCCTTTTGTTTCTGTTGCCTTCACTTGCAGAGCACTCCAGTTTCAGGGGGATTAGGAACAAGTAGGATAAATTCCTAAACTACATAACAACAGCAACTCCTGTCTGTTCCTCTTCTTTAACTGACATATTCCATAGCAAAGCAATCCCCTATTTTACTGATACCGAAACCATGTAGTCATTTCTATTCATGAAGCAGATCAGAACAAGTTCCACTAATGACTAAGAGATGTATTTGGGAGTGGAGAATTCTGCAAATTAGCAATCAAACACAATAAAAAAATCAAAGGTACTGCATTACAAAATACACTTTGTTCATTTATTTTAACAAGTATCACTTATTTTCAATTATTTACAGCACTAGTTAGTGTGCTCATAAAGTACTGTGGCATATTGAGTTAAAAGTAATGGATTCTTAGTGCTGGGAAATCTCAGCAGAGCACTCTGCTATTAAACACTGGCAAAAATGGAAAGGAAGTGTTACGGTGGGTTGTTTTCTGGGCTTTTTTTTCTTGTTGTGTAGGACTTTTTGATGGGGTGAAGATAATTGGGTCTGCAGATTAAGTGAGTTAAGAATTAGTTGAGTTCTCACTGTGAAGAGTTTTGTAAATTCCCACATCACTCTTAACGTCTTCCAGCTCCTCTCTCCCTTTAACAAATCCAACATTCAGTGTCTTATCTCAGGGTGTCCTTTTCAGCCTGAATTCTCTGGCTTTCTTCAACTGCTCATCATTTTAAGACAGTTATTTTTCTGGCATTTCATTTCCTGCTTTTTTCCTCCTCTTTTTGCATCTTTTATAGATGGTGATAAATGTGAATAACAATGTGCCCAGTGTGAAAGGCGGAGTGTAAAACCCAATTCCATTTGATTCTTCTTTTATTCTAACTTTAAGCCTCAGATTTACCCATGTCTCACTCCACTGGACCTGTCACCTGAATTAAATAGAGACTCTTAAAGCTGATTGCTGCAAGGAAATAGATCTCAGAAGCAAGAACGTAACAGCACCTTAAAGAAAATTTCCTAATAATTGTTGAACCTCATTTGAATTTTATTTCCCACCCCTGAGATATGGAAGCAGCTCAGTGCTAATCAGAAAGGGAGAAAAGTGACCTTAATTTTGGATGATCTATTTTCAAAATCCTGTTGAAGGCAGCAAAAGACTCTAATAATTTGCACATCATGTAAATGGCAGAGGAAGAGAGGGGCTGACAGACAGGGAATACTGAGACACACTTGTCTGCTTTTGCGCGTCACTGCTGACACCTGCTGCGTGGCCGCCTGGCACGGCCATCTTCCTGAAAACTGGGAAAGAGCTGGCTCCTCTGGCTTGGAAAAGGGAGTCACAGCTTTCGTAGTGGGAGGGTCAGGCTGTCAAGACTGTCCACACTGACAAATGAAACGGTTTTAACAGCAAGAAAAAAACCCAGCTGTCTGGGTTGCGGAGGAGAGGTTTCCTCCAGCTTTAGGCTTTACTACTTCCTCCCCCCAGTATTCAGGGCTTTTGCCTGTTTTTCAATATTTGCTGTTGAACTAGTTTCAATGTTTGCTATTTGCTATTCGGGTTTGACTAACCCGAGCTATATTTTTCACTGTCTCAGGCTCTGAAATAGATGGGACTGAGCTGCCCTTGGACCCTGGCCAAGAAAGAAGGGATCAGCAGCAGGTGATACTGTGGTCAGGGCTGATACAGATCCAGGGTAAGGTCAGTTTAGAAATAAAAGTGACCAGCTCGAGCAATGGCTGTTTCTTTAGCACATCTTGCTTGCTTGTTGAATGAGCAGGGGTTAATCTGGTTCGTGGCTCCCTGCCAACACGTGGGAGTTGCTCTGGCAAAAAGTGTGGTTTTCTCTGTGTTCCCACTGTAAAATGAGGAGTTCTCACCTGCCATAAACCTTCATGCTGTAAAAAGCTGCTCAACACAAGGAGATGCCCAGCAGAGTTGTCATCGTTATCTGATGTGACACAATAAGCATTTAGGAATCAGCGCATTTTGGCACAGTGATACAGTGAGGAATCTGATGGACATTTTGTCTTAACATTATACGGCTTGGGAAGAGACAAAATAGAAATACAAAAGTCTTTTCAGTATTTTCTCTTTAAATAGATGTTTAATAAAAGAACAGAGGGAGGTAATGGATAGATTTTCTTTGTTAAGCAAGTGTCCATAGTATTTGCATTTTATAATTGTTTCTACAAAGGTTGATGTGAGCTGAATATCAGCTCAGCTTACCTGTGCTTCTCTTTCCTTTCCATGTGGAGTGCCAGAATGCTAAATAGCTTCACTTCCATCATGCCAGGTTCAGCTTGATCTGTGGTCATTCTTCCACTGAATTACAAACCAGATGCCACCCCACCTTTAGCCCCAGTGAGGGTCTGGGGGAGAAGCCCATCAGGAGCCATCCCTGGGGACTGCTGCAATGGCAGTGTAGCTCATGCCCCTGCCCCAAACAAAACAGACTACAAGTGGCAGAACGTTGTTCCTTATTAATCCCACTGTGATTAAAAATGTTGTGCTATTACTGTACACACAAAGATACTTAAGGGGTTTTTGATTTCAATTACAATTATTATCTCCTCTGAGAGAGAATTTTTCTGCTGTTGGGAAATTTCTTCAGCTGATCTGTTCTGGAACAGCAGCAGACAGTGGTAAATAGTCCTGTTCTTATTATGTGTGCACTCTTGCTGGCCTCCCCCTGCCTTGAGGTCCCCTTGCTTTGCCCCCTCTATGGGAGATGGTGGGAGACTCTCTCAAGATGAGTTGCAGGTACCAGGGATCCCGCACACTCTGCCAGAAATGCTCAGAAACAGCACATCCTCTGTGAGAAGGACACTGCAGAATTGGGAATTAGTGAGAATCACTTTGTGTGTTTTGAGACCTGATACGGGCAGGGGCAAGGGAGACCCGAGTTAAACAAACTTGCATCATTGTTACATTTACACCACGTGGAAAAAGGCTGATGCCGCTGTCAAGCTGTGAAGACATCTGCTCCAGTCTCCAAGAAACCTGAAATGTTCCAGTGCAAGGAGCTGACTGCAAATGATGTGGGTTTGTTCTGTTGGTTCCCTTCCACATTTAACCTACACCATCTTTTGAACTACCTATGCCAAAGCAAAGTCATGATTTTCAGTTTGCAAATATCTTCACTAAGAATTTTTCTCTAGAGTATGTTTTCTAGATGTGAAAATAAGACAAATACCTTTGTCCCAGGCCTATCAAATCACACCCCAAATATTAGTGTGTTCATGTGGCCAATCCTTGTGGACACTACATTCAGTAGGAGTTCATGGGAGTGATAATGCTGTGGGAACCATGAGGATGCTGCTGTATTGTCATTGGGAAGAGCATCGTGACTTTGGACAGCATGAATTTTGGGTCACCAAACCACATTTAGGGTCATCAGAGGAGCTGTAGCTCTAATTTATGCATGTCCTTCTGGATGCAGTTCTTAGCACACCACACTCCAGAGCAGCAGCTGCTGAGCCCTGAGACCATCCAGCAGCTCTCCAGGGGCCCCAGGCATGACCTGAGAGCCTTGCTCCAGCTCCCAGGAGACAGGCATCCACACTTAAAATGACCAGACCAACTCATTACCTCTCTGTTGGTCTCAGCAGGGCAGACAAGAGCTGAGCTGGCCAGGAATAGAAATCACAGTAGAGAAGAGAAAGACAAATGACTAACAGATGCTTGCCCTACTATTCCACCTGGACTATGGCTAAAGGGTCAGTCCACTGCAGTCTGCAGGATATATATTTTTCCTAATGCTAAAACTGCTGAATATTCAGTGTCCCAGATAGTTGGTGTTTGTCCCAGTGTGTCAAGTCCATATAATCTTACAGGTACCACAACCCCAGTCACCTCATTGTCCTCCTATTTCTGGGTATGAGCTTCCCTGTCTGCCACAACTATGTCCAGAAGCTTCCCTCCCACACAAATTTAATATTAGAAACACTTTCATTCCAAAAAAACTTTCTATTCCTTCCTTCGTATGTCCCTTTACCGGGGTGAAGCATGAGCATAAACGATGAAGATACTTTCTAACCCCAAGGCTGCCACTGCTGCCATTTCTTATGAACACTTTACAGAGCCTCCCAGATGCACATTAAGCTTTATGTGGACTCTTGAAATCTCAAGAACATTTAATAAATGGGGAATTAGTCTGATTAAGTCATACCAGAGATGACTTTCTTACATTGATACAATCTCCAATGAGCACTGCACTTCATTTAATAAATGTATTTATTAAATACATAAAAGATTTGTAAATGGAGCTCTTGTCTTGCTGAACCTTATTAGTTTCATCCTTATTTAACATTTATTTTCTTGAGATGAGACAATATTTGTTAATCTTGAACACGTCATTGCAAAATCCACCCATGGTTTATTCAGACTGACTCTAAATATTAAATTTCAACATTTGCTAGACCTGGCTCCCTGTTTAATCTACCAAGATCTCTAACAAGCACAAGAAAAGATTTGCTAACTCCAAAATAACTGTTATTGAATCTCTAGTAGGTTTATAAAAATCTACATAATATTTAATAAAACCGCCCTAAGATTTGCTTCAGTCCATTTAACCTCCACTGAAACAGGAAAAGGAATTTGTTGGATTCCTTGTTGGATTCATGCAAAACTTCCTATCAGAAGTTCCCAAAAACCAATTAAATTGCCACGTGAATTTTCTCCTTCATTTCTCTTCATTGTTGATTATTAATATATTTGTGCATAAATAAGAGCTCTCTCCCTCAAGGCATTGCATCCCTCCTCTTGTCCTGCTCACTCACTACCATCAGAATTCAGCTGGTTGGAAATTATAAGTCACTGCTGGAGCTGATTCCACTGCATTTCTGCCACGCCACCTCTGGGATTGCAGCCCATAATTTTGCAGACCTTTGCTGGGAATGCTCAGATTGCCTTGGTCAATTTTGTATATCTTCTCTAAAGAGACACATTCCAAATAAAAAGTAGTCAAGCTGTATCAATAGCAGAAACAGTGCTTCCCCAGCTCTTATTATTCCAGCCTCCTGCCAGACTAAAACAGACAGAATAACAAACATTGTACTTAGTTCTCAACCTGAATGCAGAGCATTTTTATGTCTCTATCTGGTTCCAGGATTTCTGAGGCAGCAATCCCAAATTATGTTTGGCCCAAAACCTCTGCCAACTTGTCTTTCAGATCATGCTGCATCCTGATCATAAAATTTTGCTACAAAAGAGAAAATTGAAAGCAATTACATTTTTTATGTGCTTCTGTATACCACTCCCCCTGGCCTTTCAGAGCCCAGGGATGGGGGAAGCGCAGCCCAGGAACCCTCCTCCAGCACATGGGCAGTATAGAAACACTGAGTGGGGAGGTGAAAGTAGTCTAATTTATTTGTTCCGTGTTTCCAGCCTTCACGTTTCATGGCAGTTACCTTGAAATCCCCTCTTTTCCATGACAATGAATGGAGATCCTTTCTTTAGTAGGTCTGACCTTGAAGCAGGTAGCAAAGGGCAGCAGATAACATGCTAAAACTCCTAAGACCGGAGATGGAGGTTCAAACCTGCTCAAGGCTACGGTGGAAATGAGCTCAGCCACCTGAATCCTGTCACCATTTGTCAATAGCACGGAACATCCCACTGTTTCTCTTGCTTGGCACTCTGTGCACAGAAGGAGAGAGTAGGAACACAGAGGTGGATGGTGCTGCTGGGTGACTGTGTGAGGACTCGTCCCCTGAATAGCAGGGGGTCCTGCAGTGCAGAGAGAAGGGGCTTTTGCTGAATGCTTCAGAAATGTGGGGCTGGGGTGGCCACCAAAGCCAGCTGTTCTGGGAAAGGCACTGGCAGAGCTAATTTGGGTATATAATGGGAGGATTCAGCTCTCCTATGAGGAGTTTCATGGCAATGCTATCAGACTCCCTTTATTGCTAATCAAAATGCTCTTACAAAAACATGATGCCAGTATATTATTTAATATGAGTGCTCTGATATGACAATGAAGAAGACCAGACAGGCCAGACATGACAGATAACTGTTGGCAGTTAAAGCTGCTTCTAAAAATAAAGGAATGGATTTATTAAAGGGTTACAGAGAAAGGGTCTGCTGTCCAGCTGATCACTTGTACGGGTCCCACATATTAAACATTTGAGTTTGAGTTCAAGTAAAGTTTGTAAGTTTCTACAGATTTGTAAGCTTTCCTGTGATAATTCGCTACAGAGTTCAGGTTATTCTCCTAGCGATTTATAGTCTTGGATGTTCTAAGCAATATTTATTGCATCAGATAGTAGAACCAACTTCTATGAAACACTGGTACAGATGACACAAGCCTTGTACATTTGGAGAATTTTTAAACACTATTTATAGAGTGGTAGAATTTGGGAAAATTCTTGAGAAAAGCAGTAAGGAAAGACATGGACAACGTAACTACAGACACTCAGAAATGGTCGGTGATTTTCTGAGTGTCTTAAGAAATGTGACTACATATATTTTTGGAAAAAAGCTGTGCATTGTCACACTGAAAATCTCTCCTCTTCCATGTGAACTGTGGCAGGAACACAGCACAGAGATATGCAATGTGTGAATCTACTTCTGGAAACTTAGACTTGTGAATCATTAATAAACAAATAAACAGAAGTGACAAAAAAAAACCACTCCAGAGAAGATCTCAGACTGATTATATACTAACCCAGTTATTTAACATGTGAGTTATTCGAGCCTGAAAAGAGTTCAAGTCCCAGCCAGGCATAATTCTGCAGTCCCTGTTAATACACGTCCGTGTATTGAACTTGATGAACAGAAAGTCTGGATACAGAGTTCTGAGATCTTGTAGGAGGAAAAGACAACTCCTCATCCAGTTCTGACCAGGACTGGATTTGAGACACAGCTATTAAGGAATCCATCTGTAATAACAGGCACAATTTAATTCAATCCAACAGCCTTTTAGGACTCAGAAACAAATAAACATACCCTTCAATTCAGTAGCATTAGAATTTATCTTGGAGAAAACCTGCTTCATAAAAAATGAGGCAGAAAATCAACAGCTAAGAGGGTAAAAAACTTTTCTTGTGGCATGAAAATTATTGAAAAGATCACATTAGATGCTCACTAAAATGTATAGCATCAAAAATTGCAGAAAGAGCAAATACAAGGAAAAGGGCTATGTTTGGTTCAGCTGCAGATTTAAAAAAAAATACTTAAAGTAGAAGATATCTATTGAAGAGTGGAAACTGGGCCAAAAAGAGGAAAACAGAAAACACCAAGTTCAATGTAAGTTTGTCATATGTCAGGGCAAAAAAGTTTTCAGAAACAACTCCTGAGAGGCAATTGAAGTCACAATACAAGTACCTCAGAAAAAAAAACTTGTCAGATATTTTATACTGGCAGATCATGATTAGGGTGTAATGGGTGCTCAAGAAAGAAAAGTCTGTAGGAGAAAAGCTTAATAAATTCTTTTATCAGAGTTCACAAGCGAGGAGGTCAGTAGTTTAGGAGGGATGAATCAGAAGCATTCTCTATTTGAAATGTGAGTAGAACAACTTTCAGAATATTTTTTTACAAAGCGAATGGTAACAACCCTTCCAGACCAGACAAACATAAAGTGTTGCACATGAGGAAAATCGATTTTAATTGTAAATATATCAAAATGGTTCCAAATTAGCTAGAGTCTCTCAGGAGTTATCTTGGAATCACCGGGAACTTCTCTGAAAAAGTCAGTTCAATGCTCAGCAGAGGTCAAGAGTATGTTAGTAATAATTAAGAAATATCTACAGTACAAAAAAATAAAAGATAATGCTAAAATGACTCACATCTTGATTATTCTGGTTGTGTCATCTCACACAAAAATTCTTTAGAAATAGGAGGGGCACAGAGATGGCTGGAAAAACGACCAGGTAGGTAAGGAGCAGGTCCTGGGCACAGAAATCAAAAGGCTGGGGTTCATCAGTTTGGAAAATAAATGGGTGAATGGTGTATGTGTGGTTATATAAAATAATAAATAGCATGGAGGAATTGACTGTAAACAATTATTCACTGTTTCTTGTGAGGCAGAAAGAAGAGACACCGAATAAATGGATCAGGCCTTAGATTTAAGCAAACAAAAGGAAGCCCTTTTCCACACACAAAGCATAATCAAACTGTAGAGCTCATTGCCCAAAGTATAAATGGGTTCAAAAAGCAATTAGACAAATTCATGGAAGAAAAGTACATCAAGGGCTTATTAAACACAGTGAAGTGGATCCAAGCTCCAATCTGGGACTCTTTAAGCTGCAGATTACTGAAAAATGAGGAAGGATATTGACAGGGAATTTTCTTTCTCTGTTTTTTCTCTTACTTATACCCATTTCTAAGCACCCACTACTAGCCATGGACAGAGAGAATATTCTGCTCCAGCTGGATGTTTCATCTTAGACTGGAGGGTTGTTCTTAAGTCTGTTAGCTCCTCTGTTGTAAGGACTGTACAGACATCATTTCCATTCGACATCAGCCTTGCTTCTTCAAGGTTGCTTCTTTTCTTCCCTTTCAGGAGGGGTGGAAAGCTGCTTCCTCTACAGAAAACCTGCTATATAAACCAAGACCAAAGCACAGAACTGGGCAGTGGGGTGTCTCACTGGTTCTGCATTCTGCACTTGGTGCATAAATCAGGAGTCACCAATGTCTTCAGCATTCCCATGAAGTGAGGATGTGGAGAAAAATCTCCTAAAGTTGCCCTGTGCTCAGCACATGGGTGACAGCAAGGGCAATAAGAGCAGGGTGGATGCAGATGGAAGAGCACCAGGCTCACTATCCCAGCCAATACCTGAGGGATCAAATTTTGGCTGCTCAGAAAAAGCTGGTGCTCAAAAGCTTTCTTTGGTTTGTCCACTCCCAACTGATAAATGACCCCGAATTCACTTTGCAGACCTTTAGAATCAGAGCTCCAAGGTCCATGTGGTGGATTCAGAGAGTGACAAATATGTAGCACTGAGGAAACCTTGAAATGCCATATCACTCTTATCACAGTTAATCTTTGGAGCCACTTAATCATACAGGGTTTTCAGTTCCTAAGGTCCTTTTTAATTCAGAGTAAGAGTATGTGGTAATTAGCCTTAACCAGGTCACTGATCTTAGGGGAATATACTCTATAAGAACCTACATCCATCTTGCATACTTGAGGGAGGGAAGGGCTGATAAGCTTGGCATCTTGGCTCACAGTATTAACAAGGTAGGTTAATACTGACCTTCTACTAGGGCCCTTCACACCTAGCTGGCCATGGAAATGCAAGGAAATCTCTTTTATAAGCCCAATTATTTCTTTGGATTCAGTAGTATAACAGTACTGACGCGAGTGGAGAGTTTCCACTTCTACCTCACTGTAAGTACATAGGTGTTCTCCATGACCTGCCATCCACTTCACAAATACCACAAAGATTTATGGACTGTTTCATAGGAACTTTGCTCTCTCCTTGGTTCCACTCCTCCCTGGGGCAAAGCTCCAATCCCGGTCAATGACTTGCTGCCACAGTAAGAGCTGAGATGTCACACATTTTGCCCTCCAGCTTTCCGTGGGCTGCAAGGATGGAGATGCTGAGAACCCAAAATGAATAAATTCATCTCAATGGCATGTGCCTTGCTCCAGGGACTGAGAGATAGAGGCCCCGAACAGGCGCTGTTTCACACTAACATTTCCACAGCCAACTTCTTCAAAACGTGCAATCAAATTAGCCAAAATCATTGAGCACCTGCTATTTCATCACATGAGCCACCCACTGTGACCCTGCCTGTTCTTGGCATTAGGCTCAAGACCAAGGTCAAGCAGCAATCACCATTCCCTATCACACATTGGGTATTAAGGCTTGTTTAGCATTAACTCACCAAGAGTTCTCACTAGCCTTAAATTTTCAAATTTCTGCTTGGAAAGGCTCTCTTCTGGCTTTTTAAGAATTTTTTTAAATTTCTTTTTGCAAAGTTGGCTCTTTAGAAAACTCTACATGAACTAGTTTCTTACTTTCCCCTTGCAGATTTTGTGGAAGACTAAGGGGAAGCAGGCTGGACCTCTCCCCTACCCAGATTTCCCACATCATGTTGTTGCTATTGCCAGGTTGTGATGTTTGTTTTTTTCTTTTCTGTGTCTCCTGCCAAACATTTGTCTGCTTTGTCAGTTTTTTATTTTTTTTCTTTTTCTGGAAAAAAAAAAAAGCCTGTTTAATTTTAGCAAATGGTTTTTTTCCACTTCAATAGCCTCAAAATTTTCCCTGGAGAGCTGTAAGCCCTTTAAATATATTTAGGTTGCCAGATTTCTTATGTTCTCTCTCCAGGAAGCCAATTTTGATTCTAAGCTCTTGAGAAAGGGCCAATGTCATCTTTTCTTGTACTTTGAAGCTCTTGTACACCACCTTCTCTCTTTTCTCTTTTCTTTTCTCAGTCCTCCTCAGGTTTAACACTTGTCCCTGAGGTAGCATAAAGGCCAGAAACCCTTCCCAGGCTTGTGTTAAGTTCCTTGTCCACTCTGGGTCCTTCATCCTGTATCCATCAGCAACTTGTTCTGGTGTTTCATGACAATCATCCCCACGTGCATGGCTGTGCACCAGGCTGAGGACCTTAACCAGGACTAAATGCTTCAATGGCTGTGTGCCCTGCTCTGATTCAGAAGATCCATAGGGGATTTTCTTCTGTCCTTTTTTTTTTTCCATCCCAAATCAGCTCTTCAGGAAACTCAGTATAATTCATTATGTCATTTTGCCCACATCAGCTTTTGTGAAAAGCAAAGAAGATATTCCCAAGCTCCCTCTTTTTCTACTGAACACCACCACTGGAACACTTGCTAGGCGTTGAAATCCCAGAATAAAATGGGATCCTGGGATCTGGCCAACTCCTTACAAGCCAAACCTCTTTTCCAGATATCTCAAATAGTTTCTGTACAGCTTGAGCACGATCAGACAAAGATAGAGAGCCTAACAAGTCTCGCTGCAACCAGGGGGATGAACTGGTTCAGTTACAAACAGAAAGTGGTTCCAGCGTGCAAAGTGAAGGCAAGACAGCTTGTAGTGTCTGTAACTGAACCAGCAAATGAGTTGTATAATACGCGACCTCTGGGACAAACACAAGTCCCCTCTTCAGATGTTGGCAGGTTTATAAACAATGAAAAAGAAAAAGAAGAATGAAACCACAGCTGAAGTGTTCTGTGATGACCTGAGGAGAAGAAAGATTTACACTGCTGACTGACTGGCTTCACGGTGAGACCAGAGTGGTGCAAGTAATGGATCTTCAGACTCTGGGGAACAGGCATGGCTACTCAATAAAAAGTGCTGTTTATTTTGCAATCAACAGTTCTAACACAAGAACTCTCTGGTTCTCGTATTCATGATGATAAATTATTTCTGGGATCAATGAGATTCCTTTTTACTCCCCCCCTATTTAACTTGCATAAAAATACACACACATTAATGTGCTTAAATAGCACCTTTCCAGCCAGGAATTAAAAACGTGTTTCACACATTATTCCATAAATATGTCAAGACTGTTATTACCCTAAGACAAGCTTTCATTAAGGCACTGTCCATCTGGTGTCACTAAGGTGCAGAGGGGATTTAACAAGCCAAGACTGCATCTGGGAATGGACCACGGGTGTCCTGATTTGTGCTCTAATGAGTGTGTGTTCATCTCAGAGAGAGACAGGACTGCACTGTGCCAGGAATGTTGCTTGTGTCCACCCAGCACCCTGGGAATGGGAAATTATTCCCTGGGCTGCTCAGAAAATTAAAATTGCATTTTGTGGGAAAGGACATGATTTTTCCAGTTGCTTTAATCATGAACTGGGACAACAACTTAAAACATGTAATTATTCTTTTTTCACAAACCAAAATATTTTGAAAATATTTCCTTTCAGTCTTATCAGAACACTCAGCCATGATATTGTATTTCTTGCCAATGCATTCAAATAATAATTCCAGTGCACTCATACAAAGAAAAGTATGAGACTTGTTGCACGTAAAATCTCAAGCCACTACCTGGTCAACCTGGAGCTCTGCAGCATGACTTTGGGTTTGAAAGCTAAAAAAAGTAGCCTAAAAAAGGAAAGGTTCCAGATGTAATTAAGGCAGGAGCTTGGCTACTGAAAAACACAGAACAAAACAGAAGTAGGATTAGCTTCCATGAAATCTAGACGATGGCTGTGTAATTTATACAGGATTCTTTGGTTTGTTGGCATCATTCTTGTTTTCTGGGCTCCACTTCTGCTTTCTCAGAGCAGGAGAAGGCTGTTATAGTTCTCCTGCCAGATCCAATAGCCTTTAGTCAAACTGAAGAGTAAGTGACTCTGGGAAATGAAGATTAACACCCTGGGGACAGGTGAGATTATCTCATTGTGGGTCATTATAGTTTCCATAAATCGAATATATATGTCTGTGTATACACACACTAATGTCCAGCAGATCTATAGCACAAGGTAAAAATGAAAGGCCCGGGGAATTTTTAATCACAATGACTTACTGTATGGGTCTGGTGAGGCAGTGTGCTGTGCAAGAGGACTGGCTAGGAACTGCTAATGGAAAGGCAAGGAAGTGTGTTTGACAGATCCAGTGGTTCTCTGTGAGTGTGTCTTTGTGTTCTCTCCAATGGAAGAATAAAAATTAATCACCAGTAGTTAAAAATTTCTCCCTTTGTTTATAAAAAAGGTTCTTTCCATGGGTATTCATACTATGGGACTGAAACCCCAAATGTTCCCTTTACTGATGCAATTTCAGTCACTTGTAGTTTTTTTTTCACAACCCATTTCTTGACTTCTCTGTTTGAGACAGCATTATTGTTCTCAGTTGTGGATGGCCAAATTAATCGGTTGTGTATATAAGGCACAGTGTGCATACTAAGTCTTCCTCTCACTTCACCTGTCACCACAGGGCTACAAACTTCAGTCCCACATCACTGATTATCATTAGAGATGGACCAGAGCAAATGTATTCAGAAGTGGAGCTTGGCATGGGACAATTCTCACAGTCTGGCTAGGTAATGAGTGTGCTCTGGAACAGCTTACACCCCAACATGCCTGGCCATACATCTGTCTGCCTTTGGAGAAACTATCCCTTCAGCCAGGGCAGGACCTGTCTGAGCTGGAAGGGGAGAAGGTGAGTGAGCAGTAGGATTGCTGAGGGAATTCTCTGGAGGACTTGCTTGCCGTCGATTAGTGAGGCCATGAGCTCTGTGCCCTGTGCAACGTCATGAGAAACAGAATTTGCATCACATAGAGGTGGCTTTCTTCTGTCCCCTAGACCCATTTCTGGCTCTTTAGTCCCTCTTCAAGCTGTTTCTTTCTCCTTACCAAACTTATTAAAAAAAAATTGGAACTCGAGGATTGATTGTACAGGGGGAAAATTGAACCCTGAAGAGGAGCCCATCTCCTGCCACTGCCCATAATGGCTTGTGCCTAGAAAGCGTAAGGCTGTTGCCTGAGCTCTGCAGCTCAGATGTGATCTGGGTCAGTGGATACCCCAATGCCATGAACAGAGGGACAGGCACATATCACTCAGCAGTCTCTCAGCTGGAGAAGTGCTGCCAGCTGTATCAAATGAAGCACTACTCACTTTTTCAAGGAGACTTTATACGGGCTTATACTTTTACTTCTGAAATAGAAGTTAGGAATAATCTGTTAGTAACCTGTACAGAGAAGAGCATAATTCTCTCTTTGGGGTAGGTGGCTGTCCTGGTTTCAGCTGGGATAGTATTTCTCCCTAGTAGATGGTACAGTGCTGTGTTTTGGATTTAGTATGAGAACAATATTGGTAGCACTGATGTTTTAGTTGTTGCTAAGTAGTGCTTACTCTAAATCAAGAACTTTTCAGTTTTCCATGCTCTGCCAATGAGCAGGTGTTGCTGGCTGGGGTTAAACCACAGTGTGCATCCTCTCATGGGAAGAAGTCACCTCCAGTTTCCCATGGGATGCTTCAGTGTTGATGTCCATTGCCTTGGCATGCCACTACCAGCTGAGATTTATTTCCTCCACAGGAGGGAATATGATCTGAGTAGGACAGGAAAGAAATAATGGGAAGTAGTATTCTTCCAAAGTTACAGATAGGCAGCTGAGGCAAGCAACTAACTCACACCTTATTAGTGAGTCTGCAATAGAAATTGGTCTTAAATCTGCATCTCCTAGGGCCTATTGCAACACTGAAGCCACAAAATCAGCTTCTTTCCCTGTAGACCAGCTTTTTTCCCTGTGCAAATGTTCAACCAGTGTTCAGCTGTTCTGCAAAATAGACTGGCCAACTCACAGGAGCAGCCTTTCTCATGGGGCTTTCAATGCTGCTCACTTGGAAATATCTTCAGCAAATTGGAGAGCCAGGGAGGGCCCTTCAAAAAACTGGCAATTAATCCCATAGGTTTTATCTTCCACTTCATGTAAATAGGGACTTTCCACATGAACTACACAAATCAGCCACACTTCATTTAATGATGACTTTTAATATGAGTCCCACATGGAAGCAGCTCCATGCCAGTGTTTCTGAGGCTCCATCCATAAAGAGAGCTTCATCAGTCTGCTCATATCCTCTCCTTCCATGCCAAGGAGTGGATTTGCTCTTGTTCTTTATGTCCGTCTTCCCTGTCACACTATTTTCCATATTCTCATTTCCTTTAGACGAGAAAAGCAGTGTAAGGACAGAGCATGTTTAACTTGTGCTTGCAACAAGAGCCAGGTTGTCTTCAGAGCCTGGTGCCTCATAGAGCTGAGCTGTCTCCTGCAGTCCAAGCAAAATTAGAACAAGTTAAAAATCACCCATCATCTTACTTGCTGACCATTTTTTGAAACTGGGCATATAAGTGGTCTTTTGAGCAGATATAAATTCATAGAGCTGCTACTTACTCCTGTCTCCTGTCTCATTTGCTAACCTTGTTTTGAGGACATGAAAAGAGGTAGGAATCAAAATATTAGACACATCTCACTTGCAAGATTTTTTTTTTCTTTTGTGTGTGATTTTGTCAATCATATCTTTGAGCATGAAGAGGATATCTGGTGAGAAATGTTATTGATGGTGAGTGTCAGAAAGTATTGGTGAAGATCTCACTGTCTGGACATCTCTCTGAATCCTATCAGAGCAATCTGAAGTTCTAGCATCTGTGAAAGTGTTCTGGAATGCTTTCAAAGACAGACTCCCTCATGAGCAGAGGTGCATGAATAAGTGAATTTTTTTGTTTGTTTGCTTGCAGTTCTGGAAGATCAGAAAAGCAATTGATTTCAGGGTAATCCAAAGTACATATTTTAAAAAACATTCTCAGCAAACAAAATGCAAACTCACAAATTGCAGTCATTCAGTAGAAAGATTTTTAGTGAACTAAAAGCAAAGTTTCTTTCAGCTTTTGATTTTTTTTTAATATATCCCAAAATTACCGTACCCTTTTTGTCCTCCTCCAGAATGTTTACTTTCTTGAGTTAAAACTGATAGAATTGAACTATATTAATGAAATGTCTGGATTAAACTGACCAAATTGTATTTACTGTTTAAGAAAAAAATCAAAACAAAACTCTTTCATTCAGAAATTCAACCCCATCAGAAAAAAAATTCTTTATGTCATTTCACTTTTCTTGTTTTATTCAGTTTGCCATTAAAATAACTGAGGTGAATCACTAGCCAAAATTAGTTTCAGTTAAGTTTGGGACATAAATAACTTCCTTGAATTTATCTTTATTTTACCTGAAATCTGCTGTCAGCTTTTACAAAACAGGCAACATATTGTCTTCCTTATTTAACAGAACTTTAGAAGAATTTGGACTACCTTCTTAAAACAGAACACAGCAATTAACAGGGCCATGTCAAAGACAAATGGTTAATTGGACATGATCACTTAAAATCTCTTAATTCTTCGTCTGGCTGCTAAATATTGGTAAATCTAATCAAGACTGGCAATAAATAAAATGTTTGTGACATCAGTAGTTCTACCTGAACACTCAACATGGAAAAAGCAAGGCTCTTTATCATCAATATGGAGAAATTGTTATCTTGGGAGCATGGGAGGCTTACACAAGCATCCCAAAATTCAGTTCCTTATTCAGATACTTGGCTAATATTCTCAGCACTTTCGAGTCTGCGGATCTTGGCTGAAAATCACATGTTAACATGCTCTTTGCTATTATCAGGGCAGGATATTGACTGTGGAGGTCTAAGCAGTAAACACCATGGAAACACCTTTGCCTTGGCATTTCTGCACTCCGCATGCAGAATGGAAGTGGGAGGCTCAGCAGCAATCAACACGTATATTTTAGGTTATCCATACACCCCTCTACCCCTCTTTTTGAATCAGAAAAGGTTGTTGCTTCTGAAGTTACGTAAAAGGACTGTCGGAAAAAATCCCAAGGAGATTCATAGTTTATTCTTTTCCAGACATTGAGTTTTGGTGTATGACAGGGGCAAATAGAGCTGCAGGGTCAGCACAGGCAAAAAAAAAGAAAAAAGAAAAAAAGGTCTTGATCAGCAAAAGTTAAAGAAATAAACCTACTGGAAGCAGAGGCTCCTCATCATCACAAAGACTACAGAGTTCTCATTCTTTGTTCATGATATGCAGGTGGCTTAATAGCATCAATAGAATTTGTCCTGGTTTGCCTACTGATGCAGCTGAGATTGCAAATTGGTCCAAGAATACCCAACTTAACACAAACACTTGACTGTGCTCCCCTTTGGCTTTTGGGACCCATAAGCAAAGGAAAACTAGAACCATGGGCTAAGTATCCTGTGGTGTGAAACAGATAAAAGGTCTCTATGTGGCAGAAGATGAGACCCTAAAGGACAACATCAGTGGTGGCCAGGGATGGAGAGAATGATGGAACCATTTGTCCAACTTTCAGATGTGCCTCTTCTCCCCTGGGTGTGAGCCACAGACAACTGTAGGGTTTCTGCAGCTCACTGGCTCTGTGCTTGCCACCACCCAGCCTTTCTGGCCATGCCCATGTCACAGACCCCAGTCTGGTGTCCCATTTGCACAGGCAAAAAATCATCAGTGTTAGGTGAAATGCTGGCCTGGACTGAAATCAGCTGCTGATCTCACCCAAAGCCCACTCAATCCTCTTGACAGCCAACAATGCCAGGACCAGTCTGCAAACTGTATTTTCTTTGCTGAAAGGATATTGTAATTTACTGAAAAAGAATTAGGAGCTTGAGGTCAGAAATACTACAGCTTCTTTACAGGCTGAAGAAAAAAGACTGGCAAAAGATAAACAGAAATACTCTCTACTGAAATACATTTCCTTTTCTTTTTTTTTCCTAGGTACCTGTTAATTAGGATAAAAGTGGGAAACACTATCTAACAAGGTTCCTGGGAGCAAGCTGGAAAAAGCCTTAATGAATTCAGCATTATGAGATGGTTCCTAAGCAACAGAACATTTCAGTTGAATATTAACCCTAGTCACAAGGAGAGAAAAAAATGGCCTCAAAAATAATCTAAAAGTCAGTTAATTAAGACAATGTCTCCTCTGTGCAGAACTGCTCTTGGACATCTTAAGGCAAGCGTGGCTTGAGTAATATTTGAATGAACTGCTGGCTGACAGTTTAATTTCAAGACTTTTTGGAATTCATTTGCTGCTTTAGTATTAATCATAATTATGACTGTTTATAATGAAGCATCTTAGTAGATGAGGCAAATCGCAAAACAAAGATGTAAGTCCTGTAACATTAAATTTTATAGAAATCTACTCCCAAGAGTGTACCATCCATGAGTATGGACTAGCCACAGTGTATTTTCAAGTAGAAAAGAGATGAACATTTCAAAATAGTGGCATAGGAGCTGGAGATTTTAAGAGAGGAGGGGCACAATGTAAGGTCTATACAGCTGTTTGGGTAGCTCCTGTGTAGTTGGATGGGTCCAAAACATTGCTCAGTGCAAAAAGTGGGATCACACACCTGAAAATAGGTTATCACATATGTCAAGTAGTAATTGAGCACTGACTAAGGGAAAGAAATTCATTAAACCATGGAAATTCAGTCCTTTTCAATCATTTTATCATATTCTCACACAAAAATCATAAGTTCATCACTCTTTTCTGCGCCTAACCAGGATTTAATTTCCTAAAGTCATATGAAGGACACAACTTTTCATCCTTAAAATTATAACTCTCACTCTTTGAGTATGCAATGAAGTTTTTGAAGATGTACAAATAAATCAATTAATTTGTTTATGAAACAACATTAATCATAAATTCAGTCCCTTCAAAGAAGAGCAGCATCTAAGGCAATTTCTTTTTTGTCCCAAATGATTTGAAAGGGCTGCAAATACAAACTCACGTAAATCAAGAAATTGCAGCGTGGGTTTATTTAAATAAATTACATTGATTGCTGTAGTAGAGTTTGTGTAATTTTATGGAGGTTATCAACTTTCTTCTGCTCCACAAGCAAGAAAAATCCAATTTTGAGCAAATAGGGAAGTGGTGGTTGTTGATACAGGGTCACTGGTATGTTTTGGCAGCTCTGCCACTGCCACTCAGGTAGTCAGTGGCAGTTGTTGGTGTTTGCTGGCTGGTATCTCAGGGGAGTGGTTCACAGCCTGCAAAGGCCATGGACTAGATGTGCCCCTAAAAGACAACCAAATCAAACAACTTCTTAAGATGTGAAACATTAAAAGAGGTTTTTAGTTTCAGTAGTAAATTTGTAGACTTGCAAAGACTGAAATTCAATAGAAAATCTACCCTTAAAATGAATTTAAAAAAGATAAAATTTAAGGCAGATTCTGTATGACTGCTAATCTGCAGCACTATTACCTAATAACAGTCTCCTTGGGTTTCTTTACCGGTTTTGTATGACATTTCTGATAGTTAGGGGAAAATAAAAAAAAAGAAATTAAAGCTGTTCTTAGGCAAAAATGAAGTGAAAATAGAGTTTAAATTAGATCGTGTGTGTAACATACAGGTGAAACTTTTTGAAAGTGACTGCAATTAGTCCCCAACCCAAATCTTGCAAAACCTGGTTTAGAATTATTCTGGTGGGAATGAAAAATCTCATGTAATTTTACACTCAGGTAGGAAAACGAAAGGTGATAAGTGATCTCTACTCTGACTGCAGTGCTGATACTTTAGTGAAAATGTGTGAAACATAATTGAATGAGTCTTTAAAGACTATCACTTAGAAGGTGATGATATTGAATATCTGTATGTGTAACCACCTTCTTATTTCATAGCATGACAATGGCCAGGCTTTGATGGTTCAGTGCTTCCTCATGTGACACCTGAGCACTGGAGCAAAAGATCTTTGTCCATGATGGTGCCAAGAATAGCTAAAGGAGGATCTGTTTTGGGCTGCTGTATTTCTTTTTCCTTTTTTTTTGTTTTTCCCTTTGACCCATTGAATCCATTTCCCCTCAAATCTTTTCTCAAAGTACAATTAGACGGTGGAAATCAGCGACCACCTAAAAAAATTCTGCCTTTATTCAGTGCAAAACATTAGCAACATTGCCCACGGGGCTGGAGCAGGCACTCGGATCCAGTGGGCTGCACAGCCGCACACATATTTCCCTGACTGACATTTTCCTCCTCATTCTGCAGAAGACAGAGAGGGAGAAAGTGGCTTGGGTGAGGTAAAAGCTTCCAAAGGGCAGGGAAAGAAGCGCTGTGCATGGCAGCATGCACAGTGCAGTAGGTTCTGCTTCACTAAGAACTGTTAATTGTCCTCCACGTGGAATTAACTCTCCAGTCATCCCAACAACTACCGCTGCATCTAAATCTTCCCTTTAATGGGCTCTCAGGGAACAAGTAGCGTGCAACCTGAACTGTGCTCACCACTACATCAATCTTCCCCTCATCACTCTCAGTTATGCAGCAATCAAGAGGAACAAGCATCGAGCAGAGCTGCTCGCCCTGGCTGTAATTCCCAAACCTGAGTTGCCGCTCTGATGCTTGGAAAAGGGATTTCCTTTAAGAGCGAGGGTGCCTTGGCAAGAATATCTCTCACAGTGGAGAAAACCCAGTGGATTGGTGAAGAGAGAAGAAGGGGTTCTGGGCTGGGCAGCAGAAAATGAAAGTATCTCTGGGAGGGCAATAGAGGAAGCAGAAGCAGCTACGGGTTTCCAAGCAGGAGGCAGCTCTTGATTTAAAAGGCTAATCTGATGCATTAGGGACATGCTTTGGCTGTAAGTATTCAAGGATCAGTTCTCCTTCTGTGTTTTCACAGTATCCACTACAATGGGATTCTGAAAATAAACAGCATTAAAAGTTTGAGAAGGGAGCAGGAGAGGGAGCTGATTGGGAAGAGCTGGGAGGTAACCTTTATTTCCATGCATTTCAGAGGATCCTGCCCTGAGAAAGAGGTTTGGTTAATATAACTGGCCAGGCATGCCAGTCATTTGATCAGGGATCTGAAGTGTGTGTACACAACTTTGAGAATCCATTAATTGTTTATAAGTGAAGAGTCAAGGTGAACAGCTTCCACCATGTGTTGAAGGCTTGAATTGATTCCTTTAAAACTGCCAGCTAAATAGTCCAGCTGGCAAATATAAACTTACAAAATACTTGTGCAAACAGGAAAAAAAATTCAGTTGATAGATGATACTGTTTACACAGTATAAATCCTGCTTCTCTGCTAAGAATAAGGGTTCATAGCTAAGCAACTGATTTCACAAGAGAAAGGTGGGAAGTGAGCTATTTTTCCCCCTGTGACCAAATTACACACTTTCCATTCACACATCTAGGTGCAAGAATAACCTTTCTGCAGAGATTATTTTTTAAACAGTTTAATTAATATTTCTGTTTGCCTTGAGTAGTTCACAGAAACAGAGGGGGGAGAAAAAAGAAGACAGTGTAGCAACACAGAAAATAGAAAGGAAAGCCCAGTGTTACTTTAACACTGACAACAAAAGTCACCCTTAGATGAATTAGTGATAAACTCCTGGGGAAGACTTCAGCTCCATATGGTGATATTTAATATTAGTCACGTAGAATCGGACAAATCAACTCCACATCCTGAGGTACCTGTGGGACCTGGTCCTGCCTGTTTAGCATTCCACTGCGACCACCTGTGAAACACTGCCATTGTCTCTCTTGATATAAATAAATAACTCCAGAACGCCAAACAGAAAGGGGTGGGGATGGGAATGATAAATCCTGAGTCAGAGGAGATCGTATGAGAAGGAAAGTGGCAGGGCTGTGGCTATGATTTAGTGGTGCTAATGAGCCCCAACAGAGAGAACCTCCAACAAGCCCGTGTTAGTAGCATATGTCCTGTCTGATGAAAACCAGGTGTCCAAGGGGCTGCAAGTGTTCACAGGTTCCATGTCTCTGGCCCACTTTTTCATTTCTGAATGATTAGTTAGAAAAACACCTCTTTCTTTGCACCAGAGGATAACTCTAAGCCTCCAAGTTAGCACAGATTTGGCTCACGGCAGTGCACAGCTCAGTGTGTTCATGCTTGGGCTTTGGCATTTAGATTGATATCAGTGGAGAAGACAAGAAAAAAGCCTTTCTGTCCTGAACAGATGTTTTTCAAACCTCTGCATGTGAAAACCTCACTTTCTTTGAGGAATAAGCTTCTCTGTTTGTCTTTGCTCCCTGATGCTCACACTACAACTAGTAAGCCTGGCCAAACATCCTGTCTCTTGGAGCATAACCCAAAAGCTGGAAGTGTTTGACTTCGCTCAGCAGGAGTGACTAAATCATTCCTCTTTCTCTGATGGGACCACCACAAGCCCTCTCCAATTAGCCTTAAACTACCAGTATACCCAGAGCTGTTTTCAGGAATAGAAGTTGTGTGTAACCCATGTTTGGGGGTTTTTTTGCCATGTGGCACTGCTTCTCCTGCTTGAATGTTTAGTTTATAAGAAAATAAATTAATGCAATCCTCTCCCAGCACCTGACCCACTCACTGTATGTGCGTATGGACTGCCAGTACATAGATTTTGCCACAGATTCACAAAAATACTTTATTTGGGGCTTGTGTTTTTTGCAAGCCCACTCACAGTGCATCCTTGAGCTGTACTTTCCAAAGCTCATCACTATGCAGAATCATCTGGTTGATCCCAATACTCACAGAAGACTCCAAGGTCGTGTTGAGACATGTTGCCAGGGCAAACCTCTGGCACGCAGCATTTTTAAATGGATTTTAAGTGTTTAGTTTCCTAAAGTGAAAGAAGTAGTGAAGAAGCAACCACCAATGAAAATAAAGCACCGCATGTTTGGCAGAAGGTAAAAGCTGGGTCTTGACTGAGGCAAATATCCTGGACAGTGGCTTAGGTTAAGTTCCACCTTATTACCCTCACACATGTGAATACCTCCTCACATGCACACAGCACAGATAAATGGCCCACGTGCACTTACACAATATTTATAACCACAGTTTTTCTTCCTCTGCCCTAAGTCAACTTATTCTCTGGTTTCCTACTGCCCTGAAGTCCATCAAAGCCAGTTGCCATGGAAATGGCTGTGATGTGCTTTCACAGTGTCCTCAGCCATGAGTGTATATCAAGAGCTCTCTCTGCTGGTCTGGACTCATCATCATCCCTCATGGCTCCAGATGGTCATGTCACTGATGGTACCTGGGAGCTCTCAGAGGTACAGCCTGTGTTTCTAAGCATTGTCAGGGTCTGGAGTCTGGTAGTGTAACTCCTATTTCTGAGCTATCAGGGAATACTCAGTTTGCCAAGATACTGTAATATTCAGCCTCTGTGTTCTCACACTGTTTGTCATTCAGGGAAGAATGTTTAGTGAAGTGACCAGGGGAGCAGGGGGAAGGAGAAACCTTGCCTGTTCTGAGACTGCCAGAGAAAGCACCAAGGCAAGATTATTGGAAACTGGAGGGCCACGAGAAATAATGTTTGGGTTTTTTTCTAGTTCAGCAGTGCTGTCAGCCTAGGAAAGTTCACAGAGGCCTAATCCCTTGCCCAATCAGTATTTATTTTCATTTCAGCACAATGTCCTTGTGTAGGGTGGGAACGTACACAAGCCCCTTTTTCACACTTGCTGTAACAGCCTTAGAAAGAGTGAGATCACTGTACAACTTTTACCTTATAGACTCTCAGTAATTTTTCCATGGGCTGAACATTCTTTGCTGCTTCCCAAATACTCCCAGGAGCAGCAGAGCTAAGGCTTATTATTAGCATCATTTGTTATTTGTATCATCTCCTTAAACTATAGCTTTTAGGGAGACCTGGGCAGGACAGAATCTGCCACTAGGTCCCAGAGGTTCCTACATGGAAAAGATTTCTAGGAACCAATTCTAGGTTTGCCTTCCACAGCCCAGAGATGCAAGGCCATTCACAGACCCAACCTGTGCACCAGCCCTCTGATTTCCCTTTCTGCTTTGGTATCCATCCTCTGTACAATGGAGAAGGTGTCTTTGCAACTGGCAGCCACGGAGCATCCTGATACAAAACCAACTCTTCCACCTTACGCTTCTCATAAAGTCAGTCTTAAGGAGGTCTCAGAAACATCCCTTGAAAAACATTAGGATCTGGCTTATAATTGGTGTAATTACCATATAAAAGCGAGAAAGTAAGATTTAATTAATTAGGTGCTTCTACTACCCATCTTGTTCTCTGCTAAGCACACAGCTGAAGAGCAGAGCATGCTATTCCTCAGAAAGGCTTTGATTTTTTTCCTCACTGTCACGGCACTCACATCTTTCTGATGGACCCAACAACAGTGAAACAGCAAAGACAACCACGGTGGTGCCACAAGTTGTTTGTCTTCCACTTCTTGCAGTAAAAGCTAATTTCTAGCTTTCAACAGAGCCCAGATGGACCTTTTTATATAAATACAAGAATTCCCAGATTTGTATGATACTGTGAGGGGTTTTTTTAAATGTTTTGGTTTTAAATTGTTTACTGTAGAAGTGTAAGACTTGTGTATGAAAGCTGCATCTAATCTGTGCACAAATCATCCAAGTTGCTTTCTAGCCCCAAATCCTGGGTTGAAATTGCTTGGAGTCATAATTAATAAGTGATTTTTTTGTTTTCTCCATCCACTGTAAGTTTCTGCTTCACTTTGTGAAAAGTAGAGAAAAAAATTCACCACAGACAGTTTAGGAGGAAAGCACAGCAAGGAAAAGGGACAGAAGGGGCTGCTGGTGTTATCATCTGAAAATCTCAGAAAGCACAAAGTTGACCAAGCACAGATTATTTTCCCTCCAATCCTTATTCATAGTTAATAATTGACATAAATAATCAATTGGAACCACGATGCAAATGCATACAACAGAGTGGTCTTGGTAAATGATTCTCTTCCATGAACTTATTAGAGATAAATAAAGTCTTGCCATCATTTCTTTGGACCATCCTGGGGAGACCAGACATGAGGTTAAGCACACAATGAATAAGTGTACCATTAAAGTCAGTCCTTCTGGGCGTCAAGAAGAAATGCCAAGCAGTTACATGGAAGTTTTTAAGTGCTCATCCTGAGATCTACCTGCTTCATAATGTTTCATTTTGATAACAGCCATCCCCCTCACATCCTACATCCCAAACTAAAGAGATATTTAGTCACTGAGAAGAGAGCATTGTGCCAAATGCCAGCTCACAATATTTCCAACTTCGGGGAACACAGTCAGGATTATTTGATTCTTTTTAAGCCTCTAAAATAAAAGGTTTCAGTTGTTGAGTCTTATTTCTCCCCCATCCGGTTTTTGGTCTCCTTCACTCAAAAGCATGGATACAGGAATATAGGAAATGGATATATGACATCCTGGAAAGGAAAAGGGGTTGCCAAGAGCAGGTTTTGAGGAAAGATTAACCAATATTTATCTAAGTCAACCAAATTACTGTAAATGTAGCCTCTTATATTGTCAGTGGAAATAACTCCAGGGAGCAATTTATTTTGCTTCCCTCCGGAGGTGCTGGTGTCTCTCAGAGAGTTAGTCCAGGGTAGTTAAGCACCTTGACAGGGTACTTCACCTAGATGCTGCCATGGATTTCCAGGGGTTGGCAAGGGAGAGCTTTTGGCCATTTATTACTACTCATCGGTGCAATTCCTGTTTCCATATGAGACAGCATAGCGACAACAAGGTGGTCCTTCCTGCCCTCTTAAGTGTATTTGGGGCTGTTTTGCACCAGTTAGACATTAAACATTAAGTGAGAGGGTTTTGAGATTGCATACAGAGTTGAGGAAGATGCCATTCAGACTATTAAAAATCCTCAAAGTTTTCAGTGTGGAGTATCATAGCAAGAAGCTTCTTTGACGTATATTTTGTATGCCTGGCTTGTGTGGCAGACTGTCCAAGCAGAGGCAAGGCACAGGCTAATGGAGCAACATCAAAGCTTTAGCCAACATTAGCCTTTTCCTGTGAGATGCTGAGTGCTATGTGTGAGCAGCCACATACCCTCAAGGGCCACTAAGCTATCCAGAATTGAAAGCACACCAAGCACAAGTTTGGATCAGGCCCATTTTCCCACTTTCTAATGCTCTTCACCTGGCACAGCAAACCCCTTGCTGCGTGAGCGGATGGTCCGTGCGTGTGAAGCCCGGAGGCACCTGCTGCTCCTGCTGTACCTTAGCAAACCACTGCCTGGGAGCTTGGGAGAGATCCAGGTTCCTCCAGCAAACACGGACAAGATGCTGCTTCGTGTAAACCTCATTTGCATTTCCACTCTAAATCTGTTTCAACTCTGCCATCCATATGTTTATCAGGGAAGAAAGGCAGAGTAAGAAGAGAGGGAAGCAGCTGAGTGTCTTTTCTCAAATCGCTGCACTCTCATTTTAACTTCCATTTCATGCTGACTTCCCTCACACCCCTCCCAAAGTGTTTTCAAAATCTTTCTCTCACCTTCCTTTTCCCGTTCACTTGCTTCAGTTCTTTATTAACACTATAGACCCATCCCTGGAAATGTATTCCCCTTTGTAAAGACATCAAATTTAAAACAACAACAAACAGCATGGCATCTTTTAATACACCAGTGCTTTTACTGTTCTTTCATAAATGATTCTGATTGAAACTCAGATCTCCCGGGTTGACCGACGGCAGAACCACATGGGAAGTGAATAGACAATGAACTTGGGTAGCAAAGGCTTCCCAGTGATCAGGAGAGGATGCACTGGTTTGATGGGAGTGATTTAAACTACAGAGATGCTTCTTTGAGCTTCCTGCATTGGTAGATGTGACAGGTTCTGCTGGAGAGGAGGGACAGGAGCTCGCTGCAGTGCTCAGCAGTGACTCTTGAGCATTTCATGCTCATAAGAATATTGCTCAAAGGTGAGAAAATAAAGATTCTGTGAGCACCCAAAGTCTGTGAGATGGAAAACAGCTTTTTCTGGAGAGGTGTTATGAAGAAATCCAGGATTGTCTCAATGCTTCAATTCTGCTTTTCTTTTAAACAAAACCTTTTGTGATCTCATTTTTGTGGTTGAGATATTTTTTTCTTTTAAAGATTAAACCAAAGCTAAAAATTAAATGCAAATTTTTCAATTCAAGTAAAATGGGTCATCTGATCTGGGAACTTATCCCTGTGCTGCCCATTTCCTCAGTTCAGAAAACAGCATGAAAGTGGCAGGCAGTGTCCCAGCTCAGGATGCTGCTGAACCCCTTGTCTTTCCTCAGAGAGGGACTAAAAGCTTGAAATGAGAGGTTTCCTTCTGGAAACCGAGTGATGACATCCAGATCTCTCTGCTCAGCTTCTTCATCCACCACTGAACTGAATAACATACCAGACCACTCACGTATGTCTGTGCAGACAGCTACAGAGCTCTGTGGGGAGGGCTGAGCCTTGTTCTCTGCTCTGGAGGGAGATGGGCTATTTTGCCAGGTGCATGGTTTTGGTTATTTTGCTTTGTGTGAGACTAGGGGAAATTTTTCCCTGATGTCAGCTAAACTTTGCCATCCCTTCTGGTGTGCTGTGTGGTCTGTCCCATTGGCTCACCTAGAAGTTTTACATAACAGCCACTCCACTCTTGGAATATCTGGGACATGAGAGACATCCTGTCTCTCCTGCTGTCTTCTATTGTGAAGACTAGCTGTGTGGGGAGGTTTTCATCTCTCACTTCAGGTCACTGATGTGGTGTGGAGGGCAGTGGGACATGTTCTTTGATGGCAGGTAGAGCGCCTGCTCTGCAAATATTTCTCGGACACCTACCTACCATATGGCTGCCTCTGCTGGGAAGGACAGGACTCCATGACTCTAAATGGTCCCTTCTAGTCCTATGCCTCAAACAGCTAAATAGTGCCTCACTGGTCTCAGAAATAAACCTGCATGTCTCTTGGATTCTACCATTCTCAGGTATGTTTGTGAAACAGGTCAGTGTTGTGGCACAGTGAACTGAAGCTTAAGGGAGCGGAATTCCTTCCCCACCAGCCAGTTTTCACTATCTTCCTCCCACAAAGTATTTAGTTTAGAGTTAATTGAATTAGCAAAGGCCTTCAAATACTTCCACAAGGGACTCGGTTCATTTTGGCCTTACAAAGCCAATCAAATCATCAGAGAAGCAGAAAAAACAGTCAATGACTCACATTAATCATCTGGGAGAGCAAAGAGAAAAAAAAAAACAGAACAGAACAAAACAGAAAGGTAAAAGAAACCCCAGACTACAACTCTTAAAAACTTGGCTCACCCCAGACGTGGAGCACTAGATGAAAAATTGACTCTGTGAATTACATTATAGATTTTGAAGATGGGTCTGTTTCTGAGAGTCTGAGATTGAAAGTCTCGTACGTGCTGATGGAGTTCACCGCAGCAGGGACCAGCCTATGCTGGAGAGCTCTGGAGAGTACATCCAATAAGCCCAGGGTTCTCTACACAGGTCAGAGAGTCTCTGCTTGTGCATGCTCTGCCCAGGGTGTTGAATTTGTGGCATGTATTCAAGGCATTTGCCCCTTGCAAGACAGACAAGTCAAAGACGCAGACAGCAGGCACAGGGGCATCAGCAGGTGGGTGCCCCCCAAATTGGAGGGGGTACCTGAGATTGGTAAGAGCATTGTTGTACATCTAGAAGGTTGTTTTTTTTTCTCCCCGGAGCTAAAATCAGGGCTACCTTCCTCAGTTTTCCAGTGGGATAAATTACCTGAGGAGCTTTGAATTTTGCAGGTGGGTGTCATCCTACCTCCCAGTGGAGCATCCCTCACCACTGGGATACCTGGATGTGGCATCTGTACCACACAACTGGCACCACATGCTGCACTGCAGATTTACTCCTTCAGTTGCCATAGTAAAGGTGCACCTCAGAGTGCTGCAGGCTGCAGTCACCCCGTGTATTAAATCCCTGCAACTTCTCACCCCAGATGAGAACAAAACACCTGCCAGAACCTGTCAAGTCAGAGGCAATGCTATGAAATACAGTCACAACAGGAAAGACTGATAAAGCTACCTGGTTTATTCTCCTGCCAGGAGAAGAATTTAGATCGGATTTGAGACCAATCTTTGCATCTCTTTCTAGTTTTTATTTTCAAATGGGTCTGTTACAGAAGGGACCAGACTGAAAGCCTGTCCTTCTTCCCAGTCTTTGTATGCTTAACATTCAAATTTAAAGCTGGTAAATTTTTTTTTTTTTAAGATCCTTCATTGTCTCCTTTAAAAAAAGCTCTGTATAAGACAAAAAATTAATCACAGAAAGCATTAGTTTTGATTAATTTCTTTGTTCAAAAGATTTCAGAAGATCTTGTTGTGCACATAAAGAGGTTTTGGGTTGTTTTTTGTTTGGGGTTTTTTGTTTTGTTGTTTGGTTTTGTTCTTTTTTTTTTTTTTTTTTTTCCCCCAGAAAACCAGTTTTTCCTTAGTTAGCTAGACAGCTAGTAAGGGTTTTTACCCAGGGTAAAAAAAAATAATCTTTCTGAATAAGAAAAAAAGTTTCAGACTGCTACAAGATATCCAAAGTAACTAAATAAAATATTTCATTCAGATTTTGTCTCAAAAAACATATTAAGACATGATTTTTCTCCAAAGATGTGGGACAGAAATAATTTTGAATCGTTTTATGAGACAAAAGCCTAATTTTATAATTGTACTACAAAAGCCCTGGAAAGTAAAAGATGAAAACAGAGCTCTGTATTTCATTTTAGTCGTAACAAAAAAAACAGAAAGAAAAAATTATTATTTTATTTTATCGGTAGGAAATGGTTATGCAAATTTTGATGGAATAAATGGACATGAAATATCAAAGTCAATAACATGTCCAAAGCAAGTAAAATACTAAAAATTATTAAATGACCTTCAGAAACTTTCTTTTTGTTTTTTGTTATAGAGAGTTTAGTAAGCAATAACTATCTCTAGTGGCAAGCAATCACAATTAAAAATCATTTAATTCTTTTATAAAATATGCAAAAAAAGTTATCTCAACTAGAAGTCTTTAAAGTGTAGAAAATCACACAAACTTTCATTTTACAACATCTCTTATTCCCTATTTCTTTAGCAACAGCATGAATAGCATGATATGACCCCTCTAGACACTCTTTTAAATATATTTAAAGATGGTATTTATGGGAAAGGAAAAAAGTATTGTGAAATTTTTATTCTTGTACTTATTTTATACTGCAAGTTTTTTTCTTAAAACCAAAAGGTGATTGACCACATGAGGAAACATGACAAAAGAGAAAAAGACCAATAAAATAGCAAATAATGAGACAGGGTTAGAAAAGGGCAGGTGAATCCTTGGATGCATTAGGCTCTCAGAAACAGGACACAATCATATCACTGCTGGATGTTTAAGACATTGCTTTCAGCTGCCTTTTTCTTCACTTTTGTTTTGTGATGTTATCATAGAAGTGCCAATTTAGTCAATTTTTTTCTTTTTTTTAAAAAAACAAGGTAAAGAGGGGAAAGGGGGAAGTTTTGTAGGAGAAATATGGTAGGGGAAAGTAAAAAGGAAAAGGGAAAAGAACAAAAAAGAAGAAACCTAGCTCTCAGATTGCAGAGCTGCCAGCAGTTTGGCAGAGCTGGTGGAGACACTTGTGTAATTTGGATCTTTCCCTAGAGATCATTGTGGTGAATTTGTTCCTCCTGAGCAAGGTGGCAAAGGACTGAGCTGTCACAATCACCAGAAGATCCTGTGGCCTCAGCACCTGCAGTGGAAAAGCCTGTTCTCCTGTGCTCCTCCCCTCTTCAACATCATACAATGGATCCTCAAGGATGGAGATGAAAGGCAGACTAATCTGTCACCACACAAAGTCATCCAGCAGATGAAGAAAAACTAGGAATAAACCAGGTGTTTCTTGCCTCATGGATGAATTCCCTGGCCACTGAGATAAATCACAAACTCTACCAGTCCAGGGTATTTCCACTCCCATTCCCACAGTTCTGGAAAAGGCCAGTGAAACATGGCCAAGAGAGCTCAGGTCTTCCTGTTACAACTTTCACTTGTTGCTTCTCCTTCTAGTGATGAAATAATCTGATTAGATGAGTAGGTAATTACCAAGATTCACTCACTATCCATATTTTCACATCAAGGGTGAAGTTAAAGATTGCCAGCAAACTGTGAACTGTCTGCTGAGAGCCCAGTTCAATTCACGTGGTGCAATTTTAATTTTGAAATCAAAATATCTGAACTGCACTTTCCAAAACCCTGCCTGTCTTCCACTTTCCATGGGACCCCTTTTTCTCCAGTAGAATTCTGCCTGACCTAACCACACACTCAGGTGTGCTTCCTTCCTTCAGCATCACAGAGTTTGACTAGTGCCCTTCAGGCAGATCATTCCCAACAAAAATTTGATCAGGACATTTCTGACTTCTGTAACAGATATCCATGAACTGGCATTCAAGCAACACTGCTATAAGCTCTAGTTGAACCTTACCGGCAGCAAAACTCAAAGTTTGTGGAAAACATACGAAGTGAAGGATGAGAAGTTGTTAAAAAACTTGAATAAATATTCACCAGGGAAAACAAAAAGCCTGTGCTGATTTCATAGAGCTAATATTAATTTACTGATTTCTTGATTAAAATGAAAATGGAAAAATGATTCCCAGCAGGTCTCTCTTCTCTTGCTAAGTTAATAGCAGGGATACCATTACACTGAAAATGATACATTTGATGCTAAAACCTAGAAATATGTTTATTTCTTCAGTTCATTCAGCCAGTGAGGCTCAGCATTCTTCCATTGGGCTAGGACAATCTTCCAGCATTAGTTAGATTGAAAGAGAAGGGTGGAAAGAAGCATCTCATCATTATGTGCTCTAAGGACTGTTAACTGCAGTCCAGGAGCCTGATGTTGTGAAATAAACCTGGAAGGGCAGCACAACAGCAATCCAGTATTGTTACTGCCACCATGACTGACAGAGTGGGAGTAGAGGGCAAAAGTGACTCAGGAAAGACAGGGCAACGTGGGACCTCTGATTTCACAGAAAGGACACCACCATAAGCAAAAGACAGAGGCGTGACCAGAGCACAGCCAAGCTTACTTGGCGAAATGTGCTCTTTACAGTGAGCTCAGTTCAGGCAAAGACAGAGGCTTTGAGAAGTGTTTCTGGGCATGTGGAGCCCAGCAGTGACTTTACTTTCAGTGGTATCTCCCTGACATATGTTTGTTCTAGCAGAGAGAGCATTTTGCCTCTTTCTGGTGCTTAGTAATTCATATTGACACTGATATTAATAGCAATTGAATATACTCAAAGATTTGGGTCCTTCACAAAGATCTGATGTTATTTATGGCTTGTACTGCCATTTTTCCTTGCTTTTGCTCCTTATTGGGTGAAGCAAGTTAGTGGAGATGAAATCAAGAAGTTCTTTCACAAAGAACCTCAATACCTTCTGAAAAGGTTCATGAGGTGGAAAGGGGAATATCCAGCTGCAAAACATCTTGTCCAAAATGTCTTCAGTCACCTTTAGGATGTGCTACCTGGTATTCAATTAATGGTTCCTAAGGTTCTAAAATCTCCACTGGGGCCTGGATATATCTGCCAGTCTCCGCTACCCTTGGGCACCTGCAATGCCATACCTGTGTTCAGATACGTGGTTTTGTCTCAAAATGTCAGTGGCTTCCTATCAGTTACGTAAGGGTGACGTTTACTTTCAAGAGAAAAATTCAATCCATGAGCCAAGAAACTTGAAGACAAAGGGTCTAATGAGGCACAGCTGAAGTGTGCATGAGTTTTACATAAGTGCCCAGCTTAGGTAGGTTATCATCAGTCAGCAAAGCCCTGGCTGTTCCATATCAAAGAATGATCCTTTCCGGGCTGCCAAAATGACACAGAGCTGATAGACAAATCCTGCTTGTTATACACCACAGCTAAGTGCTGCCCACACACTCTGCAAGTACCTCAGGGAAAAATGGGCTTCGCAGCAGAGTTAGAGAACAGATCCTCAGAGTACAAGATAGCAACCAGCATGTGTAGTGTGGAATCAGCTGTCTTTGGAGAGCTGAATGCATTTGCGAAGGCCACTGCTACCAGCTGCGCTTCCCCAACATGAATTTACATTTAGCACACAATTAATTTCCCTTGCACAAATGAAAGGGATGTTGGATTCCTTAGGGACAAACATCCCCGTGAGCTTGGCCACCAGGCAGGAGATGTTCCTCATCATGGATTCTGGGTCAGCTTGGGGCAGGGAGGATGTGTTTCATTTCAAATATTAACCAGGATAAGCATTTTTTGTTGGATTCCAGAAACTCCTCAGGGAGAAAGCCCTACCTGTAGGGAATGTGCAAACAGTGAAATTCCACCCATTCAGCACTGATTGCCTGTGTTACTTGCATTGCTGCTGTGTCTCCAAAAGCAACGCGATGTTAAGCAGTTAAAAGCCATTATAAACCACAATTTGTTTAGCTGGATGTATAATGCTCTTGGCTTTATGGTCAGGTCTGCTCTGTCCCCAATAACCAGAATCAAATGAATGTTTGGTTTGCAAAAGAATATGACTTAGGTCATTTGTGTCAAATTGTCTGTGGTGACAGTATTTGGGCATAAGCCGTTTGTATCCCCACAAGCGTCTCAATTTCCTGGCCTGGAAAGCAGATTTGGTGGGACAAGACAAGTAGAGTGTGACACAAGACCAGGTTGCTCAGAGTTCCATCCAACCTGGCCTTGAACACTTCCAGGGATGTGTGGTGTGCTTCACCCAGACTGAGGATTCCCTGGAACTCTGGGGGTAAACCCATACCTTTGATATGCTTGAGAAAGGTACAAATAAAACCCTGAAGGAATCAAAATAGGATAGAGCCTGATTTTTCTGAACAGGCCCTTTCAAAGATCCATCTTTTGAGTTCTCTGCGCACAAAGCTAACTTAGTTGATAAAATGATGGATTATTGGATGAAGCCTGGCAAACGTCAGAAGAACCCACACCACTGAGCTGGAATACTTGTTCTGCCATGTCCTGGAACAGACTTGGGGCTCACATCCAAATTTGTTGAGTTTGGCCATTACTTTCCCCTCAACTAGAGCCAAGGAGCAACACTGTGGAACAGTTACACTTTGCAAGGGGAGCTTAGAGAGCAGCAGCTGATGGAGGGAGGCAGCTCGCTCCACTTAATGCAGAGCTCAGAGGCGAATTCCGGCTCCAAACAGCATGTGAAATTTGCAGTTTGCTGCAAACGTTTTTTTGCTGATTGTGTCACACTCAGTTTCCTAAGGAGGAAGCAGGGGAACTCAGCCTTATTTGCATGAGTTTCACATCCCTCTCCTTGGCTGAGAACACACTGTGCTGTTCGATGGACAGCTCCTTTCTGATTCACTGCTCTAATTATGTTTTACAGCCGGAATACGGTACTTATGTCAAAGCTGATGGGTAAAATTCTACTGAGAAGCAACAACGTTTTGTAGCATTCTCCTGTTGTTCATTTCCATGACTTCCCTTCATTTTTTTCCCCTCAAGGCTCATTTTCCAGGCACTAGTCATTCTAGAGAAAGATGTTCTCACCTCCTTGATGCTTTCTTTTGACTAAAAGCCATATTCTTCTTTTATTTGTTTATTTATTGTACATTTTCAGGCATATGGTGACAGAAAGAGAAAAATAAGGAGAACAGGTTTATGATTTGTCTAAAGCAGCTGGTAAAGAGCTGTAGTATCTGTCTGCAGGTAAACCTCCCTGGCAATGATAATCCTTTTGCACAGGAGAGTAGGATCATACAGGTTTAGAGACAGGTGTATGTATTTCCATGCCTAATTCAGGCCCCTGTGCTACATGAAACTGCTTCTGGTACAGTCTGTTATCCCCACATGCAGAATCTCTCCTGGAGCACAAGTCAGGGGATAATAGTCATCAGTCAGCTTCCCCTCTCATCCCAGACAAAGGACACCAGCAAGATCTGGGCAGTTATCTCTTGGTCCTAGACATCACTGGAGGGACTACCCCAAATTTAGGGGACCCTACTCACTCTGTTTTGGCTTGTTTACTTCTCCTGAGAGGCTCAAAGAAGGCGTCCTTCAACTGTAAATCTGATCTAATTGCTCCTTACGCAAGCAGCTCACAGCCCTTCTTGAGGGAGAGGGCCTGGTGTGATTCCTCCCCACCCTACAGAAGAGAGGGGGAGGCTATTTCGTAGGAGATGTGGTTACAGACAGCACAGGACTGCAGAGCACCAGTGCTGCTGAGCTTAGCTTCACTCATTTTCCTTGTGTCCTATTATTTTCTTCAGCTGATGTTGGAGCTGTTCTTGGCGCTCGATTATTCCCTGGCTATTTCACGCCGTTAAGTACAGCAGGACTCCACGCTGTTATGTACAGCCAGACAGATCTAGTGTTTCTGTGCGTGTTTGGCAGGTACAGAGAGGAGAGGGAGGGAAGAACACTCACTGCTGCAGCAGCAGGATCACAGCTTGGCTAACAGGGGAAAAAAAACAAAAACATGATCTCTCATTTAATGGTGCTAAATGACAAATCGCTTACAGGCAAGGCTGCCCACTGGGGAAAACACCACCAAAGTGATTGTTTCTCATTTTCCAGAGACTGCTGACCAAGGGAGGAAGGGGAAGAAGGTGCATTTGAAATGCTGGTCAGGTACTTGACCGCAGTTATTTTCTCTGTTTTTGCAAGAACATTTGGTATAACATTATTCTTAGTCCATGGCAACATTCAAATGAAAATAAAAAGCTCAGGTGACTGTTTCAAAGATAATTTTCTTTCATCGCTTAACTTTATTTCAGCAGAACTTGAGATACAGATGGTTTCCTTTTCTTTTTTTCCCAAGCTTAAACCTGCCAAGCTTAGGGTTCAGAGATCTGCCTTTTCACGCTGCACCTGCTGATGGTCCAAGAACCTACACTGTGCTGGAAAAGTACTTTTGCACCACCCCTTCTCTGCCAAAAAACACTTTCTGGTGTTGCTAAGGAAATCTGGTACCCAAATCTTGGCAAAGGAAAAGAAATGCTTAATTTTTTAAAAAAATAACTTTTCATTCCTTTGTTGTATTTGTTTGCTGTACCATACGGTGCCTATTCATAAAACATAAGACTCATTTTCTTAGAATCATAAAATAATTTAGGTTGGAAGGGACCTCTGCAGGTCACCTAGTACGACTGCCTGCAGACATAACTTCAAAGCAAGATCAGGCTGCTGAAGGTCTTTTGTAGTCAAATCTTGAAAGCTCCAAGGATGCAGAGCCACACCTCTCTGGGCCCCTGTTTCAATACTTCAAAAAACTCACATCAATTTTTTTTTTCCTTATATACAACCAGAAATTCCTTTGCCCACTGGCTCTTGTCCATTGATTGTGCACCTCTGGGAAGAGTTTGGCTCCATTTTTTCTATAATCTCTCTTTCAAAGGCCCACTCACTTGTTAGCGAGTGGTCACTGCGGAGAAAAAAGACCCTCCCAGCCTCATATGTGTGAGTCTGCTCTGATCTCCCCTCTTCCTGTGCTTCAGCCTGTTCACATTTTCTGCCCAGTTTTTCCCTTTACCTTTATGAGAGATAGTCCATCTCATACATCCCAGCATGACCAGGCTGAGCAAACCCATCATCCAGGAGATGAGAAGGAAAGATGCATGAGACAGATCTGAACAAAACATCAACACGGTTTTCCAGGCAAGGGAAATAGGCACTGTGGCTCCCCCATACCCATCTGAACACTCAATTGGGACTGACTATTTCAGAAGCATCAAGAAAAGCCACATTTTCCCCATTTTACTGGCTCAACTTTGTTTCACTTGACATACACATATTTTGTCTAAAACAAGGCATGTAAGTCCAATAATGACTTCCAACTCAACAACAATCTAACCTTTTCTCTCCAGTGTGAAGGAACACTTGATAGAATTAACATACACTAATTAACATATTCTTAGTGTCAGAAAAGGTCTTTGATAAGTTTTGATTATATTTTGATGCTCATCTTTGCCTTTCAGTTTCTGGATGCTTCACATTGTGTTTTTATTCTTTTCCTCTTACTCATCCTGATCAATACATTTCTAAATTCTGACAAGAATCCTCAGGAGTATTTGCCATAGCTCTAAGAAGGCCAAAATCTCTGTACTTGACAAGTCAAAAACACATTGAACTTTCTGGGATTGTACAAAGACAGTGTCATGTTAACAGCTTTGACTCTATTTTCTAGCCAAATTGCAGATAACCTTTAAATAGTCTTATGGAGGGATTTCTCTGGAGATTATCAGGACAGATTTGTACTGAGAGATCATTTTGTTCCCTGAATAAACCGAGGTTACCAAGAGGTGACATTTCAACAATGGCAACTGTTCTTATTTCTTCAGTAACACATTTTGATAGACCCTGGCCTGGGACAGAGTAACACATTCCCCAGATAACTAGGGTGGGCTAAACCTGACTTTATGGCCCAAATCCTGGAAAGCACTCCACAGCCTTAGTCTTATGCTGTTTCACCATATTATTGTGTTTGGTTTTATATGCAGTACCAACAGAAGAAGAAAAGTGCCAAAGGGAGCAGTTTGTTGCTCGGTCTGTCAAAAATGCTTTAAATGGTTCACTAAATAAGATAAATTTTTTTCTCATTACTATTCAAGCCAGTAAATAATGCATTTTTGAAGAACAGTTTATTAATTAAAAATGTTTATGTCTTTACTAAACAGATTGGAACAACTCTTCCTAATATTGAAGATGGTGGTATTTCTCATGTTGTCATTTGCCTATTAAATTATTACTAAACAAATGAAAAAGAATAAATATTTACCTCTAGAGTCAAACTTAGTCTATAGAACTATACAGGGACCAGTTCTCCATGCATAACATCCAGACTTTTGACTCCCTTGAAGGAACAAGGCTCATACCTTATGTTACCTGTACCTTTTGGCTTGAAGAATAAGATCAGCATGAGAAAAGCAAGACTACCACAGGAATCAGGGAGATGGGCTTATCTAGCAAGCATTCTGGGTTGTGAATGTACCTGAGAAGAATCCTAGCTCACATTAAGAAGAAATTGTAAAAATAGGTTGTGAGTGTGTGAATTTAGAAAACAAGTACTGATTATCACTGTTTGGACCAGGTTATAATGGATGGATGGATGGATGGGTGGATGGATGGAAGGATGGATGGGCAGATGGATGGATGGATGGATGATGCAGAAGCAGCACTGTGAGACCAGTTGGAAGATTAGACTGAAAACTCACCTGAAAGGCAGAGTTTGAGCCTCCTGGACACAATCCTAATATTTGCTATGCCAAGCCATGTGGCAGTGTTGCAACAAGATGGGGTCAGAGGATGTGTGTGACCTTGATGGAAGCTCTGCCAGTATCTTAAAGGTGCTGTTGAGCCCAGAATTAGTGCAAACAGTGATCCAGGAAAGTCACATGCAAAGGTTGGATATAATTCCTGCTCCTGGAAAGAGTTGGGAGCATCTCCTAGACCATGCTGTCCCTGAGCTTCCTGGGGTCTTGAATCATAGCCATTCCTCTTCAAGAGATGGTCAGACACTTATCCTTCTCAAAGCATGGGAAAGAAAATGGATTTCCTCTTCTCTCTTACTGCTGTGACATACTATGATCCTTTTTATAGGTAGGCACAAAGTAAAGCAAAAGAGAGATTAAGACATGAGGTAATAAATACATTGCTAAGTACAACAAAAATGCAATTTTAAAATTTCACAGCTTGGCCTTTTATACTTCTCTTCAAAAGGAACAAAGGAACACATCCAACATAATTTGAATTTTGGAGCTCCCACTTGACTATTCCCGCTGAAGTAAGTGTGTGAGGTGAGCAGGGGAGGCATTGCCATTAAATGGAAAAAATGAACAAGGCAACATAGTTACTCTGAAGTTACAGGACTTTGGTTGCTCTGCACTGATTGCTTGAATGCTTTTTTTTTGTGAAAAGGTTTTTCGTAAGGCACAGCTTCATTTCCAAACTGTTAACAAAGCTAAAGCCCCAGGAGCAGGCAAGGAAATTAGAAATGTTCACACATTCAAAAGCATACGGAAATAATCCCTTTCCATTTTGAGGACAGAAATGCAGGGAGCTGCAGCAATGTACATCACCCTGCCAAGGAACCTGGGGCTTTGCAGATAGGAAAGGGGGCAAAATCAGCACAAGGCACATGTGGGCAACAAGTGCTTTATTGTAAATGTGTTATTATCTGATGATTGACTTCAGATTCTTAGGAGTAAACAGAAAACCTTGCTGATCAACAGGAGCCCTGGGATGAGTTTTGAGCCTATTCTGGGCCTAGACCCCTCAGTCTGTATGGGACAGCACAAATTCAGATAAATTACACTACATTATTCCAGCCTGGGCCAGCCAGAAAATCCCTGTAAATGTTTGTGAGTGCAAGTGGCAGAGCATGGTCTCTTCCAGATGGAGGTTGAATGGGGAATGTGTCTGATATTTGGATGAGACAGTGTCTCTAGTCAATATTCATAGAATCATAGGCTCATTTAGGTTGGAAAAGATGTTTAAGGTCATCAAGTCCAACCATTAATCATCATTGCCAAGCCCACCACTAACCCGTGCCCACAAGTGCCACATCTACAAGTCTTTTGAACACCTCGAGAGATGGTGACTCAACCATTTTCCTGGACAACCCTTTCTTCTAGCTGCTTATAAAATATTTCATCTGTCTCTTTATCCTGGTTGTCTGATCTATAAGGATATCTACCTTGTTGGCCTTCCCCCTGATCTTAGCCATAAACACTCAACCCCATTATCCTCATCATTAAGCTCTACACAGTCAAAATGCTCCCTAATATACAGGGATACTCTACTGCCTCTCCTTCCTTGCCTTTCCCTTCTGAAGAGTTTACAGTCATCCACTGCAGCGCTCCCGTTCTGCCAGTCATCCCACAATGTTTCCATGATGCCAACTGCATCATAGTTTTCCATCTGTCCCAGTGCTTTCAGCTTGTCCTGTTTGTTGCCCATGCTATGTACTTTGGTGTAGATTTTCTTTAATTGGGCTATTGATGCCTCCACCATTTTAGGGGGACAAGTTATTCAAAGCAATAATTGCCCAGACTGGTTTCCCTCACCAAAGGAAGAACAGCTTTCCCATGGACATAAAGGCAAAAAATCCTGATTTGATTTTGGGTGGAGTGTTTTGAATTTTTTTAATTAGCAAGTACATTAAGAAGCTTAAAGGCAGGCAAGAGTCTCACTGGTTCCCTGAACACCTCAACTGCTGAACCTCGCTGAAGAAAATCCCTCCTTTTGTGCATCTCCCATTTGAAAAATATGATTAAGTGAACTGCACTATTCTGTCAGTAAAACTAAAACCAACTCAATTTCGGGAGGAGGAAACATGCTTCAAAGTGCACGTTTCAGTCTTTGTTCCAGTTATTTATTCCTTTCGTCCTTCAGCATCTAGCAATCAAAGGAATTAAAAGGATTAAAAAGCACGCACACAACAAATGATGACTTAATATATCAAAGCAGGTGTGACAGTGAGTGAAATAGAAGCCAGGGAAAGAGACAGCTTCAAATGAGAGCTCAAAAGCCTACACGTAAATGGTCACAACACAATACATGGATCCCAGTAAAATACAATTGCAATTAAAAAGCCAGGCTGTGATAAAAGCAGAGCAAAATGCACCTGTCAATATTACAGATGTTGCTGTGTCCTGTGACACTTCAGATTAGAGATCACCAAAACATATACACTTCTGCAGTTAATGCCAGCACAGAACTACTTGCTCAGTACTGAATTAGGCTGGGATGTGCCACTGGACACACAGAAAGGTTCAGGTGCATCTGCCTACCATATCACCTCTCAGGTATTGTCAAATACCCTTTTCCTAAAATGAATGGGTTTTATTAACAGTGTATCTCTTCTTTCCCAGCTGTGGTTAATGGCAAAGACCCTAACCTACAATGACAGGAGTGTCTCAGCACAAGGTGCCCAGACAGATTTAGCCTAATTAAAACATCCATTAAAGTAACATTCAAAACCTACATGCAGCCTGATAAATACCCCACACAGTTGTAAATTGAGTATTTTCTCACACTTGTAGGCAAGGTTCCTGGCTTGTTGTGTATTCCAAAATTATCTACAACTACTCCCAAAGGGCTGTAAATGAAAATAAATTGGGAGTGTGGTATAGGGGGTGGGGGGACGCTTCTGATGACCCATTGCTGAATATGGATGTAACAAACAGGTTTAGGGCATTGGCAATTCCACTTTCAATTGTATCATTCTCAGAGACTGGTAAAAATCATGTTTGTTGGATACAACAAACAATGTAGCTGTATCAGCACAACCATGGAGTTGCCTCCAGCACAACCAGCATGTCCCTGCAGATCAGAAATGATCCCCCGCAGCTGAATATCATCACCCACCAGCGGGAAGCTGGCTCCTTCCTCACTCCCACCTCCCTTTTTAAATGAAACATTGGAATAGATCGTGCAGGTGCTCCTCAATCCTTTCAGTGCTGCCGCAAGTCTCTCCTCTCAGGATACACCAGTGCTGCACCGCACTGACATGATATTGCTGCAATTGGCACTCCGGGGGGAATGCGATTCCCCCTCTACACAAGTAACTGAGACTTGTACTGCAGATGTACTTTTCATTTCAAACTGAAAGCAAAGTGAAAGCACACACTTGCTGCCTCAGAGCAATATTCCTGCTCAGATGCTTGGCTGGATCAGGCCCTCGGTGTAGACAGGATCAATAAAGTTCATTGTAATGAACCACAATATAGAATTTCAATGCCATGATTTAAGCAGCTCCTGGTCACCTGGGATGCAAGGGCTGCTGATACTGTTGCAGTTACTCAACAACACCCCTCACTGCAATACAGTGGGCAACTCAGAGCATTTGGCCACTTACCGGGAATTGTTGATGTGCTGCCAGTACATCTGGCAGTACTGCTCCCAGTGACAACCACCTGTGCAGAGTCCAGCAAGACACCATCCTTACTGGCCAGCTTTGTTATACAGTGGATGCAGAAGTGATACATTTTCCAGACACATAATAAATTTATGTAAAATGAATATCACATTTGTTTGCCCAGAGACATGAAAGTTTTTGTCTTCCCTCCAGTTGCTATCTTGGAAATCCAAATTGATGAGGGTAAGAAGCATCGGGGAGGGCTCGGGATGCTCTGGATGAATGACACGCAATTCAGCCTCTCATAATGGCCAAGAGCAGACAGCCAGGTTTTCAATTAACTCCCTGTGTGATGGACTCACATCATCTTGTCTATTAGCAGTACTTCAAAAGGCCAAAGAAACAGCAACACACATCCCCTTGAAGTACCACAACTTCTCCACACACTCAAAGAGCTTTGAGACTTCAAATAAGCCCTGAGCCAAAATTGGATCTTGATTACAAAGCTCTTAGAAGGTTAAAACCAGTGTGAGTTGAACAGAGCATTTAGTTGAAGGTACAACTCTGGCTTTCTAAGGAGAAACAAGAAAGAGATTTCATTGCTCATTGGCGAGTAGGTCAATTGAATTTACTGGCCTGCCAAAGAGAGCTGTCTTTGTTAGCAATGCATGCAAGTGTAGGGCTGTATATGGCTAAACAGGAAACATTTGAAGATGTTCTCAATAGATGTCTGCATGAAAAGTTTGGTAATTATAGGGGATGCTCTTTAGATAAGCTTCCAAGGAAGCTAAACTGGTGATGAGCAGTGAGTCTTTCTCCTACCTAAGTTCTTACAAGGGAGAGTTAAGTGGGGAGTACATCTGGTGTCCTTGGTGCCCAGTGTGACACTGAACAATGTCCTTAGGAAATTTTTGAACAGCAGAAATCTTTTCTACCACCATCAGCAGTGCAGTAGATTTTGTAACCAAACAAAACTTCTTCCCCAGTGGATCAGTGTCCTGTATCTCTGCTGTCCTTAAGCAGCCCTGTTCTCCCTCACAATTGTCCCTCACACATAACCCTTTCTCAGCCTTGAAGTCTTCCCCTGCTTTTCTCTTCCATGTAACTAGTATAAGGCAACAAAAAGACCATGTTGTGTCTGTGTCAGGCCTGTGTATGTGCTGCTCAGACACCTAGACCGAAGCAGGACAGGTAATACAACAACCCCTGCTACCAGAAACATGTAAATCTCACTTCTTTACCTGTTCTACTCAAAGAAATGTAATTTCTTCTGTCTGGAATGGCTGCAATTGGTCAATTAATTCAGAGACCATTAGAGGAAGACTGGGGGACTGACAGACCAAAGGTAAGGGAGCACATGATTATGGATTCTTAACTTCTTGTGAAACCAGGCTAAAAATAGCAATAGACTGAGAAAGCACCAAACTGTGAGATGCCCTGAAGAGGTTTGTCTGCAGTATCATCGAAGCAAAGGTGGGTGGGGAAACCCTTCTGAAAAATTGCTCAGAAAAGAAGTTCATCAGGGGGAAGTCAGTGCTTGCTATTATCTCTCTATTCCCTGCCCTCGGGAAGAACATAATTGTATTTCAGCTTAACTGTAAGGAAACGAGGGTGAGAGATTCCCTGTCTTTGATCACATAAGATGTTTTACCAGGGAGAACCACTGTCTCCCCCTACAGGGTGATCCATATCCAAGGCTAATGAGCCTGCTAATGAGGATTACTACAGCTGCCAATCTCCAGCTCCAGAGACACATCCTGCAGAGCAAAGTCTGCAGAGTTCAGCTCCCGAGGGAGAATTGCTGCAGGACAATGCCGGGACACCCTGGGGTAATGTCAGATATAGTCATACAGGGTAACTGAAGGAATCCTGGGCTGATAAAAATCGTATTCCTTCACTGCAAAACTCTGATTTGTTTCTTCCCTCTAATTATAAGTCTAGGGAAGGAATATGTTCTTCCTTCCCCCAGGCAACACTGATTTGGATGCAAGTGGGAATTTCTTTTGGTGCTGTTCCTGGCTCTTCTCTTCGACAGACAGGATAGTGCTTATTAGAGCAGATGCACAGAACATAGGAGATAGCCTGATTACATTCCTAGTGTTAGTCAGAGAAAATTCAAGAAAATATCTGTTCACTCTGCTGTAAAACGTTTGCCAGGCTGTTCAGGAACAACTTAAGCTCAAACAGTGCTTTGAGTAACGCTGAAACATGTACCACTTGTGTCCATTAATCCAATGAATGCCAGAGTTAAGCATTGCCTTTTCCACCACAATCTCCACAGAATCCCTTCCTTGTATTAAACACTGTACTTGGGAAGAGATTCCCATATCTTTTGGAAGAACTCAGGAGCAGGCTAGCCCAGCAATCCTGGAGCTACAGTCTCTAGCTCAGAGCAGATCAACAAGGCAGACTCTGGTCCTTGCACTACAGATAACACAGCTGTCTTACACCTTCTGAGTTCTCAGCAAAAAGAAGTATACCCATTTCAGACCTGTTCCTGTACAGATGCAGAGGGTGACCTTGCTACATAGCTGTCCTTCATGGCATCAGATCACCACAAACGTAGGTAAAATTCAGACAAGAAGAAAAGCAGAAGGAGGTGGCATGGTGGTCAGGAGAGGTTGACATCCCCCTCCTGTCTGTGGAGCTGAGCAGATAGAATTTGTGATGTTCTATTCCTGCTGTGCCAGAGCAATGCAAAACTTTCTGTTGCCAGAGAAAGGAAATGGAAGAAAAAGAAAAAAAGAGAACCTTGCAAGAGGCATGTTGCTGTTACAGAAAAAATAGATACCAGATCAAAAAAGTCTGCTTAAAGACAGTACATATGCCAGCTCCAGGGGATTTCAAATATTTATGGTTTGCTACATTTTTAATTTTTAAGATTTCCAGGGATGCTGTGTGTGGAACATGATGCAAGCATATCCCATGTCTGACATAACCGTGGCTCATAAATTGCTGCAGCAGTGGGAAGGGGAGGCTCACACAAGGGTTCCTGAGGCTCACCTCACTGTGGGCCCCATGGGGTTTTTCACTATGTCTAGAAGCAAATTCTGAAATATGTCCTTAACTGCCAACTCTGGCACTGTTTCTGTCCTCAGCTATTCCATCCCAAGCAACACTCATGGCACCTTCAAAAGCGCTCTCATGACAGGCAGAAAGGTGCAAAGGAGATACAGTGCCCACTGCAGGACTCCAAGATGTTATCCCACCTCTGACACAGATGACAAAGGAGAGACCCCCTTCTACCTCATGGCCTAAATAGATTTCTTGCCTTCCACCTGATTAATAACCTGAAACAGATTAATACTTAAAAAAACACTGGGGAGCAATCTGCAAGGTACGATTTCCAAGGTTTTGATTCTTCTACAGAAGCATGGGCTGAAGTGCTTTAGCAGGAGTTTGGGGTGTGTGCAGAACACCTTAGGCACACGCAGGACTAATGCATCTAACACAGGTGCTGGGATTCATTATTATTTCAGCTCATGCCACCTTCAATTAGAAGAGATTTCAGGTATGCTTGCTCCTATGCCTCCACTTCTCTTCCTATGTTTCTTGAGTAAAATAAACCTAAAACACCCAAAGCTGAGGTAGGATTCCAAGGAACTCTGGCTGCAATACTCTGGCTGATATTTGCCTCTTAACTTGGGGTGAAACTGCATAAATTATTCATGTTCTTATATTTTCACTGTCAGAGAAATTTAGGCTACTTAACCCATTTTGCCAACTATCATGTGACCTGAGGGAGTTTGGGAGAGAGAAAGTACTTTCTGGAGGGTAGAAATGTCCATGTTCACAAAGAAAATATAAAATGTGATATTCTCGTGTATAAAAATCATGTCCTGCTCCACTTTTCTTAAAAAGGCTTTACTTTTGCTAACTCTGACGAGGCTGTAAAAGCCTGTCACACCAGCACTGCTGTGGAGGTCACCATTTAAGTTGTCCCTCTGCGATTACACCCAGATCCAGGTCCTGATGAGCCAATGTGTCAGCCAGCTTTCTCTGAAAGTACTGGTACTATACTGCATCTTTCTTGAGTTAGAAGCACTCTGAGGCAGCAGGACCATCAGCCATCCCCCCTGCATTCTGTGCCATTCTATGCAGGTTGCTGGAGCTTTTAAAAAGTGATGGGCCTGATCCATTCTAAGTGAACTGAGTTATCCCATGGGGGAATTTCTACATCCAGTACTTTTCTGTAGGTCGCATAGAGACTGATCATTTTCCACTGCTTTTCCCTGCCCACTGTAATCTGGCAACATTAGGTAGCACGAGGACAACTCATTTGAGCAGCAGTTAAGGGATTACAACTGGACTGTGTCTGACTGTGCTTTCTTTTTCTGCACAATGACCAGGTCATAATTAGGATGGGAATTATGGTGTTCAGTGATGTGGAGAGGCATTAAGCTGTTGAGCTTCTGGCGCCATGACCAGGTATGTGCTGCCAGGTTTCAAAGTTCAGCAGCTTTTAGGACTGGCAAGCCAGTGGCTTCCCACAGCAGTGATGATACACTGTATTTCTGCAGAGCCAGGCAGAATCAGGAAGAAAGGAGGAGAGGGTACAATAAGAACCATGGCATGGCCGGAGATGGACAGCCTTGCAGTTCAGCCCCTCCACCCCTACCCAGGGAAACTCACCTGGACCCAACCCTGTCCCTACCCAGGAAAACCCTGAGGCAAGATGCTTCACTATCAAACATCCAGTTCTGTGGCGGTTTCACTGGAATCCAAGCACACAGCCCAGTTTAGGAAATGCTGTGCAAAACCAGTCCCTTCCTCACCAATTTATTTGGAAGAACCCAGAAGTGTTGCCTTAACACTGTTTTTCTCCCTTTTTATTTTTTAATCCACCTGACCTTTTGGAAAAGAAAATGCCATTGACTGGCTTTTGTGGTGTTGCTGCCACTCTGCGGCATTAATTATTTATAACCATATAAAAACGAGGCTAACTACTGGAGGTTCATTTGCCAAAGCTCCACTTCTACTCCCATGTGTGCTTTTTAATGTGCTATTCATAGCAACATGTGTGTTGGAGAGTTCTACCACCAATTCTTCCCTTCTAGCAAGTACTCAGTCAAGTAAAGAATTAGCAAGGCATGGTCCTTCTAGCTTTTGAATCAGGAAATTGTCACCAGCACAGGAACTCCCTTGACTGCTCAGTACAGTACTGTGTAACCCTTCCAGCAGAATTTACAATTTTTAAAGTTTAAAATTTTTATAATGATTTCTAACAACGCAATGCAATGTGTTTGACTCATATAGATTAAATAAAAAAGACTGGCATTTTCAAGATGACAATTCTGCAAGAAATAAACAGCAGCACACAGGACCCTATAACTTACTGGCCATTCAATGCCCTAAAGGAAATATCTTCCCAGTCATTTTTATAGGTATGTGTGGGTGAGTGTGGATTTCTATGAAGATCTGCATACACAGGGAGCGAATAAAGGATTGTAAAAAGATGTTTGGACTTATGTGTCAGAGAAAGGGCACCCTCAGTGTCTTTGAAGAAACCATCTATTGATAAGACATTGGGATTTTTTTAAATTCTGAAGCTGAACATACTACAAACACGTGGTATGACTTCAAACCAGAAGATTTGCTTCGTGTGTGTGCTTATTGAAAAAAGTAACTGCCTTCCAATTTCAGGTGATTGGTTAGTTTGAAAATACACCGAAGATTTTACGGAGCATTAAAAAATTTTCCTTTTATGTCTATTTTATTTCAGCAGTAGTAAAAGGTGATACCAAAGGATAGAAAATGAGCCTTTTTCTGTTGAGGAGACTACCCTGAGATTTCAGCCATAGTTTCACTATCCTGAAAGACAGACCATGGAAGATTATTCATCTGCCTTCCTATCTATCTACAGCAATATGGGTATCATCTATTTCTGTGATAAAAGCCCCCTGGGAGGCTATGCTGTGCTTATCAGATGTGGCAGCAGTTGAAATAGAAGACAAGTAAGAAATAATAAATAATAAATGAGCCTATATATTTTAATCTGATGTAGGAAAATGTTAACTGTTAAACTGGATAATGGAGACTCTATGTCCTAAAATCCCCTACCCATGAACTTCAGACAATCTCTCTGAGAGCTTCAGCTCTGACTTTTCACTGGAATCAAGCTTCTGAAGGTATCAGCATTTCTCAAGGGCTTTCTCAGAGGAAATCACAGCCTCACACTAAATAGATTCATTTGCTTGGGGCTGATAATTAGTACTCCTCAACTGCATTTACCATCTTGGGATTCAGATCCTGCGCTTTGAGAGACACCAGGAAACACTACTGCTTCTTCCATCAGTTTTCCCCAGAACAGCAGCATCTGTAAGGGCCCTCTGTCCCTTCTGCCAGCAGAAGCAGCTGGGGCCTTATTCTTCTAAATCAGTCTTTTCCTCATCTTTGCTTTAGCTGGAAGATTAACATTTGAAAGCAAGGTGCTGTGATTTTTTAAAGATTCATTCCTAGAAGTTCCTGGAGGGAAAAGGTTTGGGACCTACAGGTACAATAAAATAAAGGAAATGCTAGTTCAGGCCAGGCTGTGGTTGATAATTTCTGACAGTTGCTCTACAGCATGATTCCTGCTGTGATTGAAGAGCTGCCAGTGAGCACAACCCAGCAACACCTCAGACAGGTACTCAAAACCCCCAAGCAACAGCAATGCTGGACTGGGGAGTTCTGCTGAGAAACCAAAGGCTGAAAACTAACACTGATCTTTCTCTTCCCCATCCTCTCAGGGCAGGAACCAAAGCAGAAAGCCAAAAAGCAGCCCTTATATATTTCCATGTGCTTCCCAGCAGCTCAGATTTTCCTTGACGTGACCCACACCTTTTTGGCAAAGAGGGATTAGGAATCAAGCCCCATCTCCACACTACTGAAGAAGAAACACCAGGCACAGGAACATAATGCCAAGCATCCAATACTGGAAAACAAGACTTTGGCAATACCTTAAGTGACTGTGTGAATAATGTTTATGTCACAGGTAGAGTGTTCTACAGGTAGCATCAAAATACAGCAGGTATTTACAACTGCCATGGGGAAATATAGTCTGATGTAATTGTTAAAGCTCTGTTCGTATTCCAGGCAGCAAACTACCATTTACAGGATGAAATTGTTTGCTGTTTAAACACTGCCAGTCAAGGACATTAATTGCTGTGGGTTAAATTAAACTAGATGGCACAGCAATAAGATTTGAAGCCTGGGAGAGGGGTGGGGAAGAAGTAGGAGGGGAGGAAAAAGCTTCTCTAATAAGTAATGGGATCTAAAAAGGAATCTTTATAGGGGCAGATTAATCTGCAAACAGCCAAGTTCAAATCTAGTTCATGTCCTTCGGGTACTCCAAGCCAGCCCTGGAAAGCCAAACACTGCCCCCATCCCAAAACCAAGGCTTCAAGCTTCTATTGGGGTATTTATTCCAAATATCTGAACAATCTCAAGTGCCATATCAGAAGGTGGCTGCTCCTCAAGGTGGGGCAATCCACCCAGTGTGACAGGGAGAGGAACTGCTCTCCTGCCATTTTTAAACACAGCCAGTGGCAACAGGCAGGCAAAGGGGCAAGTCCTCATGACAACCTTTTGTTCAGTTCCTTGAAAATCTCTTACACATCTTTATATTCAAAGACATACAGAGCAATATATTCACTTTGCATTGCAAAGACAGAGGTAATTTTTGTCCAAATATGTTACTCTTGTATTCACCCTGGGTGCCTTGTGATACACTCCCTTTCTCAGCTCATGGGAAGGCATGTTATTTGTTTCTTTACAAATGTAAGTCCATTGTAAATAAATAAATAGCAGCTCTGGGCGCTTTTTTTTTGGAGCTGTCTTTAAAAACACTAATCGAAATGTAATGACAGGCTGGCAGCCAGTTCCACTATCCAGACTGTTGATAACCAGCTAAGCTTTCCAGCCACAAAATTAACATCACAGCTGCAAACAAAACTATCCTCCTGTCATTCACTCTGTCCCAAGCCTCTGGAAAAGGTAAAAGAAAAATCCCCAACCTCCAAATCAAGAACTTTTCAGCATGTTTTGAAGGTGAAGAAGTTATGGCATAATTTAGATCAAGCATGGAATGAATTTTTAGCATAAGGCCAGCAAAGAATACCTGCCAATTCTGCAGTTTCCTCAACTCTTCTAGAATGCTTTTATGACACATTCATCAGTAACCAGTGTTGATTTGCTATAAACACTTGTATTAGGTACATCAGAGCACCCACTACCTTCCCAAGATGACTCATTTGGAACACTCCACATGAACAGGAATTTCTTCTTCCAGTCAGGAAGGAGGTGGGCTGTACCCATGAGAAGGACAACAGTTGTTGTGTTCTCATCCTCAGCAGAAGAGAGAAGAATTACCATTTGTGTGCAGTAACTGTAGGAGACACAACCTGCCAGAACAAGAATCCAGGACTCCAACATCTAGAACACTCATGGACATCTCCTCCATTTCTGCCTCTACTGGAAAGATCAGAGGGAGTAGTTTAAATAAAAGCACAGACAGAAGCTGACCCTCAGTGTTAAAACAATTTCTCCCAGTTCCAAGTAAATTTGTTTTAAGGAATACCTTGCTGCACCCCAAATTAATTGCAGGTCTAGTCAAACTAAGACCATATTAAAAAATCAGGACCTGATTCCTCAGCCTGTGCAATCAATTTTACCCTGGAGTAATTCCATTGACTGCAGACGATCTGGAATGCACAAGTGAAGACCTGGGGCTTTAATCAATGTTTCCAAAGATGTAGAGCAGACAGCATTGATAACACCACTAATACTCCCAGCTCCATCCCTTAGGGTCACCCTAAAGCTTCCAGGTAAAAAATTACACTACCAGCTTTCAGGTGTCAGGAGAATTGGATAATTTTCTGACAATACTATACCTAAAGCAGTATTTAAACTGTATGTTAAATAAATGCTGTGATTATTAGGAGAAGACTTCTTGAAGTTGAACCACCAGGTAGTTGATAGCTATCCTATTACAAACTCCAGAAGCCTCAGTAGAGATGTACTTAATAATTGTTTGGCATTAATTTGTCATGCAATAATTATCCTATTAAATCTAAATTAAACCCTCCACTCAGACACTTCATCTAAAGTGTGAACATAACAATTAAGAGAGAAGGGGAAAAGGGGGATGATTTCTGCACCATTTGCAGTGTAAGATTTTGTGCTTTTGTGACTAGCAGCAACAGCAGCAAAAGGGATTTAAGAAAGAGAAATCATTCTGAAACTGAAACACTCCTAACACAAACAAAAATCCATCTTTCTAAGTTACATATGGTACACAGCTTAGGATAGCATCTTGTTACACTACAAACTTCAATACATTTATTTCTTTACCATAAGGAAGTTCTATATTGCACTTCCTTTGTAAGGAAAAGAAAAGTATTAAGAAAATCAGAATAAATGTAAACAATTGACAAAGGCTTGGATTGCTCTTATCTATCTAGCCAAATAACAGCTTAAAAAAAAAAAACACAGGCTGAATTTCTTTTTTTGCAAGCTCCTCCTGCTGTCAACAGTCAGAAATCAGGCTCTCCAGAGAGAGATTCATCCCACCCACCTCAGAGCTCAGACCTGACAGCTAAAATGAGAGAAGAACGAATCCCATCCAAAAGCCAGACAGGAAGCCTGAAACAAGAAAGACTTAAACTTAGTTCTCATGTGCTAAACTGAGATTTGAGGCACAGAGCTGTTCTTCCACATAGGATAATAGAGGTTGAAGTACTTAAAATGTCATTAAGTAGCACTGCTGAGATGAAGACAGTCTGTGGGTAAATAAGATAGTTTTCTGGCCTTTTCCTGACCAATTTAATTTTGGGATCAAGAAGAATGGCTTTTTTAAAGCAAGACAAGATCTATTTCCACTTGCAATTGCTCAATGAATTTCCACATGAGTTTCAGAGCATCACAGTACATGACAGTCACAGGAAGTTTTCTTCATCAATCCAAATAATTCTTTTCACAGTATTTAGATGCCTCTTTAAAAATGCAATTTCATTCAATAGAAGAGGATCTTCTCTAGGTAAAAACCCTGCTAAGTGCTTTTTTAGTATGGGTTTCAGATTTTTTTTTTTTTTGGTCATGTTTTCCTTAGAGACAGCAGTCCTTTATATCTTCCAGAACCTCAAAATACCAGTTGCTGTGTTGGTTTTACAGTGTGTGATATTCTCCCTCCCCTCCCAGGCTGGCTGAGCTGAGTGTGTCTCTCTCTGTGCCATTCTCCTAGGAGATAATTACCTCTTCACCTTTTTCTTCCTCTACTAACACTCTCTTCTCTGCCAACTGCATTTTCCCACAGAGATGGTATTACTCATCTCTCTAACAAAACTCTGATGATTTCTCAAATTATACTTAGCTCTCCAGTCTGACGCTTTTGTCTCTGTTCTTTGCTGTATCCGTTTGTCTAATAAATGTCTTATCTAGATCCTTAGACTATTACAGCTACAAACAACACAGCCTTTTTCAACCAAAATGTTTTCCTCTAAATCACAAAAAATGTGACAGGAAGGTTCATTGTGGATTAAACTATTCACTGCCTCTGTTTTGCTCCCATGAGCCAGTTTCCAACCCCACAACTCAGCTTGGGTTTAAAAGGTTGGTTTAAAAACTGCAGAAAGGAGATATCAAAGGGTGTAGGAGCACATTACAAAGGAAAAGTAACACACTTTGATAGCACAAACAAGAACAGTAAGTAACCAGTTCTCTGAAAAGTTTATTTGTAAAATTTAAACACATTAAACTGGAAAGGAAGCTCATCTATTCAGAGACATCTGCCAATAGCAGACTAGGAAAACCAGCATAAACAAGGGCTGTTCAGGTAATCATAACAAGATATAATTCAAAGCAGATTAAACCCAAGACTCTGTTTATCATGAATGGCACCCACACATGGTATATTTAGTAAAGTTTTCTTTTAAGTGAATGTAGTGCTGGTAGAAGTGCGAGACGGACAGCCCAGAAGGCTCATTTCAACCCACGGGGAGGGACAGCCACCACTTCACTGCAGCCCACAGACACCTCCACACTCACCCTGTGAATCACCCAGTGCCTTGCAGGCCATGGACAAGCTAAAAACAGGTTGCTACACTGTCTTCTACAACATCATGAGACGTGGAACCCTGCATTCTGTGAAACATTCTGCCACTGGGACAGGGCATTTGTGCCCAGTCCCTACCAGGAAAGGATTGTTCTGTGCTCCAAAGCATCACTTTACACAGAATTGCAAGGATTCTTGAGCAGCATTACCTCATTCCCATGATGAGAGGTCTTGGATCCATCATAACTATCCATAAAACATTTCCTCATTTGGCCACAATAGGGAAAAGCTACATTTGGAGCTGCAAAGGAGATCTCAGATTTTTTCTCCAAGGCAACATAAGAAATGAAGTAAAAGACAGTCATAGGAGAGTTGACAATGCAGTTCTCTGAAATATCTGTCATGAAGATCATTACTGTTTAAGGACTGGAGATTCATTACTGCTGCTGCCTTTATGGACCCAGTGCCATTAATCCCCCTACTTGAGCAAAACCATGGGGTGTGTTGCTAATGGCTTCCAGGTTGCTTTTTGGATGGTGTAAACCCTATTTGATAATTAGTTCTCTAAATTAGCACTGTTTCCATTGTAATCACTCCCCTCCCCAAACGATTTCACATCACTGTTTCTTTGTAATAATTTTTAGTCTAATTTCCCATTATCACCACTGGAATCACATTGATAACATTTATTTAATCTTTTTCCACAGCTCTCCTGTACGTTTACTGTCACCATCTGCACACACATTGCATTGATCATATGAGACTTTCTAACTGCATTAGTGTGTGTGGACTTATGAATATATTGAGGGCTTAAAGAAGCCTTTTTAAATTTTGTTACTGGCTGGCTGCATCCCTGTTGGAGTCCTCTGGGGAGCCCCAAGGAAGAACAATTGTTTTATCCTTCCTAACAACAGTAACACTGCTGCCTACCCCTGTTCTTTCACAGGGCTCTGGAGATCTTTTATAGCATCCTACACTGGCACTGCTGTGCTGTTAAACCTTCATGAATGCAACAATGAATTAATAACACAACTATATATCATAAACAACTGCTAACATAAAGGTAACAACAAGATCTCTGGCAACACCACCATCTTCCAATGCTCAGTCAGTGGTTAAAACAAAATTGTCTGGTTTGTCTTGCTCAGGCTGCTAAGAAAATATTTACAGGCTTGATTTCCTTCCCTGTTTTTTTTTCCTTGATTTTACTGGTAGGAGGCAAACTATGGCTCAAAGCCAAATCCAAAATATCCTGGGGTTTTTCACTGCCTTGTAAACAGTTAGTTATAGTCATTGATACATTGTTGGCATATAATAAACCCTTAATGTCCAGATTTCTTGTAAAAATACATATCTGTTATTGATGTATGTAACAGTTGTGCCTGAGGCCCTCTTTGAGATAATTTCCCCTTAATTTTAAGATCCAGACATGTTCACATTAAACAGATACTTGGTAACTTGAAAAAAACTTAGGAACCTCAGTATAGAATCTAGAGAAACTCAGTGATTTGACAGAGGTCATAGTGGAAGTGTATAGCACATAGAGAAATAAGAGCACACCTTCAATGGTAGTTAACTGTTCTACTTATAATTCACTCACTGCTTATATTGGCAGGAGATTGAAAAAAAGAACAAGTTGGGAATGCAATGCTCAGCAATAGGTGGCAAAATTCCGGCTAGAAAGCTGAAGTAATAGTGCAAGAAAATAATTTCTGATTCTCTCTGATGGTGATATTCTCCCCTTCCAAGGTTTCACCTCCAGAAAAACAAACTTATGAGCTTCACTTTTAAACCACAACAATGCATGATTTTTTCCAACATGCCTGTTCCATGCACCACGTACTATGGGAGTAACAGCACGGCCACCAGGGCAAAGTTTCTGTCTTTTCCAGCTTTGAGACTGGATGATCACTACTCCAGAGCCTGCTGCCACCAGACCCCTGGCAGCAGCAGGCAGGTCGTGGGATTCACCTCGTTTGTGTCCAGGGTGATGACACTGTGTGACCAGCCCTCTTTCAGCCTGGAGCAAAACCAATAAGCAACAGCTGCTGAGCCAAGAACAGCAACCCAGATACACGTTTAACTAGGAGGAACTTGGGTCTTTCAGGGAAGACTCTTGACCTGCTGAGCTTGAAATGGCTAAGAATTCCCTGAGTGAACTTTTTAAATGCAGACATATGCAGGCAGGCACAGAGGAAGTGCCTTGGTAGACTGACCTTAGGCAGTCAAATGAGTAGCAAAGTATTTAGAGAAACCATTAATACCGCTTTCTGTAAATAAACATTGTACAAATGGGCAAAATGAGACCTAAGGAGTTCTAGAGAAGCCCTTGTAAAAGGTAAGCAGGAATTTTAAATGAGGATAATATGCCCAGGGGCCTATGGATCATGCATAATGGCTTAAATCACGTTAATGTGGTGTCGGTACACACACATCACTTCCACTTGCTCCTGTTTGACTCAAGCATTATACAGAGGAGTCTCACACAAGGAAGACACATTCACAGACATTCTGCTCATGCCAGGAACGGGGGGGAAGGACACAGTGTAAATTGCTGTAGCATGCTCAGGGCTGAAATACCTTGAGGTCCTGTGACCTTCAGGACGTGTAGTAACACTTGTGTAGCAACAGGTAGGTAAATTACTTAATCAGTGTTTCTGAATTTGGATCTATATGAGGGTTTTCTCTGTGAAGGCTTGTTTAAAATTCCTGAGGCTCTAATAAGCCAAAGAGATGTCTTCTTCCTCCAGGCACAACCACCTCCTGGGAGTGACTAGCAGAAATGCTTAAGCAGGAGTCCCTGGGTTATCAGGGTGTAGGAGCTGCTGGAAGGAGGTTGCTTCATGGAATGGGGATTTAGAGGTGGTCATAGGAATCACCAAATAGGGACCATTGCTACATTAAGGAGCTACTCAATCAGCAGTATCTCCCACCACATCCTTGGGTTTCATCCTGGGCAATGAAGGTGTGACAGCACCAGAATATTTACAGTTTCATATAAAAATCCGAGCTTTGTTACTAAGGGTACAACTCATGGAAAATGGCTTCAGTCAATTTAACTACAGCTCATACTCACTAGCTTCAACAATGCCTTCAAAGCTAAAACTTGGATGCCTAGGAGATTCCAACCTCTGTCAGCTTGTAGCTTATTCATGCTGAGGTCCCCTCTCTGTACTTAGCCCACAACAATTTTTTTCTCTTAAATAATCTAGCAGTTCCTTCCAATTTCCTGATTGCTGAAGACTTTTGTCCACATAGTAGGACTAGCAGCCTATAATATGTGGTTTAAGGAATCCTGTCTTATAGCAGAAGAGTGCAAAAAGGTAAAAAGGCATTGGAAATCCCAAGGACCAGCGAAATTTGTTAGAAAAAAAAAAAATCACTGCTGTAACACACAGATATTTGCATGCCAAGTGTCAGTCCAACTCTTTTGAGAAAGATCTTGCTAATAATGCCCAAATTTAGACATTCTTGTAAACTGAAATACAAGAATCTGAGAAGCACAACTGATAGGAAAGTGTTTCAGGTTGTGCAAGACCTGGATTCGATATGGTGTAACAGCAGGAGGAGCCTGCTTCAAACCAAGACAATGTTCCCAGTGTGCAATTGTAATTTTCACACTATTTCTCCATGACCTTGTTTTTTGGGCAGTGTGAGTAATAATTTAACCGCATCTTCCCACTCCTGCCTTGTGATGGGAAAGGCTCAAAGAAAAGTGTTGGCTATTATTGTTTGTTTCTCTTGAATATCCCATGGAGGCTTCAAGTCTATTTACTGCAGTAGTTCTGAACTGACAGCTGATAAAGTTTCCATTACTGATCTTTAATGAATGGATATAGCTGGGGAAACAGAGGATTTACCTTCTCTTCAATCAGTGTTCGCTGTTTCCAATCATAGAACTGTTCCCTTTTCCCCAGCTCCAGTTCTTCCTCTTTCATTTCTCCTATAAAGTGGAGGGTCAGCTCCAGGTCAGGCATAGATGGAGACAACGCCAACATATGTGACCTTGACAACCTGAACTTTGGCAATGGTTTCTGGATAAATTGGACTAAAACATTTTAATTTGCCACTTCCTGAGCACATCCATCCTCACTGTCAGACCCTGGCATTGTGTGGCTGCTTCCCCAACTCACCAGCTCCACTGAAGGTGCACTGGCCATGCTTCCTTTTGCCCACCCAAATAGAGCAAAAGCCAGTAACAGGCAATGGACACATGGAGGGAATAAAGTTTTATTCTTATTTCAGAAGATGTTTAAACAACAGATAATTTTCTCAGCACTTCCACTTGTAAGTACTACAAGAAACCACAGGCAGACAGTGCCAGTAATATTGACTTCTCTAGCCCCTACCAGCCTCTGCTGCAAAAATCTTTCAAGTGAAGCTTTCTGTGGCCCTCAGCAGTCATCATCCCTCCTCTGCAACAAGACCCTGTAATTTCTGCCTTTGTTTTTATCCTCCTCTCCCTGCCAATACACAGATTGCAGTGCATTAACACCTCAGGTTAATCCATGCATTTTAAAATGTGTCAGTAGAGCTCAAATGGTGATGATCTTAAGATAAAAAGCAGCAATTCTGCAGACTTTTGTGAAAAAGCAGTGAGGCACTCCCAAAAAAAGTAAGAAAAGAGAAAGCTTAACTGCTCTTCAGCTCCAAAATACAACTTTGCGGATTCAAAAGACCAAAATTTGTCTGTCCTTCGTATTCCTAAAAGAGTCATTGAATGTCAGCCAGCTATTCTTGACATTGGCACAGGTTAAAGACGTGGCAAATACAGCATTCCTGGACTAGCTTATTCCTAAAACCATTTTCTCATATTACTAGGTATAAACTTAAAGTAATGTGTTTCTGTGAATAATCGAAGAGAAACTCTATGGATTTGGGCAAAATTCAATAGGAATAGAGGTGATAGTATATGCTTAGAAGACATTTACATGATTACTGTAGAAAACACATTTTTGTTGAGTTCCCTGTATTACATTTTAGCTGACACAACATATAGGAAAAAAAAATCCTTAGGAAAGTCTTGTTCTTACACTGTTTCTGCCTTGCCCAAAACTAAGCAGCAGCATTGAAATCTTGCAAGGAAGTTCATTCCCTTGAGGTTATTAATCAGCATTTTAGACAAAAATTTGGGGAAGCTTCCAACTAAGACTTCAAATTTTTATCTGAAGCAAACCAGACTGCCAAATTGCATTCTGGTTTTCTAAGACAATCATTAATAATAATAGCAAAAGGAGAATTGCAAAGATTATTTTTCATGTGTTTTATTAACGTGAAGGTAGAACCATGCTGATCATATCAGCACAGTTGCATCAGAGATAAATTTGGTCCATTATTCAATTAATTCTTCAATACACTCCTGTGGTTGAGGTAATACATTATTATTATCTCCACTTCTGTTATTCCCATTACAGACATTAGTTCCAAGAATGTGAATCATTTATTGTCAAGGGTCCTGATCCTGTAATAGGATGTGCTGGCAGAGATCCCAATGCCCACACCAAATTCCACTACCCTGAATGAAACTCACCATCCTTCATTAGGGCAATTGTTGCAAAGTACCATTACCTCCTGTTGTGCCCACCCAGTTGAATAAGTGCTTGCACTTTTTAATTTAAGCTGGCAATAATTAAACAAAGAACTGTTTGCATTTACTGTAACTGGGGCACTTTTAATTGACCACCCTGCTTTTGGGAACATCCCATTGTCCACACAAACAAGAATGAGGAAAACAAGCAATAGTGACTGTCAAAACAGAAGTGCTCTCAGTAATCCAACAGCACACTCCACTTCCTTCCTCCCCAGTCAATGCACTGAACACTTTTAAGGTCGTGGTAGTAACCTTTTTCCTCTTTAAGTAAATGATGAAACAATTCTCCTTTTAGACATTTGATCCACATGCATTCATGCTTTATTTTGCATCAGGACTGTCCTTTTAAAGAACATAGAATCATGGAACGGTTTGGGTTGGAAGGGACCTTTAAAAGTCATCTGGTCCAACACTCCCTGCAATGGATAGGGACATCTTGAACTAGATCAAGTTGCTCAGAGCCCCATTCAACCTGACCTTGAATCTCCAGACTGTTCCCACTTACTGTATTTCAACTCATATTTTGGAGTGATCTTGGCTGGATTTCTTTGGGGTGTGTTAACCAGATTCTTTTTGGATGACGCTTAACTTGCAGATATACTCCAGGAGCATTTGAATGCTTTGTCTGCTAGCAAGTGTTTAGTTTAAGGCCAGACTAGAGCTACCTAAGGGAAACACTTTGAAATACACACAGTGTGGACATAGAATCCTCAGGTGCAGCTCTTTTGTTCTAT
>NW_020884889.1:5324662-5496430 GCF_003945725.1 Corapipo altera | reverse complement strand
CCCGGGGCACACACCCGGGGCACACACCCGGGGCACACACCCGGGGCCCGTCCCAGCCCGTCCCCGCGGCGGAGGGGCCGCCACCCCCGCCCGGCTGCGGGGGGACCGCGCCCGGCCCCGGCCCGCAGACAATAGCGGCGGGGAGCAGCCGAGCGAGAAAACACACCAAATAGATGGAAAACTAATACGAGCCGCAAAATGAAAGGGAATAAAGCCACGCGGAGACAAGGGGCCGCCCGGAGCGGCTCCACGCGAAGTTGCGGCGGAGAAAACCCCCCGAGGAAGAGGAGGAGGAGGAAGGGCGGGGGAAGCGTGCGAGGGCGCGGGAAGGGGAGGGGGGGCTCCCGCACACCCCCGTCCCCGGGGAGCGCCCACCCCCTCCGCCCCCCCCCCACCCCCAAGCCGGGGGCCTCCCCAAACTTTCCCCCACCCCTTCGCCCAACTCCAGCGGGGCAAACTCACCGCGGGGCCCGGCGGGCGGCTTCGCCCCTGGCAGCGGGGCCGGGTGGGAAGGGAGAGGGACGGGGACGGGGAGGGGGCGGAGGAGGCGGCCGGGCCGGTGCTCTCCGCCCGGGGAGGCGGGCAGGAAGGAGGGGAGGAGGGCCGGGGGCTGCCGCCCTCGCAACCTGAGCCGGCGCCGCGCCCGCCCCGCGCCCGCCCCGGTCCAGCCCCGTTCCAGCCCCGCTCCAGCCCCGCGCCCGCCCCGCATGCGCCGCCCGAGCGGGGCCGTGCGGGGCCGGGGGAGCTGCGGGCGGAGCGGGCAGGGCCGGCCCTTGCTCGGGGATGAGCTCCAGCTGCGCCTGCCCTGCCTCCCCAGGAGGGCTGGGGAACCCCCGGGGCCTCCCTCCCGGGGGCTTCGCCCTCCAGTGCACCCCTTTCCCGGTTATTCGGCCGTTATGGGAGATGGAGCTGTTGGGTGTAACGTTGTGCTGCGGGTGTGAAAGGACATGGGCAGCTTAGGCTGCGGGTTTGTTTTTATCTGAGGGCGATCTGAGGGCTGCTCCGTGCCTGGAAAAGGGCAAGACCAGGTTAGATGGGGCTCTGAGCAGCCCAGTCTAGTGGAAGATGTCCCTGCCCATGGCAAGGGTGTTGGAACTGGATGATCTCTAAGGTCCCTTCCAACCCAAAACAGTCTATGATTCTATGATCCTGCCTTCTCACGTGCTGAGTTCCAGGAGTAAGGGCCTGTCCTGGCTGGGGATGGGTTCCTGGCATCCCTTTCTTCAGCAGTTAAAACCCCTTCCTAGTGTCCAGAGCCCAAGCTGTCCAGCTGTGAACGGGATCTGCTGCATGTCTGTACCTGTCACAAACCCAGCAGCTCCTCTTGAGCCTCACCAACCCAGCCCACCGACTTATCTGTTCCTCACCCTCTTTCCCAGTTCCCCTGTGGTTGTGTGCAGCGTGTACATTTGATGGAGAAACATCTCCTATACCGTTCCCACGCCTTGCCCTGGAAAAACAGTGGAAATGGCAACCCAGCATTAGCAAATGAGCTCATGTGGTCTGTGGTCCTCCTGTGGCTGGGCTGGAGGAGGCCCCGCGGAATGAAATTGATGTGTTGTGGTGGTCACTTTCCTTCAGTTTCAGTTTTTGTTGGAAGCTCTTTGGAAACGTGTGCATGTGGTGGCCCAACATTTCCACTTGGCTTCACCTACTGCACACACGTGTATCCCGCTAGCCCTGGCAGTGGCCACGTGATCATATCCACAAAGGCAGTGCCAGCACTGAGTTTAACATGCATGTCCTGCCCCACCTCATGACAACCACCCCAAAAGTACTTCACACAATACTTTCCAAAGAGACCTTGCTGCTGGCCAGAGCATTGGGCAAAGGCTGCAGGTAATTCCCGTACACCATATTCTCTCTAGGTAGAACAGAAATACAGTTTACAGTGCAGAAGATTATCTGCTGAAAACCCTGTGTGTGAACTTGGCATTAGCTTCCTAAATATGCACTGTTGATTCAGTTTAAAGCAACTGAAATAATAAAAATGGTTTCAACACTTGTGCACTGTGGTCATTTTGGAGACTGGAATGTGCCGGCACTTTACAACCAGATGTAAAGCAGTAGTTTTTCTTACATGGCTCCAACAGGATAAGGCACATGAGAGCAGGGACCCTGGAAAAACATTTTCATTTGCCTTCCTGTCACCTCTACAAAAGGGGCTTATGAGGCAGAACACTTGGAAGTTCCCAGAACCAAGAAGAGAGGTCAGACACAGCAATGGCTCAGCTAAGAGCACCATCTAGTGAAAAGCCACTTCTTGATGAGACTCAATCCCCTGCAAAGCTCCAACCAAACAATGACTAACTCAGCCCAGCCCAGCCCAACCTACCTCATCCCATCTGAAGCAATCGTGAGCAAGGTAGTGTGGTAACAGATAACAGCTGTCTAAAATTTTCCATAACACACACACACCAAGATCTTTAGGTCTACCCTCTTGGTTGTCCATCAATGGAACATTTCCTTGCTTGTCAACTCCAGCCTGGCAAGTCCACCTCTGCCTTCTGCTGCCATGCCTGGAGCTGACACAGCCCCAGTCTTGCTGTAGGTACTCCCCTCAATCACATTGTAGGGGGTCAGAAGCCCCAAAGAGAGAGCTCAGCCTCCCAGATGAGTCTGGGTACCAGATGAGTACCAGCTGTGTACCTGCCCTTGGATATGGTCTCATATGTTCTGCTCTTGCAAATCGTTTGGAAATGCTTTTGGGGAGTCTTTTCAGCAGAAGGGTGTGAAGGTCATGTGCCAGCATGGCTTCCCAGGAGCATTTACCGTAATGATAATATTCTAAACCTAGAGGGAAGGAAATTAGCATGGAAAATACTGAGAAAAGACAATGTAGAAGCTTAGCACCAAAGCAGGAGGATCAGCTGATGGGCCCCATTTATCAGAAGTGTTATGATCCTTTCAGACAAAGAAGGTAAATGAAAATACGGGCAGAGAAGGTTTAATTTTTTTTGTATCAGAAATATTCCCTGGGGATATGTAGGCAGCTGGAGAAGCCCATTCTGGGAGGGAATATTTCTGATACAAAAAAATTAAACCTTCTCTGCCCGTATTTTGATCAGACACCAGGAGCTGGTGGCGACTTAGGAAGGGAATTAGCAAAGGTAGACAGGGTTGTAGGGTAGGTAGGCAGCTCCCCAGACTGCCAGGGGTCAGACAAAGGCTCAGTTTAGATTTGAGCCCAGGTCTCCCTTGCCTGTGGGAGGGCTCCTGGTGCCCCAAGACCAGAGGCCACCAAGTATTTGCCATGAAAAGGCTGTATCAGCCATTTGAGATGCCCAGCCCCTGCTCTCAGTAGCACTTAACACATCTTTTTACCTCTCTTTTCCCCAAGATTAGTCTGCACTATACTTTAAATTATCCGCCTCCAAATTCTCAATGTCAAAATATCCTGTCTGCACCCACATATTACCACAAACCAAAACAAGGAGGCAGTAGAAGGAAAATTTTTACAGCACTCTGTGGATGCCAACCTCCTGAGAAATCATTTGCCTTCAGATCATCTCTGACACTAGTTCCCCAGGGTTCCACCCTCTGCCATATGTCCAAATCTGCTTTTCAAACACTATAAGAAATAATAAAATATATCAGATGTTCTTTTATTGCCTCTTTCAGGTTTTAATTTGTCACAAACTTTGCTGCAGGGCTCCCTGATTCTTGTTACGGAAACTGGATTTAAGTGCGAGTTACACTCGTGAATGAGACTGGAATTTGGTCCTGCACAACATAATCTGAACATTTGTGTGTAGTGGCATGAATTAGCAATATGAGTGCATTGTTCTCAGTTGCTGGAAATGAGCTGTCCTTGCAACTGAATACAAAACAGAGTGCAGTGCAATGATGGAAGCAGCAATTATTAAAGATTTGTTTTCATCATATTCAAGCAGCTACAGAACTGAGACACTGAGCATTAGTGTGCCTGACAACAGTGTGTGGTGTTTTCTTTCTGTCCTTGCTTGTTGGAAGCCAGTGCCTGGTAGCTGAGATAACAGCAGCTACACCTGAGGAGGTTTTAATGTCATTTTCCTTCTTCAAACTCTACCAATGTCATCTCTAAAGTCCCGTGAGCGGTACAACCTTTGCTGCAAAAATATGTACTGTGGCTGAAAGCAGCTTTTAGGAGAAGTTAACCCATTCCCATGTACTATATATATATCACAGTTAAAATGTAAAAGTTGTTAGTGTGTCACAATCATCAGACACTGGAGTTCGCCCTTGGGAAAGGAGATAGCCTGGAATGGTGAACTGCAGTAAAACCCACCCAAAACACAAACATTTAATGACCTACAAAATTATATTAATGAATTCAAAGAAAGTTCCCTGGGTTCTTCTACCCCTCTGTGGAAAGTTTGTGGGGCTTTAGTGGGAGAAGAAGGGGTGCAGGCTTGCATCTAGCTGTCACCCACCGTGTACCCCAGCCGCTCATCACAGCTCTTTAGGATGATTTCTCAATTCTGGGAGGCAATGCTTATCAGCTGCTCATGCAGATGTCATTTTAGTTGCTCAATTGATGGGGCACATCTAGCACGTCCACCTCTGCAACTCACAGGGCCCCTCCATGTGCTGATAAGCTGTGCTAACACCAAGCTCTCAAAACTCCCCCTTACACATATCACTGGATAAATACTGATATAAATACTGGTTTTAATTCTGGACAAAAATTTCCTGTTATAATGTTCAAAGGACCTTAAAACAGGTAAGGGAACTTCTCTGCTGAGAGCCTCAGCAGAACAACACCCACATGAATTTCTGACAGGCACAAATCATCGTATTTCACTTCGTATTTGCTATAAATATTCTCCAGACCAAAGAAATCGTCTAGTGAAGTCCATGTGGTACCTGCACCTGCTGCCCTGCTGGGTCTGTATCTGCAGATTCCAAGCAGTTCACACAGAAACAAGAAACAAAAGCAATGAAAGAATGAGATGAGCTCCACAATTGCCTTTGCCATCCCATGGGGATAAGGCGTGTGCAGGTGTCTTGCACATGGGGTGACATTTCATCCCCTCCTGCCTGGGCTAAGAAATAATATCCAGATTGGATGGGACTTTGAGCAGCCTGGTCTAGTGGAAGGTGTCCCTGCCCATGGCACGGAGTTTGAACTAGATTATCTTTAAGGTCACTGTGGTGGTTTGAGCCACTTCCAACATAAACCATTCTATTATTCCACAGCCTCTTACTGCCTCTGCCAGACTTTTGAAGATCTGACAGTGTTGGCTTGCCCCAGCAGGGGCTTGAACTGTACCTCTGGCCTCCCCCTCTCTTCAGCCCTGTAGGATAGGTGCTAGGGAGAGCAGAAAGGGAGGGCTGAAAGGGGACTTGCAGGCTGCAAACACTATCATTAATCCTCCTGGGACAGTTTCCTCTTCCACTTCAGCTTTATACTTCATGCTTTGTCAAAGGACACTGTTTACAATCATCTGCTGTAGCCATCCTGTTCTTTTCAATAATCTTTTTAATTTAATATGATTCTATTTCTGTCTTCAGCAAGGGTTGTTGTCCAGGTACGTGCAAAGCAAGGGATAGGCAAATCTATGCCAAAAGGCTTTATTGAAGTATCAGAAAACATCCATCAAATCAATTTATGAAACTGAATTATGTGGGACCCCAGGAGTAAAAACTGACAAACACAGTTAAATTGATAGCAGACTAGGATAAAAGCTTTTATCAACACAGGCTATAAAATTAATCAAATGCAGTATACATCCTAAAATTAGAGTAGTTCCCTAATCCCCTGCACTCTACTCAATTTCAGATCTAAATAACCTACAATGTAGATTAAAATTAATCAATACAGCAGATCCCACAGTAAAGCAACTAATCAAGAAAGCAACACGTGCATTTGAAACCAATTATTTATTGCCATCACCAAGTGTGGCCAGGATGTGAACGCATGTGGCATCCCTGGCTTCTCTTGAATCCACGCCAGAGCTGATGAGTGTATTTGCTTTTTGTGTGAGGCAGTAAGAGAAACTGTCAACATCTAGGTCACTTGGCAATATTTGCTTTAGTCTTGCAAATATTAGGAAGGGTGAAACAGGCTGAAACTAGATGTATGGTGTGGATGTGCAACATCCAGAAAATCTTTGTCTAGCACATGAGTGCTCCATCTTTGACTTCCACTATTCAGATTTTCTCAGTAGATGTATATGGACTGGATGAGACCTCCCAAGCTACAGAATGTGACAGAGTAGAGTCTTCTGGGAGCTGGAAACCAATGGCCCATAGGTGATGTGAAATATTTCCATCCTATCCGGATGTGACAAGAACGTTGTCCTATTCATATCCTTGAATTAAATATTTCCCAAGATTTTCCAATTGATGTTCATGAACATGCAAAATGAAAATAAAGTATCGAAAGGGATACCTTCCTGAGGAAGGCAATCAGGGATCATGTGTGTTTCACAGAGATCCAAGTGCAGCCTGGAAGTTCCCATCATGAACTGTCAACTTCAGGCATATTCACAAAACCTACAGGCTGAACATGAACTGCTTTAAAAACTGCTCTGACTTTCCATCAGCAGGCACCCTCCAGCTGTTTTGCCAATACCTGTGTCTTACAACATGTACCTGTAGCAGACTATTGTAGCTGGCTTCATATCTTGAGAACAAAATAGGCTCCTTTTATAGAGATTTCCAGTGATAGAAAGCCAGAAAGTTCCTCTCCTTGTGTCACAAAGCCCCATTTTCTCGCACACAAGTCCTGTACCCGTTGCCAGTCAGTCCTGCTCTGCAAGAGGACGTTCACCCACCAGATGGTCCTCGTACTTCTGCACCAGAACTGCTGATGTGCACAAGGGTCAGCAAAAATGCACTGTGGCTTTTCCTTGGCTTAACACGCTTCCAAATCACAGAAAAGCACAAAAGGCCATTGAACATCTCTGTTCAGCAGCAGGAACAGTTGGCCTGTTAACAAATGCAGATCTCTTGTGGCAGTAGGTTGAAATAACCTCAGTTCTCAAGAGGGGAAAAGGAAGCTGCTTTACCATGTGCTGTAAACAAATGCTATGTGGGTCATAGGATATCAAAGATATGTTGCCACAAATCCTGATGCCAGGAAGGACAACAGGGACTTGGACATTCACTGGGGAATGTGCATAAATGTGGTGATGAAGTATCACTCAGCATGGCAAGCATAATGCTGTGACACGAGGTGCTACTGGTCATCAACTTTTATTATCACACTGCTTCCCTCTGCCCTTCTCTGAGGAGTTAATTCTGAATATGCACAAGGCTTTGGTAGAGTGGTTGTCCTTAGTGTCGAAGGAAGTTCTCAGAGAGAAACCTGGCTCACAAATGCTCATCACTTCACATTCCCCGGATCAGCAGAGCCACAATAAAAGCATAATTTCTCTGTTCCCCTCTGCCTCTGGTTGCAAGAGCTCTGGCTGTTGGGGCAGCATGGGCTTGGCTGACTGTTTGCAGCAGCAGGCATGTGGGACATGCTGTGAGATGGACACATTGCAGGGTTGGCATTCTGGCCTGTCAGGGTCTCCTCTCACTCCTGTAATGCTAGACTGCTTCTCAATTATTTCTTAGCAGCTTGGGCTAAGAAGCCCATGTCAAGAATGGGATACGGCATCTCTGGCATCCCAGGCTGAGCAAGTCGTGTTTTGCAACACACACTGACGCGCTTTTGTGTGGAAGGGATCTCTTTCACATTAAGTAGCTGTCATACGGTATTTTTGATCACCACCTGCAAGCAAATCCAAGCAAAGCTCATTCCAGGGTCAGCTGGGTATTTTTGCAGACTTATCTCCAGCCTTGCAGGCTGCAGACCAGGCCGCTGCACTGGTCATTTAAGCCTCTGATAGATCAGAGACAGAACTGATCCAGACTGGCAAGAAAGAGATTAGGATCAAACAGCCTCCTCTGTCTCTGCAGCTCTGCATTGACAGGTGTCCAGGATGTCATTACAGTTGGCAGATGACTTCAGCTAATGAGGTTTTTGTCTTTACAACTTTTTTATTATTTTTTTGCCAACACAGAACAGTTAACCCATCCTTAGACATATCTGACCTTGCTCTTAGTGAAGCTGATTCAGTATATTATGGCTTTCCTGCCCTGGGTAGTGAGGTGGGCAGAGGCCATGGCTGTAGCTGTCTTGGGTAACCTGACAGCCTGGAGAATTTGTTTGTGACTGATTAAGTGGCCATGACATCTGAGAACTTCAGCAAAATCTGTATTTCCCTTTTTATTAGCTTCTCTGTCCTCCCATTGCCTGCCTGGGTTAGCAGAAAGTAACTTGTGTGCTTACAGTAACAGACTGGAAAGTCGAGAAGCACCTCATCAAGCAAGATCATTTAACAAAACAGGAGATTAAATGCCTCACATAATTAAGGATTCAAATATAAATAAAACCTTTGATGATACACAGATATAGGATTTGGTGGTGTTTCTCTTCATAAAATCCTTTGCTTTGATTTTGACTCTCTCTTTTGTACTGCGTTTCCAAATGTTGGCATCCATTTTCTCATGTTTGTCGCAAGCCAAGAGCATTGGTGCATGTATATATTCAACTCCAAACCACATCTGAGGGATCAGTGTTACATGGGCAGAGAATCAAATTAACATGCCTGAAAACAGCCCCTATTTATTACACCAAGATGGGAATAAAGGTGCCCATAACAAACTTTGTCCTGCAAAGTATTAAGCACCTTGGGATGGTGTTAACATTGGTGTTTGTCCTTGAAAATAGTCACACTTTTTGCAAATTGGGAAAAGTTTATTTGATTGGCTTATGAAGAACTGTTGAAAGCCTATATATATGTAGACAAACAGGTCTCTCCCTCTATCATTAGTCTGATTTACCCACTAATCCAAATATCAATAAAACTATTTGTAATTACTTTATAACTGTGTAATTATTAAAACCACACACACTCCTGCCACACAAAGTGTCTCATTCTGAAAACGAAACCAGGAGGCTCATCTCTCTGTGCCAATGTATGGCCACATCAGGTTACTCCTGTAATCACATTCGGTTCCTCTTCTGAGCATCTTTAAAATAAAAAAAGGAACTGAGTTTCTTTCCCAGCTGTTGTAGTGGCCAGAAGAATAAAGCAGATATTGCAGCTTATGTTGAAACCACTGGGCAAAGAAAATAGCTTGGGGTCAGAAGTTTACAACTGTGCATGAAGACATCTTGCTGTGCATATATAAGGCTATTTTGAAAAAATATGTAGTTTTAAAACAGTTTTATAACTGAGAATTCTTTGGCAGAATTTGCCTGCTCATTTACAGTGACTGTATACACTATCTGATAATTACTTTTGCAAATGTCTGTTTAGATATGTTTATTCTCACACAGAATTTAATTGTGCCAGATGCGACAGCTAGTGGTGGAAGAGCAATTGCTTCAAAATATTAGGGCCTTAGCTGATATATATCTACATCTCTGCATGGTGGCAAATTTTCCCATCTCTCCTTGCCTTCAGGTGAATCGAGGCAATCCCCTCTTCTCAGCTATTCCCATTGGTCAGCATGGGGAAAACCCATAGTGTTATCTGCTTCTCAGACCTGAGCATGCTGTTTTCAACACCCATCTGTTCCAGCACAGGCAGCAACAACCTGGAAACTCAATGCCCTACAAGCCTCTGAGGGGTTTTCCTACAAGCAGCAAACCTCTAACTACCCACCCTGTTACAATTTATCATAAGTTTAGAAGAAAGAACAAGAGACAAATCCAGAAACTTAACAGACTGTGGAGGCTTTAGATCTTTGTGCAGTGATGCTTTGCTGTCTATTGGAACAGAGCACTGGGATGATTATTATAGAAGTGAAAATGAAGATGTAGACTAATCACCTTCCCCTATTTATAAAGGGTGTAGGTAGTTTTTAGTGGGGTTTTGTGTGTATGGCTTGTGTAATACAGCAGATGGAGAGTGTGCTGAAAGACTGAGTGAAGAAGGGAGCTGGTTGTGTTTGGCAGGGAGATGCACATGATGTGTTGCATTATTACGGCTTTGTAGGATCACAAAAGTTAACGTCCATTATATCACGTATCAGGCTTCCCCACACCCTCACACTACTTCTGCTACTTCAGTTAGTTCCCTAGAGTCTATTTTTAGTGTTTTATCCATTAAACTTGAAGTACCTCAAGCAATGAAGTATCCCTCCTTTTTTCCCCTTGGAGATTTCTGTCATCTAACACCTTGCAGAGCTGTGTCTGACTCTCCTGCCTGAAACGCTTTTCTTTGGCAGCCATGTAGCCACTTGCATGTGACCCACACTCACTAGATGGAGGGCAGCACTTTATTTTCTTTGCAGCCATTATTGGGCTCTTGTTTAGCTCTGAGCCCCCCAGGGCTGGTCACGATAAAGCCATTACCTCTGTGCACATGCACACCACATGCCTTCCCTGGGCAATTTCCACTATAACTCAGCATCAGCTGCTTAACTCAGTGGTTGAAACAAGTACAATGAATTAAAAAATAGGGTAGGATGAAGTGTTATTAGTCCCCAGGGAATTTGCTGCCTCCTGAAGCACACTGTTCCCTAAAGCTTTTAGAGCAGATCTTGCTGCTGTTGCTTTCTTCTACTCCTGCTGTCATAAAAACCCCAGTGTCTTCTGCATTTTCTCATTGATTACTTCTTGACCCCTGAACTCCTGTCCAACCAGCCACTGTTTCTAGACAGAGTCTCTAAACCGAACTTACACCCCACACTTGTGCTGTGCTTCTAGCAATGCTGGTCAAAGGTCTCCACAGGAGTAAAAGAGTTAGGAGAAGATACACACTGTCTGAATCTGCAGTGGCAAAAGAACTATCACTTCTGGTGCTCTGATGCAACAGAAGCAACAGCCAGACCCATGCTGAGTTCAGTTTTAAGGGTTAGAAGTAATATTTTAGAATTGTCTAAAGTGGTTCAGACACAAGCACTGATGGTGTAGCTTCAGCTGATTAACACAGTTCTTCACCCAATACACCCATGCTGCTCAAACTGGACAAGCAGTGACTGCAAAGATACAAATATTGCCAAGGAATAAAAGTGTTGATAGTCCCCTTTGGACCTAATTTTCTGTGGAAGGGGACTGAAAGTTTGGACTTGCTATTTGCAACACAGTATGCTGTGGATAAGTGAGTTAGTGATCTTTTCCAGAAATGAGATACTTGCACAAAACAATTGAGTAGATAATACTTGTGCTGCTGCACATGGCCTTTCTATTTAGGGGTGGAAGGGAAAGTGATAATTGAGGATGGTTAGCTTCTGGGCTTGGCACCACCTTGGCAGCGGGTTGAGAAGTCACACTTTCAGTTATTGAATTGGAAATGAGACTTTGCAAGGTCATAGATGGGAAATGAATAGTGACCCACCTTTATAGCAAATAATTAACACTTACATTCAGAAATGTTGGAATAGCTAATCGAAGAAGCCAGAATTACTGAACAGACTGGTAAACTGAGGCAGAAAGTAGTAAAGCTTATCCTCATTTAGTTTCTGGCCCTAAGTGTCCTACAAAGTTGGTTGCAAAACTGAGAGTATTCTAGACTAGCAGCTTCTTCTTAGGTAACACTGCTAATTCAGTGTCTGGATCCCAGAGGGCTCATGGGGAAGGCATCTCCCCCACACATACACACCCTCTGATGACTACATTTCCACTTGGAGAGCAGAAAGAGGTATAACATCAGCTGGAACAAGCTGAATGTGTTCAGCCATATTTCATTATGACCAAGACAGACTGGGGCACAACATTTCCACCAGAGTACACTATAAGAGAGCACACTGTTCCCCCTGGTACTAGGAGCAACAAGATGATAAAACACAGGTACAAGGAGCAAGTTTATCTTTATAAATCTAAAAGGCAGACATTGAAAAAATACCAGATTTCTGAAAAATTAACACCCTCTTTCATTATTTAATGAAAAAAGCCTCTGTCTCTTTTAAAAAAAACCTTTTTAAACCATTCTAAAATTTACTGAAAGCTATTTAAAGAAATTAAGTTATTTTAGAAAGAACTGTTGACTTTATTGATCGTGCCCTACTTATATTTCCACATTGGTACCTTTTTTAAGAGCAGTAACTGGCATTTATAGTCACCTCTCTGTTTATTTCACTAGAGGCAGAGCTCAGCTTTCTTTTCACAGATCCAAGCCATTTCAAACATCAAAGGTACCTCACATATTGCTCCCCATCGCTGGGTACATACGAACAGACCTGAGCTGTGAAACTGCAGCAAGGCAGCAATACTTTTAAGGATTTCATTGTTCAGCCCAATTTGTATCATTTTTATATCATCTTAGTAAACATAGAGAAGGTTAAGAGCTTTGACAAGGATCAGCCCAAAGCAACATAGTTCCAGCTGGGCACGTGCCACGGACTGCAAAGAGGGCACAGACAGAGCACTCAGGCAGGAAAGCAGGCCATGCCCTGGAGAACAGTGGCCACATTTCTGAGGTTACCATGCCTGAGAGGCTCCAGATTTCATTTTGCTTGCTTTCTTATAGAAAATCCTTATATCACACCAAGATATCTGGGTTGGAGTGCAGTAGCCCCTTGGGGACCTGCATTTACTAGAACTGCTTCTGACGGTTCGTCTGGTGATGATGGTGAGTTTGGGGGTGAGGAAGGGAGGGGCACAGACACTTACATCACCCCTTTGCAGAGAGCAAAAGCAGTGGCTCTGACCCAGTGCTTTGCAACACGCCTGGGGATCCTGGAGCCAAGACATGACACCACAGAGAAGAGAGAAAAACACATACTGGAGTGAGGAGGATGCCTGGGAGTGAAGCCCACACCAGAGAACTCAGCCCGGAGTTATTTTTAAGCATACAGCAGTGGCCTCTGCCGGCTCTGGTCAGGACATCAGCTGTGTTTCCTTTTCCTGCTTCTCTCCCTGCTCTAATGGGGATGCCTCTGCAGTGACCAGGCTTTGCAGGGAACCCATTTCCCAAGGGGAAAGCAAGACAGAGAGATGAAGAAGTGAGTTTGCAAGATGCACAGCAGCACTCATTGGGATCCAAAAATGGGACTGACAAGGGGTTTGGTGACGCTTGGTCCAAGTTCTGTGCAGTTACTTTAAGTGAACCTGTGATGTGCTGCCTTTTGGGGCTGCACAGCCAGGACCATTCCTGATGTCTGAGCCCAACCTGAGCTCTCCTCTGAGCCTTTCTAGTCAGCCCAGGATTAGCACTGGGCCGCAAGGCAGGACTAGGGTGAAGCCCAGCTTCTTCCTTAACTCTCCCCCTGCCCATCCTTGGTAGGAGAGAGACTCAAGTGGAGTGGAGTACGAGGGCTGCCCTCCTTCCACCACTGATGGATGGGGTTTTCAGGAGCTGCCTTTTCCTCTGATGAACCTGCCTGTGTACCCCATGTCTCTGCTGGAGCTGCCTGCAGGCAGGAGTAACAGGCCTGCCTGGTTTCACAGGGCAGTGGGATGTGCAGGCAGCTGCTTTCTCATGCACATCTTCAGTTTCAAGATCCATTTCTACCCAGAACTATTACTCCAAATCATGGGTCCTTTGGTTACTGTTTTAGATGGCTTTAAAATCTGCTGTCACTGACTTTCCTGGCCTCTTTCTGCAGTTCCCACGGGGAACATCTCCCACTGTGCTGTGTTTCCAGGAGAGGAACAGGCAAGTGCCACAGCTGGTGTCACCCAGGCTGGGTGGGAACAGCACCCAGAGCTCACAGATCCCTCTTTAGTGCTTTGGCTGCTCCTCCCATCATCCACCATCACTGCTGTCACCCTTTCAGAAGCACAGCCAGGTACCTTCCAATGACAGCTACTCCTTTAAGACCAGGTTACTATTGTGTTTATTTATTTATGTATGATAAACCCTAAATGCAAGAGCTATGGGCAGACAGGCTGTCACGTGTCGAGGGCTCCCTGCATCTGCTCCCCAGCTGCTCTCTCCCCCGGGCCAGCCGAGAGGATATTGGGTAACGTGGCTAAAGGCTTGTGGGAGAGCTGTGGCAAAGCTTCCCCCCATATTAAGCAGCCTGTAATTTGGCCCTGGCTGGGAGGAAGTGACAAGGACAATGCAGAGATCAGACATTCAAAATTTTTGAGCTCAGTGTGAATATTTTACATGCTTGTCAAGCTGTGCAGTAAATGATCAAGGGCTGTAGCCAGCTGTAATTTAACACAGTGGGATCAATCCAATATGAAGAGCAACAGACTGTATCTTTCCTCCATATGGACATCTAAACAAACGTTTTATTGATTTAAATATTTCTCATCATTTATGGGAACAATTTATCACCGTGGCCTATTAAAGCATCCCATTTTGTACTTTAAAGCTATCAATGTGTTCAAGGATCATACAAGTTTTTTCAACTTAAAATGATTAAAAATTGCAGCAAAACAGGGGATGGCCCCACTCTGAGGGCATCTGCACAATTATTGCTCTTAATTACTTGCTTTGCACTCAAGTTGGTTTCAGCAGTTTATAGGACAAAAAATTGAAGCAGCTACAGATCCAAACAAGTTGCAATAGAAACAGGAGAGCCAGAACAGACAAAGGGTATGAGTCTGGGGGCTGTGAGTGCTGGAGACATCTGTCCATCCCTCTGTCTGCTTTGTAGGATTCCAACACAAGGCTTCTTGCAGCAAGCATTGCAAAATGGAAGATGCTGATCCCACTCCTCCTTCTAGAGCACTAATATATCAATACCATCCACATGGTCTAACCTTGGGGCAGAGACAGGGTTATCTGCTGAGCTTAGTTCTCTTTCTACGGAGTGTCAGTCTTCATATTTTGAATTTTAATGCTTGCTCTTGACATGAAATGGGCTTTGCCTTAGTTAGTGAACCCAGATGTTCTCCCTTTGCTGATCTTTCTGATATGATAAAGAAATGAAAACCTAAGTCTTTCTTCCTGCAGCATCTTCTCAGCTGAGACTATTTTTTTTAGCTCTTTAAGGGGCTTCTTTAGCTACTAACAAGTTCTGCTTTCCAAAATATTCAAAACTCTTCCTCCAAAAAAAATTGGCTTAAAAATTACCAGATTTGAAGTAGATACACTTGTTTATTTTCTCTGTAGGTTTGAACCTGTCCCACTCACAAGCTTTTCTTCTTAACAGTGAGGGATAAAACCTGTTATTAAAATCAAAAGCTGAGTTGCCTGCTTAATCCCATGACTCCAGGAGTTGGGGCTTAAGAAAGGAAAGCGAACACTGTGGGGTTTGTGATAAGATTGCAGGAGTTGGCAACAGCATTGGTGCTTAACAGTGGGTGTTGCTGGGAATACTGACTGCCATTCGGCTTCACATCTTGGCAGGGGATGGAAAATCCAGCAAAGCTCTTTTTTTTTTTTTTTTTTTTTTTTTTTTTTTTGGTTTTTATGCCTTTGTCTGTTGTTGCAGAAACAAAAGTGTAAATCACAAGTTCTTGGCACCAAGTGGGATTTTGTGCTGCACTGGGTCCTGGTGCTAAGTTACATTCCCTCAGATCCTTTGGTCCCCTGTTCATCAGCCAGCAAGAAACACGAGGCTGCAAAGGGTGTCTCCACATAGGAGTGTGTGTCTGTGCGTGACTGTGTGTTTGTCTTGGGTCCCACACCCAACATGGTCAGGCCAAAACATATCAGAGGAGTGTTTAAAAATGGTATTGTAATTTAGATCACTCTACCTCCATTACAGTGACACCAGTGTGGGGGAATGACAGCCTGCTGATCCAACCAAGAGTTAAAACATGATGCTGTGTCGTGCTGAAAATTGGAGATAGGCAAGTGTGACCAGACCTGGGACCCTCAGTGCTTTGTAGCTGTGCTGAATCATGTCTGACAATAGCAGAGATCACAGAATCATAGAATCACAGAATGGTTTGGGTTGGAAGGGACCCCAGAACTCATCTTGTTCCAGCTCCCCGCCATAGGCAGAGACACCTTCCACCAGACGAGGTTGCTCAGAGCTACACCCAACCTGGCCTTGAACACTTCCAGGGATGTCCAAAGGGTGTCCATGGTGGTCACTGTACCAATCTTGAAATATGATATAATCTTAAAAAATCACACTGTTGAGGGTCTTAATGTTTCCCCTACTACAGCCTGCTTCCCCCAGGCAGGTTGAGGTCCCCTTGCCCATCCCTGGCAGGATCCATGTGACATTGTTGTGGGCGAGCACCCCCCTTACCAGGGGCAGGCAGACACACACCTGCAGCTCAGCCCTGTCTCTGCAGCGACCAAGCTACTGCTTTGACCCAGCCCCACTTTAATCCTGTTATTCACCAAGCCCATTTTGCCACTGCCATGTTTGAGCTGTGCTTTGGGCCCCATTTACATCCAACCACCAGCCAGAGAAGATGAAATCTAAAAAGATGTTCTGAGTGTTCTGCAGAACCCCAAACTGGAAGTCTCAGCGGTCCCTGTGCCTGAACCAGCTCTGTGCAGGGTTTTGAAACAGCCTGAGGCAAATGCCCCTGAAGACCTGAAAGCTGAGGAAGGAACTGGGTGCATCCTCCCACTGCGTGTTCCCTGTGTAACCCTCTCAGTGCTGGCCCCAAGCAGAGCAGCAGCAGAGGCAGACAAGCAGGTGTGATGCCTGGAGAGAGTAGCCCCACCTGGCCAAGCCAAACCAGACAACACTTTCATTAGCCACCCACTGACCACCATTGTTCACCATTTGCTGAAGAAACAGCAAAATAATAACATTGGGCTGTGTTAGGGATGAGCCCCATGTAGGGACATCTCTAGTTGTCCCTGTTTGGATACCAGCAGTAGAAAGTTTTGGCACTTTTGGAGTTTAGGTAGCGCAGGCAAAGCCTGATGGGAGCTCATTCCCAAGTGACATCATTTAGCAACAATTCCTAAGAAATAGGTCCCAACTAGCAGCAAGGAGTTGTGCCTCCAGGCAAACAGATGCTGGTTCAGGGCTGTTATCAGGTAAAATGAGTGGGTGAAAACCTTCTCTGAAGCTTGTCTGTTGCCATGAGAAGAAGCAAACAAAGCAGGGACAAGGCTGGACTCCAAAAAATGAAGCTGCTGACTGGCTGGCACTGCATGCCTACTAGAGATGGTGATGAGATGCTTCCTTCTGGTGAGGGCTGCAGCATCCAGATGTCTCAGCTCTTGTCAGGCAGCTACTCCAGTGAGAGGAAGCACCTCCAGATCCAGGGACCTGGCAGTCCCAGGGAGGTAACTGGTGCTTAGATGCTTACAGAGAGAAGAAAAGGTGGAAAGAATTTGAGTTTACATTTGCTTCGTTTCTCTCTTCTCTCCTGCTATACACATGCAGCAGCAACGAGGACATTGGGCACTGCCTGTGGTGGGAAGCATCAGCCATCTCTTTTGTGTCCTCAGTTCTGCTCTGCAGCACAATTTCCACCTCTCTGATAATTCATGCACTGAATTGCTGCTGGAGCAATCCTGCCAAAGACTGAAGGTCATTCTGGAGTCTCTGAGCAAGCAGGTGGGTCCTGCTCAGTGTTGCCATCTCAGCCAGCTCCAGCTCTATCTGTATGTCTCAGGCTGAGAGGCTGTTAAAAGGCACCAGAGACTTATTTGTGACTCACTGTATTGATCCAACCAAAGGTCACATTTTCACAAGGGCATTTTGAAGTCAGAAATCCTTTTTGGTTTTTTTCTTAACAAAAAAGAAAACAATGAAAACATATTCAACATTTGCACGGTGTTGGCTTTTCCAACTCTTTTGCAGCACCTTCAGGCAGCCAAGAAGGGGAGAGAAAAAGAGCCCAGGAAGATGTTTTGCATGTGGAAGTGACACACTGCAAGGATTGCCAGCAAACTCCAAGGCAGTGATTTCAAGAAGTGCGAGGGGAGACCCTCTCCTTTGGCTCCCCTCTGCTCTTTGTGTGAGGAAGTGCTGTGGCTACAGAGACACGTGGGAGTTGATTGTTTGCAGCACTGGGAAATTGTGTGCATCGGAAGTAAAACTTCTACACAGCAAGTACACATCTGGACAGATGCACACATGGTAAAGGGAGATGATTAAGGGAGTGAGGGTAAGGAGGGCGAGCTTGGTGCATGATCTGCTTCCCAGCCTAGAAAGTTAGAGAGATTGGGCAGAGATGCAGCTACAAAGAAGTGCTCAAAAGAAAGCCAGAAATTGAATCTGAAGTGCCCTGGCAATCCCATCACACTCAATTGGTACTCAGATGTTGTCAGCTACTGTGTTTAAGTTTCTGCATGTTGCTTAACAGTTCCAGCTCTGTGTTCTCCACTAAACACAAATACTTGGTTGTTGTTCTACGGTGGTGCTGCACAGCTGTGTTTAGAGAAGCCATCTACAAGATGCTGCTTGACAGTGGACTGTCCTCAGAGATTGGGCCAGGAGCAGAAAGCCAATGGATACCCTAAAAGCTCAGAGCAGGACTGGGCCCTCTCTCTAATGTCATGTCAGATTATGTGATATGAAGAACATGGTCTGGAAATCACATGACAGCCAGCTTTCTCATGGGATATCCAGTCACTCCTGCTTCCAGCTGGACAAGACAAAAGCATCTTTATTAGTGTCAAGCAAGCCTGTGTGCCCATCCCTACTGAGAAGATCAAACCATGTGTGTCTTGTCAGTGGTGTTTGTGGTCACATGCTGACCTGTCACACTGTCTGATGAGAGCCTCTGACACTGTGGTTTTACATGTAGCTAGAGAGGACATAAAAATGAGTCATGCAACTCCCAAACTGTGTGTTTTCTTCATTAACTTCAATAAAGAGCCATCACACATGTTGAAAAACCCAAAGCTTGTGGGTTTCCTTTTCTGTCTTACCCTGGGGGCTGGATGAAAGGGGGATCCTATCTAATCCCTGCTAAGGAAATTCCTGTTGCAAGGCACACGTGCACATGCAACTGGCATCCAGCTGGATCCCAAGGAGAGGGGGAACACAGTTTGGGGAGTGGTGAGTTAATCACAGGGCTTTGGAGAGCAGCAAGTGCAGAGTTGCATCTAAATGACTTCCTAAAGGACATGCAGGTAACAGGAATGGCAGACATGAATGTGGATGTATCTCATTATGTTTGTTTGTATGTGACATTGATATTATGTAGCACAAATATGATACCAAAATCAGGCTGAAAGTAGGAAAGCAAATCTCCCTTCTCTTCTTCAAGTAGCTCATGTGCTGGCCCACGATTGCAGATGAATACTTGTGTTCTCACCTGTACTGGTGAGTCTGGTCCAAACAGAAACACTGGCAAAACACTGGCACAGGTTACCTGGAGACATAGTGGATATCCCATCCCTGGAAACATTCAAACCTGGGATGGACAGGGCACTGAGCAACCTGTTCTAGTGGAAGATTTCCCTGCTCATGGCAGAGGGGTGGGCTAGATGGCCTTTAAATGTCCCTTTCAACCCTAACTATTCTACGACTCTATATTTCAGAATATAAGCACGTCTGGGGCAGGGACTGACCTCCTCAGCACAACCCCACCTGCACCTCCCCAGAACTCACTTTCTAGTGGGTACCTTCACCTTTGTGAAAGCAAGTACAGCTCCTCCAGGAAACTGTGACATCTGGGCACTAGGACAGAACTACTGAAATAACCATAAAATAAAAAAATAACTTCTAGTGGTTATCTGCTACCTTAATAATGTGATGCTTCCAACACACCAGTCTGCTGCTATCTCAGTTCTTTATGCTGAGTGATCTGTAGATTTTGTGACTTCATTCATTTTTTCATTCTTTTTACCTTTTTGCTGATGGACAGAAGTTATTAGGAGGCTGATGAATTCCCCGAGGCCTGTGTGGAGTCCCATCTGCCTTGGCCACGGCAGCATTCCCTCCATCCATCCATCCATCCTTCCATGCATCCATCCATCCATCCATCCATCCATCCATCCATCCATCCATCCATCCATCCATCCATCCATCCCTTCATCCCAGCTCCCTGCTGCCATCTGCTGCAGGCGGGTCTCCACTGCAGCGCGGCTGCTCTCAGGCGCTGGCTCCTCACTGTCTGCTTGTGCTCTCAGAGTGATGCTTCTCCCTGATTTTCTCCACCTCCTCTTCACTGCTGCTCAGGGAAATTTTCTCCTTTCTCTCCATTTCTGTACATAATTTCTGCCCAGGTGCAAACACAACAAGCTCCCCTCGAGCCTCGGTGGTGGTCGATAATATCACAAAGTTACAAACCAGTGGTGCAAATACCTGAAATGTTTCTAGGATCATCAGCAATTTTTTTTTTCCCACACGGTTTCTAGTTGCATTCTGTGAAAATATTTCCCCATCTCTTTCCCCCTCCAGCTGTATTGTTGGGAAGCAGCCTGGCTGTGGTGTCTCCTGCCCACAAGGCTCCTGTCCTGTGCACATTAAACTCACAAAGTGCCTTCTGATACTGCTTAGAGCAGCCTTGTGCTTGGGATGTGAGGCAAAGACATGAGTGAACAGCTTAAGTGATTTTGTTTGGAAATACCAAAACTCCTTTTTTTCTCTACCTTTTATTGAAGAAGGGAGAGGCCCCTCTGCTTCCCTCAAGGAAATTCCCCAGAAAGCACAGCCTCAAGAATAAAGGTTCTTTTAGATGAGTAAGAAAAAAACTGAAACCTGAACCTTTGCATCTGAAATTACAGCTTTGTATTTAATTTCTCTGTAATGTAATATAGCACGTTGTCTCAGAACCTTAGATACCTTAAAATCACTCAGATGAAATGAGTACTGTACAGCAGGCTGAGGCCATTTGCTATAGTTACAGAATAATCATGGAAATATGGAAAGGTGCTGCAAGTGTAGCATTTGTGGGCAATTTAAATTGAAAAACAGCCATAGCTCTGGTATCTGGAAAACTACTGACAATGCTGATATCTGTTCTGTACAGGGGAGCAGGATGGAACCATCCATAACTGTCAGCTGTACCATGAAGGGTACAGAGGAAGAACAGATTTAAGATTAATTTTTATTTAATGTCATATATTTATCTGTGTATATAAAAGAGAAAAATGCCAATAATATATGATTCACATTCTTATTTTGCTTAGTTGTTTAATTCATAGGAAATCTGTATAAAAGATGGGAGATAGACTGTGCTATGGATGTGCAAGGTTGGCCTTTCTCTGAGATGTCTTATGTCCTGCTGTTACATGAATAATCATGAATTTGCAGGGGATGTGTGCTGGCTTTGGTCTGTTAGATTTTCTCCTTCATATCTCATAAAATTATTACCTCTGTGTGTGTAGAAGGCAAGAATAAGCAAGTAACGTTAATGAAATCATGTGGCAAAAAGCCAGAGTTCCATTGCAGTAATTTCTTTCATGTATTATACACTATACAGAAATGGAGTTTCTTGAAAATTGGGCTACCACACATAAAAAAAAAATCTTTTTTACTTTCCATTTTCCACACAGAGAAATCCCACAAATAATGCTTATTCAATTCCCAGCAGCTTCTGCTCTCCTGACTCAGCCCTCTCTGAATAACAGCCAGGCATGTACATAACAAAGGACGTTAAATATTAATGCTGAGGGGTTTGTTGCTGATTGTGCTATTAACATGTAGGGAACCATTCATCCTTTCCACATAAATAAACTCTGCCTAACTCATTAGAGCTCTGCAAAGTCAGAGTTAACCTGACAATATATTCTTTCATTTCGAAAGATGAAAATAGGGGAAGAAGGAGATGTGTGAACTGCTCTTTAATGGATCACTGCACTTGCACTTGGGATTTTCAACCTAGACTAACAGAACAATTAGAGAAAGAGGAAAGAAAGGGGGGAAAAAAAGAAAAAAGATAGTATTTAAGGAGATCCTGGAGGATGCAACTGTTAGGTGATGCACTGCCTTCAGCAGAGCCTTTCATGAGACAGTGACATCACCACTCTTGAGTGAGTCTAATGCTCTCAGCATAGGTCCTGCAGTGCTCCTGCAGTCTTCCATTAGCTTGGCCCTCACACCAAGACCTGCCAAGGTCCCCCAGTTTTTCCACTCAGACCCGTCTTACAGAATGGTTTCTGCTGGATTAGAGAAATTTAAGCACCCTCATCTCTTTACATTCAACCACTTACAGGCCATGATGCTCCTGAAGGACGTGGGCTGACATCACATCTCCTGGCCTGTCACAGCACATGCAGTGGCTCTCTTTAAAACTGAAGCTTTTATGCTACAAATAGTTTTCAGCAAAGTACTATTAGGTTAGTCTTCTATTTTTCTAGTGTGGCACAGCCTCGCCAGCTCACCTTTCCGGCTCAGGTAAGTTGATATTGCCATGGTGACTGTGCACTTTTGCCCTGAGATGTCACCGTCAGTGCTGTCATGTGGGTTTTACATAGTTCAGGAGCCCCTTTGGCTTGGAGGGCACAAGTGCAGATCATGTTTTGAAGCCTGTATGCTCATGAATCACCTTTCTGAGAAGGTAACAGGGCTGACATTCAGGAGTACAGGTAGTGCTGTGATTCCCTTGTCCTCCACAAGCTACTGGCTGTGCAGCCGTTTGGGTTGCCACAATAATCAGGAGCTTGTGTGAAGAAGAAAGTGACAGGCTAATTTAAGGAAAAAAAGTATTATTATGCTTTGTGAAAACAGAGCCTTAGTCAGATGAGCTCAGAATTTTGGAGGAAAATATAAGATGCATTGAGATGTTTGCCCCCCTTTCTCCTTGCTTCAGTAATTCATTTCTCCTGGTACTGGTAATGTGGGTGGCAAGGCTCATGCTGCAGGTGTTACAGCACCCAGCAAAGGTCTTCTGCTCCTGAGCAACACTGAACAGCATGGCCCATCCAGTAGGTATATGTGTTTATGTATATATCCACATATCCCATCCAAACTGTGGGCAAGGAATGCTTTCACAGACCCAAACCCTGACTTCAGCATCATTTCACACTGCAGTGTATTCCATATAAAGCCATTTTTTTCTCATATTTAGGCTGTCCATTTCCCCAGACCAGGCAGCAGCCCTGTCCCTTTCTGGTGGGAGGGAATGCAGCATTGCTTGCCTCTCCCCCTTTGCCAGGTGCTCTCTCCTCCTGATTTGTTTGTGGCAGTGGCACTTGGCAGTGCTACCCCTTTACGGTGCAGCATGGAGGACAGTTATTTTATTGATATCCAGATTGATTCCGTATGCATTATACTCTGTCTACCAGCAAGCAGGCAGCAATACCAATGATTACACTTAATGCCTGCATAGCTTTTTACATTGTATTCATTATCTGCACTACTAATCCTGCTTATCAGGTGTAATAGCAGGTGCCATAGAACATTGCCTATGATTCTCCCTTCTTTTAAGGCCTGATTCTGGCTTTTGTAAGCTAAGTTTCATTGGTAGAACTGGTGGAGGGAGGGGGAGGTAAGGGCTGTCTCTGGCTGGACGGCTGTCACCAGTGGAGAGCAGCAGCCACCAGCCTGCTATCACTGCATACCTTCGAGAGGTGGCAATGCCCAGCTCCTGCTGCCACCACCTTGCAGCCCTCAGCCTCAAAGCCCATCAGCTCAGGGATTTTCCAGGACATCCCTTGGACTTGTTTAACCCCTGCTCGACATCTAAGTTGGTTTCTCCTGGCTCCTGTTTGGACAAGGATGCCTCCAGGGCCAGGTCTGCTGGGGCTACTCGTGCAGACTATGCAAGAGGGCTCAGGGCAGGACAGAGGGACACTCTCTGTGCATGTGAATGTGTGCCCCCCTGCACATGTGTGAGTGCCTGTGTGTGGAGGGGACGTGAAAACCAGCCAAAAACCTCTGCCCTGCCCTCTGTTCAGCACCCTGTGATACTGAGTGCCTGTCACAGCAAGCACCCTGGTGTGTAAGCGATGAAATATGCATTGACCCATGAAATATGCATTGTTTGTGTGGTTTTAGAGTCATACATTTCTCTGATTATCTTCCTTTCACTTGACAGCCTATGAGCCACTGGAGAAGCTGCTCAATCACCACTTCTTTTGTTTCAGTTTCCCTTGTACACCCTCCCCACAGCATCTGACCACTCCTGAAGGAGGAAACTCTGGTGTGCCCAGATCTGCACCTCAGTGCAAGAGTCCCTGGTGTCTTGTTCATGCAAGGAGGCAAAAGAGAAACCCCTGATGCTGCAGGTGAGACAAAGAAAGGAAAATGTTTTGATTATGGCTGTGGGGCTCTGGTCCACCCATGCGGATTGGCCAGATTTCCCATCCCACCCTGCTCCTCAGGAGGTCTGGGGCTGCTCAGTGAGTTACAGGATCAGATGAAGGCCTCTTTGCCTGTGGAACCATGTTGATAACTACACCTGCATGATCAGCCTTTACAAAGACACCTATTTCCCTGGGATATAAGAGCTTATATAATTTTATTCATCTCCATGACAGTTCCTTATTCATTGCAGCTCTGCTTTGTTTTCCATTTACTTCTTGCAGCTCTGAAACAGTTGGATTGCTGCAGATTTCATTAATGTGCTCTTATGAACAGAAAGATGTTATGCCTCCCCATCCTAGTGCCTTGGATGTCAGGCAGCCCGTGAGGCTCAGGTTCCCTGCCGGCACCATATGGCACTACGGAAAATGGCTCTCCCTGGCTGAGGTACCTGGATACGGGCAGCAGTGATTAACAGAGAGAAGCACAGTAGGGCACAGAGGTAATTAGAAACACTGATAAACACAATACAATGGTAAGGAATGCCTCCCAGATTTATTGCCTCCCTCTCTGTTCATTCTGCTATGAGGTTTAGTACAAATTTAACCGGACTAGATCTACCCTGCATGGGAAGCAGTAAGCAAAGTGGATGCAGGGACTTTTCTGGGAATTGAGAAAAGCCCAGCAAGGACACTGGGGTGCTCATTTGGCCAGCCTGCCACATCTTTCCTCACTGCCAATTCCTTCTGCCAGCCGAAGGTGACATGAGGCAGAGCAGCCTTTTTCCAACAGCAACTGGGATGGAGCTGGAAGAGCATCTCCAGGAGTGCCCCAAGCCCTCTCCAGGGGAGCACAGGATGAACAGTGCTGTGCTTCCTGAGTACGACCCACACACAGATCTGAAACCTGCAAATAGAGCTCCCATGTTTAGAAGAATGTGAAGTATTAATGAGCTGGAGGACTCAGGAATGGTGACAGGCAAGCAAAAAGTGCTCAGTGCCATGGTGATAGACTGGCTCTTTTTAGCTTTGCCAAGGCCTTGATACTTGGCCTGTAGCATACAGGAGTGCTGGTAATAATTTGACTTCTGAAGAGCTCCCACATCAAAGCAATCAGTGCATTGTACCAAACACAAAATGCAATTAAGCTAATGTATTATGCGAGGAAGAATAAAGCTGAACTTTAGATTTAAGTTCCAATTTTTAAATGAGTGGGTGTTAAAAAAAAAATTGAATTAATCACCTACTGCATTTTCCCGATGGAAGTGATGCCACCAGTGCAGTCACAGGAACTGTATCAGCAAGCCATCGGATAAAGAAAGAATTTACAGGCACAATTTGGAATATTGTCAATAATTACAAGCACAAGCACATCTGAGCTGGAGATTCAGTAATTTTTATTACATGTGTCAAACTGCAGCAATATGATCCATAGCACCAAGATTCCATTAAAAATAATTGGTAAAAACTGGCTCCACAAGGATATTAATTGTCAGGGATGATCTCGTCTCAGGAAAAAATGGAAAAGAGTAACAGGGAGTAAGAGGGGAAACTGAGGCACTGAGTGGGAAAGTAGCTTTCTAGGGGTTACCTGCTGACAGAACCGGGATAGGTGATGGCTTTCAGTTCCATTTCTTTGCTCAAGTACAAGGCATTCACACTCCCTTGTAAATCCATCTCCATTTCCTTTCTAAGAAGCCTGTGGATCCATGCTCCTCCTCAGTTTTAGGTTAGGAGAAACAGCAGTGGAAAGCTGTCAGTGAAAATCTTTACTGCTCTCATTATAGGGACTAATTTGGGCATCTCTGCATGGAGAGATGTTGCAGGGTGTGGACATGCCCCCCATGTGCACTGACAAGGCTTTCTTGGTTAGGAGCTGCATGTGTTGTTCTTCAGTAAGACACCTCCTCATGTTATTGGTTATCTCTTTTAATAACACAAAATTATGTGGATGGATTTCCATGGCAGACTATGTTTCATGCTGCTGTGTCCACATGGTCTCTTTCAAGCACGAAATTGCATGGACAGTAGGATATTTCCTGCTACTCTTCTGGCAAAGGATTCCCAAATTATAAACATAAGGGGATTTTAAACAGAACAGGCTTATTCCACAGTAGGATTATCCCTGAAACATGCCCTGTCTTTAGCAATCCCGGGGAGAAGGGTCTCAAATGTAGCAATGGTCTAATATATAAAGTGGAGAGACGAAGGATGCCCAGTCATGCTGGGATTCCCCTCTGCTTACAGCTAGAAACATTCCTGTATGTCAGCAATTAGAAAAAGAAATAAAAATACCCTCATGTAATAAAGAACTCTGCTAGAGAGCTGCAACATTTAGACCCTGGGTTGGATTTTATTACCGTGATGAAATTACACAAGCATTGCCTCTCTCTCTGCCTGCTGTGCAGCTCCTCGCTCTCTCCCCTTCCCTTCGGCAGCCTCCGCACGCTCCCTCCGCGTTCGCTCCGCAGCCGGGCTGGGGGCGGCGTGGATTTAGGTAGAACACGGAACCCTGGGTTCCCTCCCAGCGCTGGGGTTCCTGGGCAGGGATCCCCTGGGCCGCATCATTGGCATGCGGCTCCTGGTAGGACTGCATCACTGCTAGAGGAGATGCCAGCGCAGAGCCGCGCTGCGCCGCTCGCCGCGCTGCGCCGCCCCGGCAGCCGCTCCGCCGACAACTTGGGGTGCCCGAGGTAAGAGCCCGTCGCTCCCCTCTGCTTCGCGGAAAAAGGGGTGAGAGCTGGCAGCCCGTGGGGACTCGGTGCCTGGGAGGCAGCTCCGGGGGGGCAGGGGAAAGCTCTCTGCAGAAAACTAAAACAAAAGGTGCCACTGAAAGCAAAGATGCTCAAGGGCGCAGAGTCGGTGTCGGAGTTGGGATGGATCGGTGGGAACTGTAGGGACTCCCCTTAGCTTAATGAGAATGGAGGGGTCAGAGCAGTCGAGGACGAGTAATTTAAACCAGCCCCGTTACGCTACCCTCGCTTTCTGCCAGGAGCTGCTGCGCTGTAGAGTTTTGACTTGGGCTGAAGCAATTTTTAGGAGTGCTCCCGGTGTGTGCTCAGTTTGCGGTGGACTCGGGGGAGGAGGAGAAGGTGTTTGCCTGGGGACAGGGACTGTCGTGTCCGGATGGAGCTGTGTGGGACTGTGTGGGTGGTGGCACCCCAGGGCTGTGTGTGGGTGTGCCGGTGCCCGCGCACGCCGGCCCCGGTGCCGCACCCACTGTAATTGTCCTCCCTTCATCATCCTCCCCAGACTCCAGTAGAGCTTACCTGCAGCTAAAGCTAAAAACTGCAGTTAGTTTTTTTCGACCTCCTCTGTTAGGAAGGGTTAAATGAAGCCACAGAGAGAAAGCAGCGATTTGGGAGCTGTCGCGGGATGCGGGTTCTGTGGCGAGAAGTTCCCGTGCATGTGTGTGTATGCTCACTGCACATCCTGTAACACATCCAGGCACACATCTCTGCAGGACTATTTTTCTTGTAGAGGACAAGTGTTGTTCAAGGGAAATTTTTATTACATGTGTCAAACTGCAGCAATATGATCCATAACACCAAGATTCCATTAAAAATAATTGGTAAGAACTGGCTCCACAAGGATATTACTTGTCAGGGATGACCTCGTCTCAGGAAAAAATGGAAAAGAGTAACAGTCTGATGATAATAATGTGTAGGTGAGGAGCATGCAGTGTTCTGTGTGTGCCGAGGGGGATCTCCCACTGAGTTTAGGTCAGGCACTTCTAAGCACATGCTAGAGCTTAAAGGGGTCTCCTGCCATTGGGAATCTGAGTAGAAATTTCAGATAGGATGAGATTAAATCTTGTGTCTGACATGACATGAAAATTGCTATTTTGTGTCTCCTGTGTATCCCTGATGTTATCATTTGGGGGAAGGGAGAGGAAAAGGGTTAATTCTGTGTCTTACTTAACTAGATACTGAATGTACAATAGTGCTGCACTGATCATCCCAGGCATCCAGCTGGATATTCTGCTGTGCATTTGGAAATACACCTTGGTGCCTCTGCCTTAAATGACATGGGACCCAAACACATCATGCAGGGGGATGTCCATGGTCAGGATAACCTGGAGGAAGGAGTGGGAACAGAGGCAGCATCCAAGTCTTTTTCTACTTCTTCACGATGGAAAAGCTCTCTTCCACCTTCCAGCAGAAGCAGAAGGGGAACATCTCCCTTCACTGCAAGAGAGCTACCACAGGTAGCAGCACCTACAGGGAGACCCTGGGTCTCAAGAGATCCATGAGGCCCTTATTACCTCCCAGCGTTCCCCCTCTTCATGGCTTTGTTGTGAAAGGCATTTCCACCACTATTAGATGGACTCAGCTGGAGATCAGATCTGCAATGATGCCTTAGGTTTTCCTAACCCAGCTTTGCAAATGCATGATGTGAGTGCTGGGGGAACCCTTCTGGAGCATTAAAGATAGACGCAGAAAACAGCAAACAGGAGACATCTTTCCGCTTCAGCTTACCCAGTTCTGAGAGATCTGTCCCATGAAGTACCATTTGTGTTCTGTAACATCTTTAAATGAAAGTCTCTGATACCTGGCAGCTTCTGATTGAAGGAGCTGAGCTGGATATGGAAGCCCACTCAGGTTCTGATGCAGCCCTGAAGCTGCAAGTGCACAGCTGGGTGCTTCCCAAAAGTCAGCCTTGCACCTGCAGATGATTTCTGAAAATCTGACTGCATGTCTGCAGGAAGGGTGTGGGCCCCAGCTTCTGACAGTGCAGTCAAAAACGGTGCGAAAAATCCCACAAGGAGAAGAGCACACGGGCTTGGTACAGAGGGTGCAGGAGTTTTGTTTCAAAACAGGAATTGATCAGCCTGTACCTGCAGGGAAAAGGCAGAATGATGAAAACACATTCCTTTCTTGCTCTGAGCTGGGAGCATTACTTTTGGTAAAATGAAGTGTGAGAGACAAAAAAGGCAGGAAAATCCACCATGATTCATGGTGATGCTGTCCCACCTGTACAGCACACATTTGGGCAAAACTTGATGAGGCAGGTCTGGGGTTTGAGGCTCATCCTGCAATTGATGCAGCATGAGTACAGTTCTTTTCCTTGCCTGAGCCAAATGAGAGCCCTCGGGTCGTCTCTCCTCCCCTCAGAGCTGTTGTGGGTGGCCCCTTCCTGGCCACCAAGTCACAGAGATGATAACAGTCCTTCCTGTTATCAGGAAGCCAAAGCCAGCCTTGAAAATCCTCTTCCCGCATTGCCAAGCCAGCAAATTGATTTTCCAGATCATGAGCTGAACCTCTGAAATTGTTCTCTTCTGAAGAGATTATGGAATTACTCCTGTGCTAATGAATACTTTAATGTTACGGTGACTAAAGTCCCATAAGGACTTTAACAGCCAAAAAAAAAGACACTCTAGGAAAGATGAGCCTGTGGTGGCTGTGTCAGACCTCACTTCACCATCTGGGGCATAGAGGAGAAGAAAAATGAGAGGAAGGTGAAGATGGACTCATGGTCTCCCAGGAAGCTGCTGAATCCATCAGGAATATCTTCTGCAGCTCCCAACTTTATCCCTCTGTCTTTGAGTGCAAGGAAGGAAACTATCCTAATGTTAACTATTGCTTTCCCTGTTCACCAGCTCTCTGGTAAATACCTGTCCCCTCCCTCAGTGGGAATAATCCAGCTCCTGGTGACCTGCTGGGAGAGCCCCAGGGTGGGCAGCAGAGCCAGGTCACTATTCCCAGGTCCTGTGTCAGGCTGCTGTAACCTGCCACGGGATTATCTGAGTTTAGCACTTCCCTTCTATCCTCCCAGTACATTACTGTCAGGCTCTGTAGTTTGGGATCATGGCACTGGTTTCCAAATATACAGTAAGACAATATATTCCCTGACATCCCCCCCCCCCCCCCCCCCAAGGAGTTTGGCATTTATCAGGGAGAAAATATGCTTGTGGGGATGAGTCTGCATTGATCCTGCTGGTGTTCAAAGAGCACAGTCTTGCCTCTGCTTTACTAACCCTGGTTTTATGGCGCTGTAACTCCACAGGTTAGAAGCAGGTTGTCCCAGTTTTGAGCAAGAGCAAAGTTAACCCCTAAGCAGTGCAGGGAAAGCATCTCCATGCCACAAGAGCTGCAATGCAAGGGGAAGGCTGGTCTATATTTAGGTTACGGTCTCTGCACAGAATGGGTAATCCTCTTTCCATGAATTATCCAGGGGATTAGACAGCTTTAAACTCCCCCAGGCCTCCCTGGCTACAGCCGGGCTCGATGGGAGCCAGGGGGGCAGTGGCCAGAGGGAGGTAGGTGCAGGCAGGTTGCTGATGACTCATTTGGCTGCTGCCAGCCTTGCCAAGCACTTCAGGAGGTCACCAGAGGCTCAGACGCAGAGTGACACAGGAGTGACGTGCAAACCAAAAGGGAACATCCCGATTAGGAAAGAACTCAGAGCTTTATAAATAATTGCAGAGACGAGGGAGTTGGCAGCAGGTAGGAGGAGGGACAGAAGACCCGAAGCAGCAGCTTTCCAAAGTGTAATATCCTCGCTAGACTTTTCCAAGCTGTTTCTCTAACCAGAAAAAGGGATGCTTTTGGAACTGCAGCCGATACAACCAAGGAGATGCTCCAAACCCACCTGCTTGGGCTGGCTCTGCAAATGCGGTTCCAGGGATGCAAGTCAGGTTCATCTATTTGGAGTGCGAATGGATCACTGTCAATACTCCATTAAAATATTGAAGGGAGGCCAACAGCACAGCTCAGGGACGGTGAGGGGGTGGGGAGGAATGGGATGCAGGGAGGGAGGCAGGCTGGATTGCACCAAAACCTGAATATTCCACTCAGTTATGGGGCAAGTGCCCATAACAGATTTCTGCCCTTTACTAATGCACAGCTGCTAGAAAAAAAAGGAGTCCTGTCACTGGGGGCCTGTATATGCCATAAAAGAGACATTCTTGTCACCCCTGCATGTGGGTCTTGGGACAAAGCTTTGGTGGAGAGATGAATGAGAAAGGCTCAGCCATGCAGGCTGGGCTGTAGTTGACACCCACTTGTGTAGGATGCCAAGGGGGTTCTTCCTCTGGTGCCAAAGGCAGTGGAAAAACCAGGGAAGAGGACCACGCCTGTGAAGCAGGAAGAGAGTCCTTGTGTGGGAGACTGAGCTAGCTGCCACTTCTGGTTTTCTATCTATGGGCTTGTGGTGCAGCCACTCTTTTCCTCCATTAGTCTCTAGAAGCTGAGATCTAGCTCAAAGCTAGTATGGTTTGTCTTCCTTCACTCAGTTTTCCAGGCTGTAACTAAGAAAGCGGTGCAGGGGTTTGATTTCCCCGATTCCCTTTGCCTTCTGTTGCTGCCAGGACATCTTGCCACCTTGTCCTGGAGTTACATTCCCCTGGATACTAACTCTGTGGACCCTCACAGTACAGCTGCCATCCCCCAGACTCAACCTTTTTCTGGACTGCAGGAAAGTAAGATTTATTCATGGGGAAGTTAAGTGCAGCAAGGCACTTTATTATCCCTGCATTTAAATCAATTTATTCTACTTTCTGCCGCTTATGCTACATACTCTAAGTCAGGATTTTGACCCTATTTTATTTTCCCCTGCCCAGAACTGGGACAAATTGAAAGCCTCACCCTGCTGTTCATCATTCCCTCTTTTACTCACATCATCTGGAGGATGCCATTTAAGTAATGTCAGGGGAGCTTGAGTTGAAGAGGGAATAAATGAGCAGTCTCCCAGCTCACTGCTAGGATGGGAAATTCTGTGGCTGGCCCTGCAGCTCCTGCCTTGCCCAGGCACTCGAGCAGAGTCAGTGTCAACCCTGGCTTGTTTCTGCCTGTGAGGGTAGGGCTAGAAATCACCAGAGAAAGCCTGGATGGAAGAGGGAAAGCAAAGAAGGGAAAGACCAGGGAAAGTCTTTGCCTTTAACGTGAGCTAATGTCTTTCCTCCCCGCGTCGAACATCCTCAATTTCCTGTTTAACTTAAAGTCAACACATCTGTCACGTTAGCATCGCCCGCTGCCTGGTTCCCCCAAGCCACCCCCCTCCCATCTGCTCTCCCTGCTGCCTCCAGCCTCCCTCCACTCCTATTGCTTTGTGGCTGGGGGTGTGTGCCTGCGATTGTGTTTTCTGCTGGCTGGTGGACTTTTCCATTGCTCATGATTCAGTACTTGGATGTGGTCGCAGTGGGATGATCTGCTTGGCTTGCAGAGCATTTACTTCTAATCTCCGGCTTGTGACATCCTAGCAGAAAGGGGTGACCCTTCCAGGACCAGCTCCACAGGCTAGAAAGAGGGGAAATGGCTGGTGAATGGCTGTGATGAAATATTTCCTAGTTCTGGTAAGCGATGATGCTTTTCTCTTTGGTCTCTTTCTGGACTATCAGTCCTGCTGCAATAGTAATATGGCTTGATGGGTTAAAAGCAAAGGGTGGGGAGCAGAAAAAGAGACAGAAAAAACAGTGAAGCTCATTTGGTTTGTACTGAAGCTTTTCCAGGGGTCAGTGCTCATCAAAGCAGTTTAATTACTGTTGGTGAGAGTCTGGGAACCGAGCGGATCAATGTGTGTGCTTGGGCAGTCGGACCAGCTCTCACTCACATGCAGTTCCATTGCTCACCCTGCATATTTTTTTCCTACTGGATTTCCAGCTTGGTCTTATGCTTTCCATGGGGTAGTCCTAGGTGAGCTCCTACGTGAGTGCTGCTTTTTCTGCCCTGCACTTGTTACTGCAGGAGTTATGGGAAGTAATTCATAAATTCCTGCCCCTAATAGACTGTCTCCATCATTAAGTCTAAGCGAATTTTTCACTGAAACCAGTCCCCTAGGTTCTGCCAGTATCTGTTATATAGAGAGGTCCAGATAAAGATGTTTGGGAGGAAGAGGGTCTCACTGGACTACACTCTGCTGGGACCATGAGCTATCTGGTGTCCTGGGCACTGGCTTACTCTAAATGAGAGGTTTGCCAGTAAATATATCTCACAGGACTCTCAAAATGGGCGTCCTGCTTCTTAGTCGAGTGACAGCAGAGCTCTGACACTAGGGATGAATTTAGGGCCCTTGTTTAAAGAGGATCAGGGAATAATAAACCTAAGAGCAGCCTTTGCAGTCTGGCTGTATTGAATCTGCAAAGGTCTGTACATAACAAAAAAACCCAAACAAACAAACAAAAAAAACCCCACACAAAAAACCCCACAAAAAACCACAAACAAAGGAAAAATACAGTGGTGAAGCTTTGGCAGGTTTTCTGACAGGTACAAAGCCATGACCTTCTTGGCAGACCTGTGTTTCACCCAAAAACTGACACAAAATACGGTTTGAGGTACCAAAACAATTTTTTTTTCTGGATTTCTTTATGACATGCAGAGTTAAAAACTGCTCCTGGAGAACGTTGCTGATATAACTTGTTTATAAAAATACTCCTCTCACAATGTATTCATACAGAAATCTCCACTTGCTAAAAACTCACACATTTCCTACCCTTTGTTGTTTAGATACTGTGACACTGAGAGTGGGGTGCTCTGGGTTTTGTGCTTATTCTAAAGAAACCTCGAAGTTTCAAGCACCAGTTACATTAAAGATTCTTCTCTCTTGAGCAGCAAGTTTTGACTTGGGGTTTTGTTTCACATGTGTCTCAGGATGACAATCTTTTGTGCCAAGTCTGTGTCTGGTAAACAGTGGGTGAAGAGGGAAGTGGAAGGGCTTTGCGTGACTGAATCCCAGCACTGTGCAAGAAGGAGAGAGGGCAGGAGTTGCCCAATTTGTTGTCTTTGGGGGGTTGATGATTGTATCTGTGAGGAAATCCTCTTAGGACAGCTTTTGTGTCCTTTAACCAAAACACCATGGCTTTTTTCAAAAGGCTGAAAATCCTTCGTTCCCTGTTTCCTGGAATATTATTTCTGAGCGCCAGAAATTTCTGTGAATTGTTTTTCTTGTTAGATTATCTTCTAACATCTGCAGTAATGTTGATGCCAGAGTATCTTTGCTGTCAATTTGGTGTTTGTGCACTTGACTTTTCTCCCACATTCAGTCTGGATGTTGGCCAGTGGTGACTGTGCTTTCCTGATCCCTGCTGCAGTGCTGCCTGGAAGGGTTAATTTCCTGCATTTAATTAATGACTCCGTAATATTTATAAAGAGAAAATCATCGTACCCATCTGTGATAATTTTGGTACTTTCGCCAAGATGAAATTCTAGGGCCAAATGAGTATTACAATATGCTGAATGTAGAGACTTCTATAATGTCCTGCAGTTATTTCCTGAGAGAGCCTGATTTGATGTTGGGGAAGGGAAGGACAGATCCTGAAGTCTTTGTCTCTGGGTAGAAACAAAATTGAATGTGTTACAGGATTAATGAATGTTATTACTTTTAACTTAACTTTAGTCTTTTCTCAGGGACATTTGGGTTATAAAGGATGGATTTCCCTTGTGAAAAAGATCCATTTGGTGAAGGCAGGGAGTCATATGGGATCCTAAGTGAATAATACTCCAGATCATTCCTGTCATGGCGCTTGGCATCAGTGTCATCATCTCTTCAGGGCAAGGCAATCAAGGAGATGGAAGATGAAACCTTTCCTTGCCAGGGAGACTTCCACATTATTTGATTGAAATTGGAATCCAGTCACCTCATGCTTGTCTCTCCAGATTTTTCTTACCACATCTGCTAAATTACCACCAGCTATTTGCGTTTTAAATGAGGGCTTCCTCCCGCACAACCCATCTGCTCAGCCTGTTTGTTCTTCCCGTGCAGTCACGACTTAGTGATCACGTTTATGTCAGAGGAAACACGCTGGTGTTGGGGGTAGAAGGAAGAGGGGATCAGGGTGGCCTTGAAGATTCCCTTGGCTGTGTTGAGTTTGAAAGAGGAGCTGGGTTAAAATTGGGGGAAGAACCTCTTATGGAAGAGAATTAAGCCAGGTCAAGGGAGCTGGGAAGCTCAGGCCACTTTGAGGACAATTCTTCTTGTTTTCTAGTACTATCCCAGGGAATCTTTACAATTGGACATCATAGACTCTCCCACATCTAAGGTGACATAGCTCACCTGGTTATGTTCTTGACTGCTCTAATGCCAGGGAGGTAGGAGAAGTTAAGGCCTTTTTTGCTTGGAGGTGGTTGAAATGTGTAAGTGTTTTAAGGTATTCTAATCTGCCTTATTAAAATGGAGGGACTACAGGTCTTCAGAGATGCTTTCTGCTCACCTTGATGTGACAAACCTGAAGATATGACTACAGATATAGAGGGATGTGATAGAGATCTACAAAGCTGTGAGTGACATGGAGACAGTCAGTAGGGCTGTTGACTGCCTCTTCCAGTCCAAGACCCAGGCAACATCAGAACTGATTAAGTACAGTTCCAGGATACCTCATTGGGTGGGGACTGCAGCAAGCCTAATACTGGGCAGGCTCCTATAGGAGATGCTGCAGGACTGTGCAGCAGCTGGTTCTCCATGATTCAGTGTTTCCAGTTAAACTTGGTGTTTTGCTGTGATTCACAACAGCTCTTGTGGAAGATGGGTTTGCAGGAAGCTGGAATTCATCCACTCCTGACTAGGTGATGGATGGATTTGTTCAAGCTCTGGTTCCCTCTGTGCTGCCAGCACAGTGGATGCCTCCTTGGCCCCCCATCCTCCCAGGCTGGCAGTGAGTGAGAAGAGTGGTATCCTCTGAGCACTACTGAAACACAGAGACTTTCCCAGTCCTGGCCTGAGGATAATGCCTGTGCCATGTTCTGTAAAATGTGAGAGGCTGAGTAAAATCCCTGCAGGAGATTTTTGACCACGGGGAAAGTACAATGGGAGCCAATCTACTCCTGGATGTAATATGCTTTACACCCATCCTACTCTCAAGGACTGAGATCTGGTACTGCAGTGGTAAACTGAGGACGGGTCCTCTGTCAGGACACAGGTGGTCACAGCCTGTCTCAGGGATTGCTCCCACCACATCCCTCCAGGCAGCAGAGAAAAACTTGCCTCCCTCGTGGGACATTTTTCTTGCCCTTTATGACAGGTGGTCAAACTGCTGCAGATTAACTGCTCTAATTAACTGCTTACAGGTTCCTGACCTCCTGAACTCATGTCCTTGTCGTTCTCAGAGATGCAGGACTGTCCTGGTGTCTCTGCTGTGCCTTGGCACTCAGAGGAAACCCCAATAGAGGAAGTGGTGGTGACTCTTCGAGGAATCTCAAAGATTTATGTTGCAGTCCTACGAGTAGTGATGGTCCTCCATCAAGCCCGGTGACATCTCTCAGGGGGATTAACACAGCCAGAGTATGAGGTTAGAGGCAGATTGAATTGGATGACTCCATGAGGAGAATTGAGGGACTGGGGGGACAAGAATGGATGTATGCAAAATTCTTCGCCAGCTGTACTTGGCACAGAGTATCTCTTGCACCAGACACTCATACTAATGGACAAAAGTTCTTTTAGATTTACAAGCTATCCTGAGTGGCTGGATCCTGATATTAGTGTCAGGGCTGTAAATCTAGTAAAATAAATAAAAGTGCTCTGGGATTTTTCTCCTCATAATGTCATAAACACAGAAAGTGATCATTCTGCTCTGTACACAAAGTCCAGGGGCCTCTCTGCCCTGATAGATGGGAGGGAGCAGAGTCTGGGGTGATTTGGGCTGATGGCTGCTTGGGGCCACAAGAGGTGTGGGCTTTTTGCAAGTGGTAACTGGTTCTGAAGTGCTTTCAGCCCACTTCAAAGGAGGAAATCTGACCCAAATTCCTTTCATCTGCTTCTACTGAAGCTGAGAGTGGGCACCAGTGAGATCAGCCATTTCTTGGTATGGGGGGGGGTACATTTGTCCTTCTGCACCCCCACATCACATTCACTTGCTGCCCAAATTGACAGATGTTTTATCAGGACTGTCTCATTTCAGGGACCTAGTGTACATTAATTATGAGCATGTGTAAATGAGGTGTTAAATGATTTATACGCAGACCCAGATTGAGAAATCCCAGTGGTTTCTTCTCTGGATGTGTAGCCGCTGTTGAAAAAGTCAGACTTCCTCACATTCAAGAGGAGCTGAGGAGCCTTTTCACTTGTGATACAGACCCAAAACTGCTAGTCTTGGTGGAGGCTGAGCCTCCCTGGTGAGCCAAGGGTCACCAGTGGGGCCAGCACATGCATGAGGAATCCCGCCATCACCAGTGCAATTCACTGGCCCTCTGGGGACTGTGGCAATGCTCTGATGTCAGGCCACCCTTGGGAAGATGGGGAATGCCTTTTGCATTCTCAGAGCCAGAGGATGGGAATTCAGAGCAGCAACATTTTAATTAATCTTGTATTTATTTTTATCACTAATTGAATATGCTTTTGGTGCTTTTTTTCTTCTTTTAGATAAGGGGGTTTAGGGTTGTTTATTAGTATCTATTTTATAATTGGAGCAAGAGAGGATCATTTGTTCTTAGTAGCTCAGACACTGCAAACCATTAGAGATGCTGCCTGTGCTGTGGCCATGCCTGGATTGGTGCCCAGGGGTGCTGGGCAGCACAGGCACCTCCAGCCCAGGGTGCCCAGCAGCAGGAGGGCAAGAAGCCAGAGCCTTGTTGGGCTGCTGGGGACTGCTGGGGACTGGGAAGTTTGCAGAGCTGGGGGTCTCTGGCAGGGAACACTCATAGACCATTTCTGACCAGAAGGCATTTGGTGTTTTGACATGTTTTTGAAAAGCCAAGTGTGACCACTGACTAAAGCGAGTCACTGGGTACTCCTTCTTAGGGCATAATTTTCAAGCAACTCTGCTTAAGCATGGTGGCCACCAACAGAGTCTGCTCTGAATGCTGCAGAGCCAGCCCACAGAAGACTGAAGTCCTTTCAGCTCCTGTAATCCCCCTGACACACGAAGGACAGGCATGAAGGGAATGAGAAAAGATTAGGAAAAGCCTAATTTTCCACACCCCCCCTGCAAGTTCTGCAAAGCCTTGTCTGTACCCAGGGCTTACACCCTGACTGCTTTACAACCAGAAAGAAGTGGGAGAAAGCTCAAGTCCTGCTGACTCACAGTTACAGGGCACTAAGCACAGCAACTTCCCAGCCATCAGTAGGAAAGAAAGATTTACACCTGAAAAGCAGCTGAGAATTTGGAAGAGAGGAATGAAAAATAAGGTGCTTCAAAGCCATGCTGTTTGAAAGCTGTTGGAGCTAAAGCAACAGGCTGAAACAGGGCTCCTACTTGGCTTTCTCCACAGCAAATTTGTAAAGGAGTCAAGTTCTCAGGATGGAGAGATGCTTGGTGAGGGTGGGAGCACTCACCCCCACTCGCCTGCTCTGCACCAGGCAGCTGCTCCTGGTCCCTGCTTTTCCAGGCCATGCAGCTGATTAAATATTGAAAGGGTTTGGTTGCTCTTGCTTGAAAAGCTTCTGTCTGGATGAAAATGAAGTTATGTGAGGACAAGTTTGTGCTGGTGCAATTAGTCTCTGTTTAAATACATCTGATCATAAACAGACCAAAAATAGCTTTGTGGGTTTAAACGTAAAGGCACCCTCGGGACGTGGGTTTGGGTTACTCCTTCTTGGAGCCATGTGGGAGAGCTCAGGGAGGGGGGTATTGCAGATGGAGGTCAGGCTGAGTTATCAGCAACCCTGTGGCATTCAGAGGTCGTTGCAGATGCTCAAAGGCTGGTTGTGATGGGAACCAGCACCTGAGGTTTGCATGTTCACACAAACCCTGCTCCAGGCTCACCTCCCACACACCCCCCAACACCCTGGGAGAGGGGGTGATGGATTGAGATGCAGGCAGAGAGAGGGGAGGGAGAAGGGATTTGTGATGAGTTATAGGATTCGGCAGAGGCAGGAGGGAAACTGGGGTTAAGGTAGGGGCCAAAATGTGCAGAGGATGAGAGAGTTGACATTTCTGGGAGGCTGTTCTTAAACTTCCACAGAGTTCTTCAGGAGCACTCTGTGGAAAATCACCCACCTAAGCAGTGGGAACAGGAAGCCAAGTGTGGAGAAAGAAGGTCCTGTACTGACTAGTGGCCCAGCCAAATCTCAAATATAGACAAGGAAAAGTTACATTCAGGTGGAAGTAGAGAAAGCAACCATTTTTCTGCTCTCCATCCAGGCCCCTGTTGCACTTTAATTTCCTGAGAGGACATGGAGGGCATTTTCCAGCTTCTTCGCTGTGCACAGGTGGGAGCCTCCTAAACTATATGTCTTGGTACCTTCCTGACAGAGCACCAAAGGGACAAGCCTTCACAATCCCCATTGGCGGTGGGTCCTAAAGATTTCCAGTCACCCCTGCTGAGCTTTTGGATAATCTGGGTATTGGATTCACCCATGGAGGTCCCAAAATCACTGGTACCACCCATGTGTGCTTTCATGGGTTTATATGAAGTTGTTTCTTTTCTCCGTGCAGCCTCAGTAAGGATGCAGGTGATCTCTGCGGGCTGTGACCACAGGGAATGGCACAGTGGGCACAGGAGCAAGGCTTGGCCTGAGACATTTAATCACTTTCAGCTGTCAAGAAAACACATTTGAGCTGGAAAAGAAAGCTCCCTTCATTGTCTGGGTGTCCAAAACAGATGTGCAAGTCTGTTCTGTGACCAAGGGAAACTTTGGGAAAATGTTTCTTATCTCGTTAGGATAAATATAAACAGAGAAAAGATACCAACTTGATTTAAATACTGCTATAATCTGCAGAGGTTCTGAATAATCTATCCTAAAAGCACCTGGCCACCCAGCAGGCAGAGAGGCCATTCAGTTTGGGGGAACAGGACAGGCTGGTTAAAGAGCTGCCGGTCCCTCTGGGTCATGTAGGGGTTCAGAAAGAGGAAGGAGAGACAGGATTTCCATCCTTCCTGCAAGGGTAATTTAGTTCTTGCATTGAACTGCATAGGTTTTAATAGATAATCATCACTGAAAATTGGTTTCTAATTGTTCTTATCTATAAGTTAAATCAAATTTGCAATAATTTTAATAAATATTTCTTGAGTTTGATGGTAGCATCCAATGGGAGAGAAGTCTGTAGAAACACCTGTGACTAAACAGACAAGCAAAGCTTTGCTTTCTTGGAGTCTGAGTGAACTGGACAATATTTGCTAAACCAAACAGGAAATTTAGCAGCTTATTTTTTTCTTTAAATGGTAAGGAAAAAGGGATCATATTTATCTTTTTTTTTTTGCTCAGAATAAGATGGTATGTCTGGAGCAGAATTTGCAGTTCACATTTTCATTATTCTTTAGACCTAATTGAAACTTGATTTCAAAAATTACATGAATCAACTCAGTTTATGGTAGTCATTGATCAGTTCCTAAGCATTTTTTTAATGGTGTTTCATGATAATTGTTAATTGCACTTGATTAGAAGTACATAGTCACAGTAGGGCTGATGGATGGATTCTCAGCTGAGCAAATCTGGATTAATTTACAGTCCTGAGGTTGTGATCCATAACATACTTGAAATCAAATTAAAAATCAAGACTGTTATGAGACTAGGATGTGTGTTCATGGTGAAAGTCATTTAATATAATTTTGGCATCTTTTTCATTCTTTCAGAGCATCTAGTTTAGCTGTTCAGTTTCAATTATTTTTTCTAATTGATATATAAAAAATATTTCCCATTTGCCCTGGGAAATATTCCATCTGGAAGATTTCCAAAAGAAAATATTTCCTTTGGTATTTAAAAATCAAAATCTGAAATGGATTTTTATTCCTACTAGATTTAGATAAGCAATTTGATTTAAAAAAATCCAGAATTTCTGTCTCCCAGAAGTGTACTGAACAATGTAGGACCTGATTGTAATTATTTAATTAACCATTGTTGGGGTTTTTTCCCCTCATACGTACTATGAAATAATGCTGTGATTTTGGCAGGCCTACAACATCTAAGCCCCTGTGGCTCAGCAGAAATGTATGGCAAGTAAGAGAGAAACGCAGCCTGTTACCTCTGTGCTACACAGGTTTTCCCTCAAGTTGGAAATAATGCCAGGTCTGACAACCCCAAAAGTTGCAATTAAGCTCCCCAGGTAAACAGGTCAGTCCCTTTCAGAACAGTCCCTTCCCAAGGGTCTTGATCTCCTGTTCATCTTCCTGGCCAAGGACTAGCTGAATGAGAGGATTTTCCCCTTTCGATGCTTTGGGAAGGCAGCAGCCTGAGGGATGTGGGGTGGGGGCTCAGGGCCCTGTCAGGGTCTGAATTATAAGAGACAACCTTTGTCTTCTTCCAGTTAATAAGTCTAGCTCTTGTTCAGCTTCTTCCTTTAATTCCTCCTTTCTATCAGTGTAAAGTGCGTGGGAGGGATTCACTGTGCAGGGATCCCTCCTGGATGGGAAGGCTCTCCGGCTGCAGGAACGGTGGTGCAGGGCTTGGGGCAATCCACCCACAGACATCCATCTCCCTGACGGGAAGCTGGTGGGAGCTTCAGGGGCCTTTCAACGGCAGCCAAACAAGCAGCTCCTTGCCCTGCCTTTACAGCAGGTGGGAGGTGGCAGCTGGTGGATCCCTGCCCTGTGGGGGTACAGGGGATAATGGAGCTGCTTCCCTGATTAACTCTGGCAGCGGCTGCTGAGTTAATTAGTGGGCAGATATAGGATACTAGGCATTACTAATTTTTTTCGCAAATGCAGCTTGGAGCTGAGTGGGTTTGGGGTGAATTTCAGTCCCGTTGTTTGCAAAAATAATTTTCAGGATCTGTTTCAAAATGAGCGTTTGAGCAGGAGATGCTTCAACTGTTTCCCTTGTGAGATTCCATTGTGAGGTTTAATCTGTGTGAGATGTCAGTGCAGAGTCTCTTTACATGGCTTCATTTTGCATCCATCTGGTCCTGTTTGCTCATGTTTGGACTGCCTTGTTCTTGCCAGGAGTGGTCATTCTGCTTTCATCTTCCCACTAGGAAGGGGAATCTTGCTTGCTCCAATTGAGGAGGATCCAGTTAAGCATGAGAGGCTCCTGAGAGGTGTCTAGAAATAATTTATATACTGTGGTTGCAGAAACAGAGGCTTGTTCTGACCAGCCATGCATGGCTAAAGCACAAAAAGGCAGAGATCTCTCAGAATCCAGCTGATAAAAAAAAAGGACAGCAGGACTGATAAAGCCTTTAGTAATTTCACAGGGAGCAACCACTCAGGTTTGCATGAACTCAGAGCATCCCAGTGAGAATTCTTGTCCTTGCAGCTGGAAAAGAGTCGCTAACAAATGTTCATTACAATAGTAACCACTTAGCCATTGGCTTGTCGCCATGCCACGATCTGTGCATCAGCAACTCTGTTTCCTGCTGGTTCAAGGTAGACAGATGTTTTCTTTGGGGGTATTATGGAGACTGTAAATGGCTTGGATCAGGATATTGAGTCTGTGCTGTGTTTGTTTTCATCAGATGCTCTTCCTATAGGACTTTGGAGATAACATATTCTGAGTGGGTGACAGAAAATAGGTGGAGTAAAAAGGGAGAAAGATTGAAAATGGAGTTGCTTGTAGTTACTACTCAGTTACTCAGCACAGAGGAGGGTTTTTCTTTCTTTTTTTTCTCAGTGATTGTCAAGTGTGCAGATCAGACTTTACCAAATGAACCTGTTCTGCATCCTTATGCAAAGCATTTCTTGCTTGAAGATGGAGTCAATTACCGTGCATGTATTTACCCTGCTTGAGGAGCCTGTCTTGTTCCCATCTATATTTCATGAATCTCAACACTCCCTGAGGCTTGCAGCACTCTGCTGTGCCTGCAGTGAAGGGCTCCTCCACTGCAAAAGCAACAATGACTCAAGAGAAGCACACAGATGAAGTTCCCTGGATTTACATCCCCTGGCAGCCTTGGCCTTATGCCCTTAATGCTGGGTGGCATTTGGATGCTCTTTCGGAGCCTGCCAGGAGTCAGGTACCAGCTGATGCTCAACCTACCTGCCACTGGGCTGATGTAGAGAACAAGCTGCTTCTCACACCCTGTGCAAGTTGGAAGTCAATAACAGCACTAACCCCCTCTGACAAGTCTGGTGTCTTTTCCATCTTTAATTAAGTAATTAATAATAAATTAATTAATAGAAGAGTTAAAGCAAGGTCTCTTACATCTCCTGGCTCAGCTGTGCAGTCAGTGCAGGTTCACTCAGGTAACTACCATCAGTTTGTCTTTGATTTTCAGCAACCCCATTGGTGAGGTTTCTGTTTTTCCCCTTGAGATCCTCTCCTACAGCCCCAGAAATGTTGCTGTCAGGAAGCTCTGCCTAAACTTCAGTATCAGTTTGAATTTCAGGCTTTCACATCTGCTGCAAATGCCCCAGCACAGCTATATCCAGCTTTAAACTATCCAATGAAGCCAGTGGGTTAATGGAGAAGTTCACTATCCCTCTTTGGAGAACGTTTCTTCCCTCTGGTCAAAGAATGTTCATCCAAACATTTTATTCTCAAAAGAAAAGAAATCTGTTCTGGACAAATTAGAAATGTTTGAGAAGCCAGTGTTTTCTTTTGTCCATTTTCACTCAATATGATTGAACCCACTGCAGAATTCTGAATCCTCAGGGAAAACCTGCCAAAATTTCAAGGAAAAGTATTACTTATATGAAGAGAAAGTTTATTTGCATCTCTTTTTTGTATAAAACCAGTCTATTTTTTTACTCTTTCTCCTTGCTTTATCTGTCTGGTGAAACAAACAGACAAGCAAGGAGCAGAAAACACTTCAGATTGATTTTTTTAACCTTCAAAGTTTCTAGTCAATTCCTCATTTGCTGGGCTCTTAGTCAGAATCATGTGGAAGAAACAATGTCTGTTCCTCTCAGCAAGGCTGTATTTTTAGAAGGGATGCAGAAAATAGAGGTAAGTTGTTTTTTTCTTGAACTGATATATGGGCTTCCAGTGGTGACCCCCTTTTTTTATTTTTTTTTGATTTTACTTTAGGATTGAAATACTGTGGGTCTTGGTGGTATTTTGAACCCAATTATGCCAATGTGATTTCTTTATATTTCTTTGTATTGCTTTTATTGTGGAAAGAATAAATGACACATCAGAGTTAAATCTTCAGTTGCTGATAGTGCAGCTTGCTTTTCTTGCAGTTGGGATCAAGCCAAAGGAATAATCATGTTTGTCTAGTCAATGCATATCTCTGAAATCTCCAGCCCTGAGATCCAAATGCAGGTGATTTTATGACAGCTAATAATCACTGTAATTAGGAACCTAATTAAATATGCTCTGATCTTACCCTTCTCAGAGCTGATCAGCTCAGGGGCTGATTTGGATTCTCCATCTCTTTTCACACAGTCTCCTACAGCAAGTAAAGCATGGGTGATTTTTAGCATCCTTTGAAGTATAGACACTGCATCTGAGCTTGGGGACAAATAGACCAGCAGTGTGAGCCAATGTCTCTAGTAAGTTCCTAAAAAGTGTACCAAATGTGTTAAAAAAAGAAATCACACAGAGTGACTGAGCTAGAAAGGAGCCAGGGAGGGCAGGACAGCTGGAAAGCTTTGCCACCTTTGAGTAGAGAAAGTCAGCAGTGCCTCAGCAATCTGTGGCAGCGCAGCATGCGATTTGTCAGGTTAGTGTTGAAACGAATCTGAGAAGGAGCTGATCTGTGCCTGGGAGCAGGTGCTGAGGGTGCTATACAGAAGGATCAGCAGTTTTGCCTTTACTTGGCAGCCAGGGTTACTCTACCAGAAGAAATCAGCCCTGTCCACGAGCCAAGGGAGCTCTCTGCATGATGTCATACCGCAGGGGAACCCCTCGCTGCTGAGACCACAGGCAACGCTTCCCTTCTGGAAAGCACCGGAGATGGGAGAAATAGAAAAGTCAGGCAAAAATTCCCTGCCTGTACTGGGGGCTGTGTTGGCTTAAACTGGCTGTCAAGGAGAAGTGGGTACCCTGAATAAGCAGGGTAGAAGTGGCTGTTGGGCTGTAGGAACAACACTGAGGCAGCCTTGGGTTTATACCAGGCAAATATCAGGGATGAATTTGAGTTCACAAAGCTCTCCTGTTTGCAATCCACGGTACTGAGTGGCAAATCTGTGCTGGCCACCCAAGTATGACCACACTGGAGTTCCCCCAGAATTTGCAACAGTCAGACACAGCAGCAGATTTGGAACCCACAGGGACAGACATTTTCTCAGTTTCCAACAAGTGATGACAGTAATTTCTAGTGAATTAGGGGCAGTTATTTCCCAGAGAAAATCCTGCTCATCTCACAGTAAAATTCCAAGGTATATTGCCTGCAAACAGGAAATCTGTGGAATCTTCTCAATTCTGCATCAAACTCTGGTACCCCAAATTCAGTCACCATGCGGCTGGTTTTGAACAGAGACCTCCCGCAGAGCCTGGATCTCCACCAGGAAGACTCTTCTACCTTGAAAGGAGAGTCTAGATGAGGACACATGACTAGATGGTCACGTGACACTTAGGAAGTGAGTAAAGCTGTCACCTGCATTCTATAGAGGAGGGACACAGCTTTTAGACACAAATTTTATGAGATTAAGGTCTTACTAAATACAAAAAAAAGAAAACATGATGGACCAAATGCGTCACCTGGAGGATGTTGTACCTGGCTCGGGTTAGTTGGGAGGTGTAGTGTGGGTTTGGCCCTTTTATTGCTCTCTAATCCTGTGGAAAAAATGCTTTACCTGAATCCTACATGGTGCTGAGCAGCCTTGCAGAGCAGCATGTGGCCATGGAAAGCAGTGAGGAGTGAATATCCATGTGTCACATCCAGACAGCTGTGGCAGGTGGCCCATGAGTGCCTCCACTGAGAGCCAGGGGAGTGCACCAGCATCACAAAGGATGGACATCTGGGCAGGACCCAGCCCTGGTCATATCTGATTAGTAACTATGGAAGCTGCCACTATCCAAGGCACGTCTGACCCTCTGCTTCTCTATAGGGAATAGAGAAACATGTTTAATTTGGAAATAAAAGATCCTTTTCACAGACCAGTTTTAAACCCACCTCATCCCAATCGCAGTAGCAAACCCATTTACTATGGAATAGAGGCAGGCGGTGCTTGGCCCTCTTCCAGCACTGAGCTTAAATCATAACAGGCACATCAATGCCTTTAGCTCTCAGCTTTGTGCCCATCACTAGATCAGTTGGTGATTTTCTGTGGTTTGTGGAACTATAGGGACTTGGAACTGTCCTCGTTCCATATTCATTGCCTGGGTTCCTCATATCTGTGCCTCACTGCAGAAAGCTGATGAGTGTATTTAGTGTTCAGGCAAAGCACCAACTCTACAGCCTTGAAAACCAACCTCCTCTACAGCACAAACACACCAGTTTTCCCAAGCGACAGCATTTTGTCTCCCCTTATCCAGCTGAAATACAACATAGTCTACCCCTGTTCCCAAGCATCTCACAGCACATCTGGAAAGTAGAAAGCATTCAATCCCATTCTCAAAATGGGAAATAGAGGCAGAGATAGCAGTCACACAGAACCTTATGAAAATTCTGTTGCAGAGAAAGAACTTCCTATACAAAATGTCCAAAATAGATACACTAATCAGAGGTCCATAGTCCTCTTCTATCATCACTTACTCCAGGGATCTCATGCAAGCAAGAGGGGAAATGGTCATCTCTTCCCCCTTCTGCCTGGGTTGCAGTGACAGGATCTGTTCCTGCTGGCCTGGCACCGTGGGCTTCAGTGGTCTGGCTGCTTATTCCTGGGTAACCAGAAAGATTTTGCAGCCACCAGCACATTTTACTTCATCACTAAAATGCCATCAGAAAGCAGCTTTTTGGCTATCCAGTCTGGGTTAGCTGAAAGGCTTGATATCCACCTGCTATCTGCTGACCATTCCCTGACTCCCTGTCGAGGAAGTGTGATGTTACACTTTGATAAATAACTTTTGATCATCACCTCCTTCTTATCACTTTCTTCACCTGGGATATTTTATCCTCTTTCCCCTGAAGAGGCACTAGCATGATCTGCCTTGAAGTATTTGTTATCCCCTTGAAATTTGCCAGCTAATCCCCCCAGGCTCATCATCTAGATGATCTTCCTGCCTTCTCCTATATATCATGCAGAATTCCTGCTTCCAGCAAAAACTCTCGAATTTATTTTATCCTAAATTTACTCCGGGTCTGATAGGCTGTGCCTCTCCCTTCCCCCTGGGGATCAGAAGCCATTTGCTGTGATATCACTGTCTTCTGGTGTAATTTCTGTGTCAGTAGTCCCAGTGTAACTGGTTAAGGGAAAGCCATTCTATAGCCCAGGGAATCCTCTAGCTTGGGATCCCCTCTCTAACAGTAATGCATCCAAGAAAACATCTTGGTGGATGGTTACAGAACAGCCTAAACCAGAGTGAAGCTCTTGTGATGTCTTGAAGAAGAACTTATTTCTCCCAATAGAAATAAAAGGTTGTAGAAACTCAAGTGAAACTCATGTTCTCCTCTCCCTTAAATACATCCAATCCCTGCTTTTAATGATATTAAGACCTTGCCTTTTATTACCAGGAGTCCCACAGGTTAGTGTATAGGTAGAGATTTCCTTGTGCAAGATTTCTATCTCTTCCCTTTCAAATTCCCTTAATGTCCCTTTGTCTCCTATATACGGAACTGCAAGCCCATCTCATTTACATTTTTCGTCCCCATAGCAAGAGATAGTTTCCATGTCCCAAAACATGCTTAGGAACAGAGCCCACACAGAGGGTGAGGAAGGCAGATACTTAGTGGAGACCCCTTCGAAGCCTGCTGCCTCATCGTGCATTCCCTTCCACACAACATGGGGCTGAGGTGCTGATCTGGCACCCACTTGGCCACTAGAGCGATCTGCCAGTGGGTGACTTCACCCAGTCCTGACAAGGCATCTCGCAGGAGAGTTGCCAGCTGACTTGGGGTTGCAGGGAGGAATGAAAACAGAGCCCTGTGCCAGCGCGCAGGACATGATCTCTGCAGCTTGGTGGGGAGGAACAGCATCAACAGTAGGAGTTACGTGTGAACCACACATTTCAGGCTGCACTGGGCTGCAGACACTGCCAAGTTCCCCTGTGAGACCTGGGGAAAGCAGGAGCTAGAGGAAAGCCCACGCTTTCTGATCCCACACATCTGCTCATCGGAAGCCAGGTGGAGGGACAGTGCTGTGGGCACAGCCAGCAATAGGGGGGGCACTTGAAGCCTGAATCCTGGCAGCCAGTCCCTAGCATGCATTTCAAGGACAGATTTCCATGCTCTTTGAGGCCCGTTCTGCCTGGCACTGCAGCTCTCCTGAAGTTCAAGGCTATCAAAATGACAGTCAAAATGTCCCTGAAGGAGCTTGGCGAGATCTGATCTCAGCGTGTGGACTGGAAGCTGGGTAATAACACGCTGACAGATGAAATCCTCAGAAGGGGCCATGTGCAGCTGCCCACCAATATCCCTCAATAGTCCTGCTGACAAGAAGAGCTGTGTTCCAGCTGAAGTGTGGAGAGGCATGAGAGGGAGAGGGTGTCCCGGTACCAAATAACATTTTGCAAGCAGGCTCAGGAGAAGTGGAGGCCAGTCAACATGTACATGAGGCAGGTCCGAGACTCTCGGCAGGAAGGAAGATGATGAAGTTCCTTATTGCTTAAATTTTACTAAAAGCCGTATTCCTCTATCAGGCTCACTTCCAGGGAGATGATAGCTGGAATTTCTGCTGTACAGTCCGTTTGGCTGGCTTGAGCTGGGTCAAAGAGACTGAGCTTTGGGAGCAGGTAGAGGGATTCCCCTCATTTCAGTATCTGCAGGAAGGAGGACACTTAGACCAGGGACAGTGAGGACAGGTCAAAATATACCTGTCCTCCTCTTCTAAAAGCCAGAGCATCTCCTTTGCATAGGGATCCTAGAATTTCAAGATCTCTCTCTGTTGCCTTCTCAGTTTTAGGAAGTCTGACGACTATTAGTGTCCTTAACACATCTTCTTTGGCTAGAGCTGAAATAAGAGGAACAGAAGGAGAACTATGAAACAAGATGGAAGTATTACTGATTTTGATTAGAAACAGCACATCGGAGGTCATTCACAGGAGACTCTGTCCTTGCCAGGATAATTTCAAGATCACAGTGGTCTTGGCAAGGACAGTCTGATGTCCAGAAAGGTGAAATTCTGAGTTCTCGATCAGTGGTTACAAGATTCCCTTTTCCGTTTCCCTATACAGTCTCTGACAGGTAGAGAAAACAAGTTATTACAGGTATTTTGCAGACAACTCTCCTAAGAGTAACTAAATGTCTTGTCTAGGGTTAATCGAGCCATTTATGGCATTACAGAAATCTGCACAGAGTTCTTGATGTTGCCCAAGATGCTAAACCATCTTTCCTCTAACCAAACCTGTCTGAGTCCTAACTCATGTCTGCACAGGCATGTATTTTTCAGTGTGGGTTTGTTGGGGTTTTTTTTACCCTTTTCATATTTTACAGAAGAATTCCAGGTAAAACATAAGCAGAAGTTGCCTGAATTCAACTCTCCTGGCATACATTACCCTGACGGCAATCTGACTTTAACTCCCATCTGTACTGTCGCGCCCCTGCCCACAAGCATGAGTCACACTGAGCAATAAATAACAGCTAAATCCTTCTTCTGCCTCGACAGGTGATTCTGAGGATTTTCTCTCTGCGTACACATGAGCTATAGTGCCATAGCCTGATGATGTATTATGGCTATTAATTTGGGGAGATGAAGCTTTTTCATCATTAATGTCCAGCCTGAACACACTAATTTATTATGCTGTTTGGGAAGGAAATTCAGAGCCTTCTCAGTGCTATGAAGTGGAAAGCCTAATTGTTTTTTTTTTTGTTTTTCTTCCTTTTACTGGCTCAAGGCAACATTAGTTTCCAAGACTCTGTACTCCAGCTACTGCTATGCCTTTTCCTCTCCCTTCCTTTCTGACCTTCACTATCCCCTGCCTTGTCCTGCCTCCTTTCCCATATCTCATGTTCTGCTGTTGCTTTCTCTCATTCTTTGGCTTCTGCAGTATCTGCTCCTTGTTTCAGTGGTTTCCTCCTTTCTTTCCCTATCCAACAGAGGTATGAGCATCATTTCAAGAGGCGGTGAGACAGTAGATGGCACAGCTGAAAACCACATGGCTTTGGGTTGTCACGATACTGCCCAAGCTTAAGGCTCTGTGTAAATGAGGTGCTCTTGCAAAGAGCTATCCTAAAGACTCTAGCAGGAACAAGAAAGGAATGTGGGATGCTTAGGAAAAACCACTGCCATGTAATCCAACTTCCCATAATATTAGGGGGTCCATTACATGTGCTCAAATTAGCCACACTCCTCTTTGCAAGTGCGAAAAAACCTGCCAAGGGCTCTTTTGAGTCAAAATCCTTCATGAGTATAAAACACAAGTATAAATGTAGACTTGCTATATGCAAGGTCTTATGTTGCTTTTAAGTCTGTGCCAATATATTCCAGGCCTTATGGCAATTTTAGTTTGTGCATTTAGTCAATGAAAAAAAAGGAAATTTATTTTTATGATTTTCTTCAAGATGCTGGTTTCAAAAGCAGGTTCTTCAAAGATCTGAGAATCTGAGACACTCAAGATACAGCCTCTCAGCTAAGACAGACTTTGCAAATTGCCTTCTTACAGAATAAGACATCACTTTGTGGGTATGTTTTTTTTTGTACTGCAGTGATATATGTGGGGCACATAGTGAATTTGATAACTAGGTGACGGAATCTGTTGAATGATCATGGTTGCTACAAGGTTCAGGTCTTCTCAGTAGTGTTTCACATTTAAAAAAAAGAGGTCAAACTAATCAAAAGGCTCTGAACATGAATGAAGCAAAACCAATTGCCAGTACTTTCCCTGCTACTTAACCTTGAAAGGTGTCTCAGAGTGAACGTCTCTTTAAACTTGCTTCTGCTTTCACTTGTATTTCTCCACAGGCAAGGTGTGTAATGAACAGCACATCTGCAATTTTGCAAGCTCTTGAGGCCACAAAACAATTGTGCTGGAGGGCTTATGCAGAAAAGAAAGAGGCTGGATTTAGCTTGAGAACCACCCCTCTTATTTGATCTCAGTCTCAGCACAATAATAACTGTCTTCCTCAGGCATGATGTTTGGGCAGCCCCAAAGGGAAACACAGGGATCAAACCTATTAAAGAGCATGATGGAAGCATAAGGTTGGCTGTGTCCGTGACAGGCTATGGGGGATTTCTTGCAATGAGCAAGAATTCTGGCATGACCAGTGCATTCGTACACTTCACTGGAGCTGGCAAGCAACTGTCTCAAGAGACTGATCATCCTGGGCTGGGAAAGAGCTGTTCCTGATAGCAGGAGCGGTTTCCGGCAGGGAGATCTCTCAGCCTGTGGAAATGTCTCTGCTAGAGCTCTCTGTTAACATACTCTGATATCATGCTGGAAAACAGGAGACAAACCCTGCCAGGACTGCTGTGGGGTGCAGTAAATGATTTGTCCTTCTGTCCCAAGCAATGGGAAGGTGATCATGGACAATAACTGATGATGCTTTTCAGTACCTGAAGCACTACAGTCACTTCCCGTCTGAGATCAGAAATGATGAGATATCCTGGCCACAGCACTGTGGTAACACTGGGCATAGGGTCATTTTGTGGCACAGCACACTGAAGACACATGGATCCAAAGGAAAGGGGGAACTTCAGGCTTCAGCAAGGCAGAAAGGAGAGAAGAACAAGAGCAGGGAGTAAGGGGAGAAAACAGACACAGCAGGCCCCAATGCTGTTCTCTTAGGTAGAGACAGGAGGAGGACTTGGGTATTTAATTAAGATACTTGCACAAATAAAGTCCCTTCTGAAAGAAAGCAGTACTTAGAAATCACTCAGGGCTGTGTCTGCTTTCATGACTCCATCACTAGAGCAAATCTATTCATCACAGGCATGTATTAATGAATTAGTTAATTAAGTGGCTCATTATTTAATAACTCAGGTTGCAAGTGTGATGAAATAAAAGTCCCGTTTGTAGCCAGAGGCACATCTTTGCCAACAAGCTAAGCAGTTTACAGTTAATAAGGGATGTTTGCTGTCTGACACAGGCAGAATCTGCTGAATTGCAGGCAGTTTATTTCCAAGGTTATTGCTTACAGTCTGCTCTGGGAGCTTGTCAGGTCTTCCAAGCCCAGTAAGGTTAAACCTAATAAGCTGTCCAAGGGCAAAGACATGTAGAAATGCTCAAATTCATTAAAGGCACCTGGGCACCATTGTTTCTGAATCAACACCAAATTACCTATTGGTTTATGCTGCCAGGTGCAATCCTCAAAGAAAGGTTGATTTATTAATAAACAGTAAAGTCTCAAAGATTCTGGCTTGCTATGATATTTAAAAAGACAAGGACATAACAGAAACATGTGCTGGATATTTAGCACTGATATTGCTGCCCCAGGTGATCTTGGGAAAACTCTTTGATTTATATCTGCGCTGGGATACTTCCGAGTATTACTTGGTATCCAGGTTGGGGGTTGTGCCTCATCTTCACATAAAGGAGAAGATTTGTGGGGCAGCAAAGCTCCCATTTATTTTGGTCATCACATCAAGGATAGCTGGGTGTGAAGGTTGGAGTAAAGCCTTAGCTTGCTGGTCCACAGTTGCCCTTGGAGAATGGGACACAACACACAGCATTTCCTTTTCAGTTCTCACATTAAATTATGGTCTCTCTCTGCCTCAAGTCATGATGTGCAAACCTGAGAACTTTTCCCAGCCTTTCATGGGAGCTGTGAGCACTGTAGGCTGCTTACATACCGTGATAATGAGAGAGGAGGAGAAGAGGAAATAGATATTTAGAAGAATTTTAGAGACTATGAGTGTTTTCTCAGGTAGAAGATTGTTAATCTCAATAGGATGGGCAAATTCTGGTTCAAGCATGTGCATTTCTACTTTTCATTGGGTAAATTATCAACTCCACAAAACTCTAGAACTATAAACTAGACATTGCTTTCCCACCAGTCCTCCTGCTGTGATTCTCCCCCATCCTCTGTGGTTTTATTCTTTTCCCCTTCACCACCTCCCTTCTGACTAAGCTCTCAGCTGCGATTTCTCCCTGCATTTGCTCCTTGAAGCAAGTTTGTTCATTATTTATTAGCTACCATACTCTTACACCATCTGTCTCAACTCATTATCCATATTCAGCTTGTCAAATTGACCTTTTATGGCCTTTCTCTGGAATCCCAATGTGTAGTCTGTCCCTCCATATATAGCTTTGTGTTGCTAAGCCATTGCTTTCCAACTCCTACTGTTAAATATTCCTCTCTATATCTTTCTCACAACACCCCAGCTTGCTAGTCTGTGTCCCTAACTTCAGAAAAGCTGTGTACTCTGCTTCAATGATGCTTGTTCCTTGTTTCATCTGCTATCTGAGGCAGCTTGCTGCAGCACATACTTAGATACGACCTTTAAAGCATCTGCATCAACAGAGTATCACACTTAAAGATATAATCTCCCTCTAACAGTCTGGAGGACTTTCTGTCCCTTAGTTCAAATCATAATATAGTGGATTACAAGTTGAATTCAGCCCACAGCCACTTGGCTGTGACAGTCACCACCACATAAGGCAATGGCATTTCAGTGTCCAATGTGCTGGAAAGCAGAAATCTCCCCCAGTGGGATGGGTTAGTGTGAAAAAATGTAATGGCCTTGGAGCAGTGCAGCCAGATTCTTACTCAAGATAAATCAGGACAGTTCAATCAAACGACTGAATTATTCCTGTTCATACCTCATCTGTCTCTGCTGCCAAATTCAGGAGCTATTGTAAATGCTTCATCTTCAAACGTGAGTTTCTCTTCACAGAAGAGTGTGTTGTGTAGCAAAGTAATGCAGGACTCTGGGGCCAAGTTACACAGTGGATATTTCGTCCTGGTGGAACAAACATACACAGAGTGCACCTGCCCAGAAATGTGTAAAACCAACCACAGATCAATAGAGGTTATCCAGGAACTGTAAGACAACTTCAGTTCAATAGATTCTGTAGCACAGAATTTTGAACTAAAATGCTTTCTCTGATAAATAATTGATCAGATCAACTGGTAACACACTAAATTGCTCCAGCTCTGGTTTCCCTGCATTTCTCAACATACCAGGGCTGCATCAGCACCAATCTTCTTCCAATCTACAGCATTGGAAAAGTGAATAAAGGAGTCCTGTCCTAGAGACCCTGGCAGCATCTTGGAGCAAATCAATGCTTTTTACACTGAACAGAGGACTTTCTACCCTGTGTGTCCTACCTGTGCTGCAGGAGAGCAACCAGTAGGTGCCATCTGTACTGCTGAAAGTCAGTTCTTTAAACCAGATGATTTCAAGTCAGTGACTTTCAAATATCTTGCTCTTCTTTACAGAATCTGTGGCACAGATAGCTTGCTTAATAAGCTCCATGGAGAGTTTTTGAACCTGTGTTACATATCTATCAAATAATTTCTTAATAATAGAATAAGTCTCAGGAGAAACTAGTTTTTATCCTCAGTCTTCACTTAATACAGTGCTCCCCTCTGAAGCTACAACAAAAGACAGCTCTTTATCCAGAGTTCAAAGCAAGCTCTTTTTAAGGTAGGCTCTGCTACAGACTTTGATTTTTAAATCTCTTGTTGCCCAGACCCAGTTACCCTCCTGTAAGTGTTTGCAGATACAGTTGATTGTTGTAGCCATTAACAAAACTTTATACCTGAAAAACATATATTGACATGCTCTCACATGTAATCTTGATGTCTTTGATGGCAAAGTAGCTCCTTTTTGCTTCCAGCTACCATGTCACTGATTAAGAGAACTAGAAATCTCAGATATCTGCCTTGATTTTTTGAACAAGAGCAGAAAAGAGTCCTCAGAAATTATATCTGGGGCTGATATTCCTCCAGCTGCTAGGGGTTTTCAACCTGCAACTGTGATATAGTCCTCTCTCAAGAATTCTTGATGACCATGGTTGCTTTTGGACATTAATTGCAATGATAAATTTTACTTCCAGTCTTATGATATGGGAGAGAAGTCAGATGGCAACTTTTTCCTAGTGATGTATATAGTACTCCCTTACCTGTCTAAAATCATGTATAAACTTGCATCCCAAGGGCTGACTTGTATTTAAAAAAAAAAAAAAAACAACTAGTTTTCAGCTGATTAAATCACTCTGATTCACTGGCCAGCATTCAGATCCTACTGAAAATTCCCCAGGGACTCACTGCTCGTCCCCACCATCTGATTAGGATATCTGATGGAAAGGCAAAGTAAGGAAAGTGACTGCTGAGAACCTGCAAGAGATGTGACCTATTTTGATACAATCACCCCCTCAAATAGCAGTTAATAATTGTTTTGGGTTTGGTTTAGTTTTTTGTTGGTTTGGGGGGGTTTTGGGTTTTTTTTGAATCAGTGATGTCCTCCACAGCCAACTTCTTCCAAAAGTGTCTTGAAGTCCTGTGTTCTGAAACTTTTCTCCCTGTTATTTTGGCAGTGAAAGAGAGATGCAAAAATTCGAGCAAGAATTAATAAGGCCTAGGGCTGAGCTCTAACAGAGATGGTACAGGATGCTTTTATAATCCTTGCATATGAAGGCAAGAGCTACTGTCATTACAAAGTGGTAACTGTCATCTTTTTTCCACAGTTTTTGGATCAATAATATGTCAGAGCTTCCATCTTTCCCTGGCTATTTCTTCATTTATTCAGAGCACAGTTTGGACCATTAATCCCTGTTCTTGCTCCTTGACTTCTGATTTTACTTGGTTACTACCTCTCTGCATTTGAAGCCCCCTCATTTCCTTTTTCTAATTTTCCTCACATATAAATTCTCTTCAGAGCCTGCTGCTTTTCCCTCTGCAGGATTCTTGCCAAGAACCCAGCGTTGCCATCTGTCCAGGAAAATGATGATACTTCTCAGCTCTCTTCTGGATGTTGAATTGTGTGGCTGCAGCAGCAATTTTAATGTTAGAAAAGAAAAAAAAAAGAAATCAGAACCCAGTGGAAGAAAAGCCCTTTTCTGCCTTAGAGAGGTCAGATACTTTTAGTCCTATGCATATAAATAGCAGGATTACTTTTCCTATATTATACTTCTCTATATTGCCTTCTTAAAGATGCACCTCATAATTTTACATCCATGAGAGCTAAATCAGAGTTCCTTGTACAGTTTTTGTTGATAAGAAAATGCTGGTTTTTAAAACCTGAATTATGTAGGGGGAAAATATCAGTTTCAACTAAAGTTTCTAATAAAAAATGGATCAAGCAGCTGACACTATGGCATTTCTTAAGTGAAATATTTGGTTTCAACTTGAAACAACTCTCCATGCACCTGCTTTTCTTTTTTTTTTTTTTGTGCCAATGAAAAGGGCAACCTTGTACAGTTTAAGATTAAACATTTCTAATGGATCGTATCTGAAGTATTATTTTTTGTGAATTGTGGGATTGCAGGCTAATTTTTTAGATTTTTAAAACATTATTATTATTTATACTGGTTGGAAAGAGGGAAAGTTTCAAAATTCTCCTGAGGGAAAATAGCAGTTTTCTTAGGGGCAAGGCGCAGGGGGGGAAAGCTAGACTGCAAGAGTTCAGAGAAAACCTGACAAAGACTCTAGACCACTTTTCCCCAATTTCTGATTTATTTAAGGTTTTGGGGGCACAAACTGCCATCTTTTGATATAGCCACAGCTGCAAGGGATTTCAGCAACAGACCTGCAATTTCCAGCAGGGTATAGCTGTGCTGTCCTGATGTACAGTCCTGAGGGACACAGAGATGCCAAGAACACAAGGGACAGAGCTGAGGGTGCTCAGCCTGCAACACAGTCATCAGTCACTGCTACAGTTCTCAGCCTGATAATACTGGTGTAATTGCTGGGTGCCCAAAATCCAGGATGATCTCCCCTGGGAGCTGTGATTTGTGAGGCACCTCAAAAATCTGGCACTTTGTGTGTATGAATGGATCCATTAATTACATTCTAGATAAGAATCTGAGATTGGAACTTCACAGAAACCCATCTACACCATTTTCTTTCTCCTTTTAGTGAGGGACATTTCTTCTCAGGAATTTTTTTACATTTAGCTTTGTGACTGCAGTGTCCTTATGGTCACTGTAGGATCTGGGCATCTTCACATTGCTGTCAGCAGAAAGCAGCTCTGGGGGTGAGGATGTTTTGCAAGAGGAGTCGTCCTTCAGGCAGAATATTAAACTGCTCTGCCATCTGTTTTACAGGGATTATTCTGGTGAATGATAAAGATCCCTTGAAAGCATTTTTATAGTGTGTCCCTGTACTGCTCCTTCTCCATAGTGTTCAAATAACCTCTCCCTTCAGCTGTTGATATTGAGAGTGTTCCCTTTCTGAGCATGCAAAGGCAAAGAGAAAGGGCCTGGACAGCAGCTCCCAGCCTTGGCTCTCTCCCCCCTGCACACATACCTTGTGTGTGCAGCCACTGTTCCTTTCAGATCATGTTCCCACAAAGCAACGATCTCACTCTCTTTACTTTTCCAGAAACTTCACCGTGCCCCAAGGTTCAATATTTCACAAGAAATCCCCACTCTATATCTGCCCTGCTCACTGATTTGCCATGATGTCTATTCTCTGCTAGAGCTCACCTCTCTGACAAGCCCTGGGCTCTCTTCATTTAGTGCCAGATACCAGACACTCACCCTTTTCTGCGTCCCCTCCAAGCTCTGCTGCCCTCCAGCCCCCAGTTTATCACCTCAGCACGCCAGACCTACCTTATGTACTCTCTCACAGAGGCAAATGCAGGTGTTAAGCTGCTTTTCTTAAAACGTCCCTTTTCCTAGAGTAGATACTGTTTCTATTATGAGGATATCTAAGACTTTAGGTTACTATTTTAAGTCGCACATCTCAAATGACTGAATGCCTGGCTAAGTATGCAACATCTGAGCTGACTAAAGAGAGAAGGAGTGCAAGAAAACTGCATGGTGGATAGTGTGTTTTAAAGAGCTGCTGTTAAATAAATTAGAGTGTGCAAGATGCAGGGCTAAGTGAAGGATGCTTGTAGCATCATGATAACTGATGCAATTGCCTGTTCGGTGGGGAAATAAGGTTGAGGTAAATGTGAAGCACAATACAGAGAAAAAGCTACAGTGCAAAATAAGGGGAAGAAAAAGCAGGGTAATGTATTGAGAAATAAATACTGTGCTATGGAGAATTACAAATGAGGAAAGAAACTAAATTCCCATGTATTCCAGGGTTTTGAGTCCAATGCTCAGTTTAATGGCTGCTTCAGGGACACCCAGAATGAGGCTTTCCTGCCTCTGCCTTCCCTCCCCTGCAGACTCTGCCTTATGGAGCCTGACATTTGTTGTGTGTTAAAACCTCACTTGCATGTCTCAGAAACTGTCAGTTTAAAATTTCCCAAGGTTGTAATAGAATCATTTAGGTTGGAAAAGACCTCTAAGGCAGTCGAGTCCAACCATTAAGCCAGCACTGCCAAGCCCATAACTAAACCACATCCCAAAGCACCACATCCACACATCTAAGTCCCTTAGGGCTGGTGACTCCACCACTGCCCTGAGCAGCCTGTTCTTGACAACCCTTTTGGTAAAGAATTTTTTCCTAATATCCAGTCTGAACCTTCCCTGGCTCTACATGGGCCATTTCCTCTTGTCCTATCGCTTGTTATCTGGGAGAAGAGACTGACACCCACCCTGCTACAATATGCTTGGTGTGGTGTGTATATTTGTCTCAAGCTCTCATGCATCACTGTGAAGGGTAATTATAGCAATCCAAGCCTGCCATCTCTAAGACACATCATGATTTTGCATCTAAATGCTAAATGGGGCTGGTAATGTGAGTGAGCGAAGCTCAGCTTGAGTGAAAGGGTGTTAAAGAATCAGGTCTAGAGTGAATCAGCCTGTGCATATGTGGCAACGAAAGGAAACAAGTGGTGTGAAATATGAAAGTCTAGTGTTCGAAAGTCTGAAGTTCCAGCCTGCCTTGGGCAATGCCCCTTCTCCTAGGGTGATCCTAGAAAATATCCATCCTACAAATTGAATGGGAACCCAGTGATTATTATTTACCACAGTCTTTTCTCTGAATTACATGTTCTTACCCACACAGGTGGCTGTCACTGGTCTATGAGGCTCATCAGCTCATGTCATTTTTTCTTAGGCTGCCCAAGATGTAAGTGATTCCATTCGGTAAATACCAATATTTGTGTGTCAGTGAAAGAGCACAGATGCTTCAGTAGTTTTTTTCTAAGTTTGTGATAATTGGTCCTGCTGTTGTGGGAAGCAAATAGATCAACTTCCAGCCTCAGCAGCATTTTAATAGAATAAAAAAAAGATTTCTAATGCTTGATCCTTAAGAACATATTTTTACCTTCTGGGAAAGCAGGTGTAAGGTGAGGGGTAGGGTTTGTGAAGACTGAATCTGATCAGTTCTGTTATTGGTCAGTAGTGTTATTATTGTTTCATTTCCTAAGATGAGTTTTCAATCTAGTTCTGTAGCAACCAGAAAGGGACAGATACAGTGAGGTCACATGCTCCAACACTGGAGGTTGCTTTGAAGCATAACCTGCCAGCAGATGATATTTAAAGGCTTCCAAACTAAGGCCTAATGTTCCTTAGCACATATTGTTCTTTTTTTTTTTTTTTTTCAAATAAAAGGCTCCTTCCCCTACTTTTCAAAAGAAAATATGTCTCTGTGGAACTACATTTGGCTGTCTTGGAGAACATGATGTTCAGTCATGACACAAGTCTTTGCGTAATCAAGAAAGTTGAACTTCAAGACTTGGAGGTTCTGAGACTCAAAAGTACTTTTGGATTATTTAACCATTTGAGGTGACAGTTCAGAATTGAAACAAGAGCTGTAGAACTCACTTAAGTGTTTCTGATGGCTCTCAGATGTATTAGCTCCCCTGCACATTAATACCTCCATTGCCAATGCAAATACTTCTCTTTACTGCTGCTTGCACTGTAGACTCCTGATCTTTATAACATAATCATAATGCCTTTGGGATCTTTTTGAGCCCTGGAAGAATACTCCACTGCCTTTTTCACTTCATGCAAAATGTATGGTGTGATTCAGCATAAAGAAAGGGAAGAGGAGGCAAATTGAATGCAGTAACATATAGCAGAGGGGCAGAGAAAAGGAAGATGCTCTGGCAGGGTCTGCAGAGGCCATGTTGTAATTAAGTGCCATAAATATATAGGCAGATAAACAGAAATGCAGAGGAAGCTTTTATGAAGCTTCTTGGAGCATCTCCCATGAACAGCACAGGCAAGGCATGGCCATTAATCCACGCAGAGAAGTCAAGCCTCTACTCCTTTCTTACTCTGAGCACTTGGGCTGCCAGAAAATCACAGCATTTGCAGCAGGAGCGATGCCCTTCTTAGCATTTTGTAAAAGTGCTACTGAATTTCTCTTCTGAAGTCATTTTAGCTGCATATAGCACTGTTATTTACAGTGCGTGCGTTTGTGTGCGCTTCTATAGGTCAACTGACTGTGTAGGTAACACCACCCACATATGGTGCCTGCCCATGTCAATCCATAGCTCATTTACACTTTATTTAGGCAAGCAGCTCAAAGCTTAAAGCAGAGTCCACGTTCTGTGCATGCCTACGCTGTGCTGGCTCCTCTAGCATGACTCCACTCTGTTTCCCACATGCGTCCCCTTTCAAACTCCGTGTCTACAGCTGTGTGTGTGGCAACAAATGCAGGGGAACACTGGAGAGCCAGCTGGCTGGAAAACACTTGAATAATAATGGAAATCAGGTGTCCAAAATGAGTATGTGTTTAGATGTGTCTTGGCTTCCCTTGCTTCTCCCTGCAGAGAGCAATGATTCAGTATTAGCTTTGTTTTCTGCTCTCTGTGAAAATCATCCCCTGTTGATGGTTAGATATGAGAAGAACAAAGCTTGGTGTCACTTTCGGTGACTTTATCTTGGCAGACACTGCGTGCTAGTTCTACATCTGTCATACAGATGGAGAGACACTAGGGGAAAAAAGAAACCAATAAATAAAATCAATTTTGGGATCTGGATGAAGAAGAAAACCGAGATCGTATTTTGTCTCATTATGATGTTAGGTAGTTGTAGGGAGCAGGGATGACTGTACTCTGAGTAGATGGATAGAAAGATATTTAGCAGCCTGAGAGGTCTATTCCAGCAATTCAACCCAATGCTGTTCTGCTCTCTGTGGAAACCAGGACCACATGTGGGAGGCAGGACTTCCAGGAACAACAGAAATTGGGACCACACGGTACTTTACATTCTACTTTATGTTCCCATTGAACTTGGTACACTTTATTGATAATTTTTTGCTGAGGTTTTGGGGTTTGATGATGCAAAACCATTTGTATGTTGCCATATTGTTTCAATGGAAAAGCATGTATTCAAAATGTTGGATGTTAAACTCAGTGAATGTGTGCTTGCAAGCTTACTGCTGTCTCATTGCTATTGTTTCCTCTTTCTTAGGACATGACTTTCACCACCACAATGAATCAGGAAAAACCTGTCAAGTCCTCCTAATTCCCTGGCTGTGCGATTTGCTGTTCCCTTGCTGTTCCCCAGACAGCAGCTCTTGTCACCCGAAACACAAAAGCCAGCAAGTCACAAATGACAGCTGAAAAGTGAAGCATTATCAAAAGCTGTGTGAGACTCTGTCAAAGAGAACCTTTATATAGTAATTCTCCTTCTGAGCCTGGAAAGCTGTGTATCCCATCAGTGCAAAGAACAGAGAAAAGATATGTTTGAGTAACCAACACCAGCAATTGCACAAATCTGTACATATTTTAGAGTCTCTACACGCTGTCATCTACAGCATTTAGAAATCTCCATTCAGAATGGATGATGGATACAGAAACACAAACCAAGTCTCAGATGACTACAGGTACCAGGATGGTAACTATGATGCTCCCAGTGATGGCTACTACCGTGGTGGGGATGAGCCCGCTCAAGAAGAAGATGCCCAGAGTGATGTTACAGAAGGCCATGATGAGGATGATGAGGTCTACGAAGGAGAGTACCAAGGGATCCCACACCCTGATGACATTAAAGAGAAGCAGAAGAAGCGAGCTCCTGCCGTGGCTGATGAGTACAGAGACCGTGCTGACCTTATGGCTGAGAGGATGGAGGACGAGGAGCAGCTTGCCCACCAGTACGAGAACATCATTGAGGAGTGTGGCCACGGACGCTTCCAGTGGACCCTCTTCTTTGTTTTAGGGTTGGCACTGATGGCAGATGGGGTGGAGGTGTTTGTGGTTGGATTTGTTCTTCCCAGTGCTGAGAAGGATATGTGCTTGTCCAGTTCAAACAAAGGGATGTTAGGTAAGTGCTGCTGGCAAACAGCTCTTCTTATGCAGTAAACAGCAGCTGGAACAGCTTTTCCTGGGGACCAGCTGATTTCAGCATCTTCTGATGATTCTCCTCTTGTGTTGTATGTCATGTGTAGTCATGCCTGGGTGGATCTGACTGAAGAGGAGTTCGTGCTACTGAGAAGGCAGCTACCCAAGAGCAGTGGAATTCTACTGAGTGTGCTGTGGGCCCAGTGCTGGTCACTGTGGGTGGGATCTGAGCAAGGCAGCTCCCAGTCTGCAGGTCCACAGGGCAAAGCTCAGAGGGGTGTTCAAGGACAAATAAGAACAGTTAAAGGTGGATCTAGTGACTCAGAATTCAAAGCTTTTAGAAAGTACAGATCTCCCTTTTCTTCAGCCCAAAGTCCCAGCTGGCAAATCATCTGTGCAGTCAGTTCCTTCTGCCTGCTAACTTCCCAGTCAGAGCAGTTTGTTCATATGTCCTGGATCAGATGTAGCCAATGGAGGTTTCTTTTTAGGTCTTTGGAATTCAATTAAAGTGCTGCATGTGGATCAAAGGCTGAGGCTACTGGCAACATCCCTTTTGCATCACTATTGACATCTCCCTGTGGTCAAAATACAAAGGCTTAGTTATTGGGAGTGAGACTGGGTGGAAAGGTTTGGATGAACAATATTTTCCTTGAACAATAGGCAAGCCAAATTCCATAAGCCAAAGACAGCAAAGCCTCCCACATTTCCAGGAATCAGGAAAATATCCAGCATGGCCCATAGTGAGAGCCAGTCACGCAATAGTACAGTCCATCTGGAAGGAAAATAAAGTAGCTCTTGGGATAACTGCTTTAGGAGGAATAGAGTGTGTTTTAATGGACATCTACTGGGATTGCAGGGAATCATCAGGTCCTGTTGCTCATACATTCTGGGCCAGAAGCCCTGCCTGATGTGAGGTAAATGCAGATTTGGGACCAGACCCCAGCCCTTGACTCAATTCTATTTGCATTATTTTATGTGACAAAGGCAATAGGTAATTTTCCCTATATAGACCTCTCCTCTTGGTGTTCTGAGGTTATAGACACATTTCTGTTTCTTCCTTTTACTTTGAACTTGAGGATCAGGATGTTTCTTGCTATAGTTAGCTAGGTTTGTTCTTAGTTTTAGTCTTTAAGGGTTTAATAACTATTTTTGCTTCACAAACCACTTAAAAATCTAGCTCAAAATATCTCAGGTCAGATATCTAAAAGCAAACCACTCACAATTGGATCCTAATTTCAAAGGGACTTTGGAATTCACCAGCTCCCTGTGGGACACCAGGCTTGGTGTCTTTTCAGTGATGAGACCTTTTTTGAAAAGCAGGTCATTTATTTTGGTGACTCTATGAAAGCTGAGATCTTCTGAAACTCTGACCCCATAAATATCTATCTCAGTGGAACTCAAGCTCTGGCAGGCATCTGAATGAGAAAACTTCAAATGTCACAAGAAAACCTATCTTTGAAGTATTTCTGGCCCAGCCACAGGTAAAAAATGAACACTAAATCTCCTCTGAGAGCTCGTTTTGCTTTTTCCAGCTCAGTATTTGCAAGGCTGAAAGTTCAGGGTGTTCTGATAAGCTCTGAATAAATAAGGAGACATTTGGGTCTGTATCCAATCCCAGCTCCAGCCTCCCGCGCACTAACCGAGCTAATCTGGGACTGCTAATGAGGGGAAGAGAACTCTTCTTGCTGCCTTTCCTGCCCACCTTTGAAGACAACTTGTGAGAACCTGATTTTGCAGAACAATTTTTCCTGTTCTCAGCTTGTTTGTTTGGGGGATCTGCTGTCAAAACTTGTATTCACACTATTTGATGGCTTCAATATGAGGGGGGAAAAAAGAATTTTCCTAAAAACAATAGGAGTTTTTTCATCTTAGATTGAGGCAGGGAGGAAAGTGGATATTTATGGCAGCACTCAGTTGTTATTGACTGGTGGTGTACATGGGGCAGATCGCTGATTCACTCCATTTTATTTGTTAAACACACTTTCTTGCCTGCTGGATATTTCTCTGCTGCTGGGTCTGAGGTTTGTGAGATGACTCTTTGTGAAAATGAATTAAGTGGGGCTTAGAAAGCCTTAGATTGCACAGAGGTGCACTGATACGAGTAATGAATGCCCAGGGCATTAAGAAGTGAGGCTGGAGTGGGTGCAGGGCTGCTGGAGGGCATAAGAAGAGAACAGTAAAGATCTCTGGGTCTGGGCTTTCTGCCAAACAAAGGGTGACAGCAGCAGGGGACAGAGGGTGTTGGAGGTTTGACAGGCTGCAGGACAGCTCAGGGACATGAAGTGTGAGTGCAGACCTGCCTCCAGCACAGCCTGGTGTCCCAAGTACTGCCCCTGCAAGAAGGTTTTGTCCCTTTTCTGAGCAGCTGTGCCATGATAAATATCAGCTCTTGAAGGAAAAGGCTAGAGGAGCACTGTTGCTGAAGACGAGAACATAATCTTCCTCAAAATATTTCCTGGGTTAGCTTCAGCACCCATCCACCTGCAAGTAGGAAAAAGGTATCTCCCACAAAGCCCAGAGCCTTCAACACATGCTCAGCTCCCCCTGTGATTCCATTCCCTCGATGGTCTGTGGTATTGCAAGTGGATCTCACTAGAACTCAGGGTTCAGTGACACTTAGGGGTTGACTTGGCAGCAAGTCAAAGAGCTCTTCACCTCAGTATCTGCCTAATGTGCGGTGACAGTCCTGCAAGAGTGTGTCTGCACAGAATGAACTGGTGGGTGATTAGTGAAGGCACAGCTTTCCCTCAAATTATCACAGAGTTTTACGGAATCAGGGATATTTACACATGAGCTACTGCCCCTTGCCTTGTCCCCACGTACCAGTAAAAGCCTACAGATAAGCTTGTGTTTATTCCCAAGCAACCACATTTATCTCACTATGTTTTTGCTAAGGAAACATAACCAGGTTTTCCCAGGTGCAGTTAAGAGGTTTCCAGGCAGCTGCTAAAATTTAAACACACGAGAAGGTCTCAGCCATAACAAGAGAGGCCAGGAGGGATAAAATGGGAAATAAGTCAGGTGAGTAATCAAAATCCAGCAGAAACAGGAAGGGACAAATAAGAGAGATAAAGTAGATAACTCCTAAAGACCAATTCAGTGAAGTTTAGCTTCTGTTAAAAGGACTTTTTGAATTAGACACTGCATATTGCATATTTTTCCTCCCTTGGAAAGCAACCATGGGAAAATATCAAGCAAACTATGGCCAAATTATGCAAAAATTACAAATAAACAGATGCCCACGGTGTTTCATGAAATGTGTGAAGTGGATATGACACATCTTAGAAAACGTTTACATTTTATTCTGAAAATAAACATCTCACCATCAGATGCAAATTAACAGCAATTTTCACCCTAAATATCCCTAGTGGGACAAAACATATATTTGGAATTTTTCTGTTATGAAAAATGCTATTTTAAAGATGATTTCAAGGGCATTACAAAAAAAAAAAAAAAACCAAGAAAAAAAGAAGAAACAACACTATATATATTTTAGCATTTTGATTTAATCAACTTTTAACACTAGTTGTTAAGAATAAGTTTGGTAACATATAATGACATTATTTTTACATATTCATTTGATAAATCTGTTTTGCTTGAGCTTTACCAGCAATAGTCAGAACAATAATTAAATTCTTATTTATACTGAAAGAGAATATTCCTTGTCAGTATGATACAGCCTATCAGAAACATAATTTTATTTGCTAAGGATAATCAGAAGAGTCATGAAATTTGTATTTACTTGTTTGCTGAAAGGCACACTATTATTATTTGGAGGAACTTCTTATAAATATATATCTTCAAGTGCTATAAATCACCTCTCAGAGGACTAAATATTATATTTGCAAGCACAGAGCAGTAAGTACACAGCAAGTATAAAAGATGGTGAAATAGTAATGTTTTAAACTTCTTCACATCCTGCATATAAAAAACTTGAGGCAGAGTTAAATCATCAGCTCTCCCAGATCCCAGAGCTGTAGTTGTGTTATCATCATTTCACAGCTCAGTAAACTGAGGAAATTTTTAAGGGCCTTGCCCGTAACTGTAAAACAGCCACACCAAGGCTGAGAATAAAATTACTTTTCCAGGCACACAGCTCCCTATTCCTTTTTATGATTTAATAATATTTTTTTAAGGAGAATATCATCTTACAGACTCTTAACCTCACAATGTTGGATTAAAAAAACTAGGAAAGAAGATCCTATTAGTAATTATGCAGTTATGTAGCAATTCAAGCTTGTCTATGTGAGTCAGGTTAAATAGGATGTGTAACAACATCCCTGCTTTTAGTTGTGTGAAGAGGATGTTTTAGTATCAGCTGAGATAAAATCTGGTCTCAGCTTCTCATTGACCTGAATTCACCTGATATGACAGTAAATCCTAATCCCCTCTGCAGAGCTCAATGGCTTTTCTCTACTTCTTTTTTTTTTTTCGTCTGGCTAAGCACAGACAAGCCCAGCCATGGCTGCCTTGCTCTACCATGGCTAGTTGCTGCCTTTTTTGTTCCTCCACAGCCATTAACCCCAACACAGCAGCCAGCTAAAGACCCCAGTGAGACCAGCCCATGTCCACATCCTGAGAATCAGGCACGGATTTCTGGTTGCAAATTCTCTTTTGGGCAGAAATGCTCCTACAGACAAGGAGCATCATCACCTATAGTGGCAGGGACATATTAGAGGAAAAAAAAAAAGGTTGTTTTTATGATTTGGGAACACCCCACACCTTGCACAGGTCTGATGTGGGGATGGCTGTGTCCCCGTTTTCATCTGGCGAGTTCCAGGTTTTTGTTGAACAGCAAAGGATTTGTTTGGCTTCCTCAGCTGAAAACTTAGCTTCAGCAGAGGGGTTGGGTGGAGAGAACCAGATGGTCCCACGAGTATTGTGGTGATGGGCAAGTCCCGTGGGGAGACTGTGAAGCCGCCTGAGCGTAAACAGCCGCCCACGTCCTGCTGGCAGCGCGGAGCGCTGGGCGTGCATCGCCCCGCCTGTGCTGCGTCACGGAACTCGTGGGCTCACCCTCCACCTTTGGCTCCAACATGCAGGATCCCATTCACCTGAGCAGCCAGATTCGCCCAATATCCACACACAGATCTCCGGGAATGGAAAGCTGCCTTTCCCATGGGTGATTCACTTCTTGGTGTCAGAGCCATCAGCTGTAGAAGTCCCACTGCTTGTACTAATCTACAAGGCAAGCGTAACGAGACAAGCCTTTCATTTGATTTCCATTTACAGGGTTAAGTTCATTCATGGGGAAAGCACTAATAAGCCTACAAGGAAGAGTACATTAGAAATTTCAGGAAGAAAGGGAAAAAGGTCACTCAGCCCTCATCTTGTCCTCTGCTGAGACCATCCCCTGTTCTGGCACACGCTGGCCATCATTATGGCACAAGAGAATTAGGACTACAACTTCTTTATCCCTTTCTTTCAGTTACTTACAACAATTGGATCTTGTGCCTTGTGACGTCCATGTCCCAAATTGTCCAGACCTGACTCACAAAATTCTGTTTATGTCCATAAGGTTCACCACTAACAGATTCTACACCACTAATACAGTGTTTGGATTTTGGTTTTATTACAGTTTGAACTGCAAGATACACAAGATCCTAATAATTTTCTGTTGTCCAAATGCCTTCCCTCTTCAACAGCCTTTTTTCCCATAGGGCTGTACTGGTAGTGGTCTGGGATTTGTAGGCAGGTAGGAGCTTTCACTTTCCTGTGGTTACTGGCTCCCTGCAGACCAGAAATAACCCTGCACTTGGACCTAGGCAGCCTCTTCACCTTCCTGGCAGCCCCAAGGACACTGGGACTAATTCTTCCCATTGAGCTTTTTGGTTTTTTTCTGCTAAAATTTTCTGTTTATTCCCCAAATCTTTGTCCTGTCTTAAAAGGGATTATTTTCAGATGTGCCTCTTCTTTAAGAACTTTAGTCCCATTAACTAACAATGAGAGAAATTCATGCTTGTTGTGGAGATTTAGGTAAACCTTGAATTTTTTGTTTTCTTTCTGAAACCCTTACAAGTCTACTTTTAATTATATTGAAATAGCAAAAATACAGTTTAGCAGACACATAGCTGTCTACCATATCTGCATTATATTCCTTTACATATTCCTAGAACTTCAGATCTTAAATCCACAATTCCTGTCTAACATGGTGCTCACAACTTCAGTAAAGGCTAATAAATTTCTTAGTGTGAAAATGCTGAATATGTTACTTCTTTTCTAGTGGGAATAAACCCAGTCAGTGGTCACATATTTTCCTTATAACTTCAGCATTGGATGAGTCATAACCCAAAATTTATTCTTAGAATTTCAGCTTTGGTTTTCCACCACTTTTATGGGAGGGAGGCTGTTGCAGACCTTCCCACAGGCATTCATTATATTCCAGCACTCGTGGAATAGTCTACAAATAATGGATTATTCAGAGCTGCCTTTACCATTTCCTCTAAGCACTGTATGTGTCAATCTGGAAGCTGAGCCCTCCTAGCACAGTGTAGGTCTGCGTGCTTTGAAGCTGAGGTTAGAAGTCAAGATTCTGGTGCAGACCACTGTAATGTTGTGCCGTAGAATATTTGATGGACAGAAGTAGCCCAGCAAAAGAAATACGATTTCGTGATCACTTTTCTTGGACTACTTCTCCTTAAAACTTGACCTTCCTTGATATGAGCTGGGTCTCTCTCAGAGGAAGCAACCATCACTGTGTTCTCCAGAAGACTATCTCTCCTGCAAGGAGACTGTATGAGTAACTATTCTGCTCCTCTTTGGGTCCCTACCACCTTCTTGTTACTCCAGGACACAGCAATCTGCAAAGCAGACATTGCTCTGCACTTTGGGTCCTGAGATCCATCAGCTGACAGACTGTTTTGTAGCAGCTGCTCCAAAAATTTTAATTATTTTGGCCAGAACATGCAATCTTCCCCTCCAAAAAAGACTTCTCCATTATAATGAAGTGTCCTTCTGATTTTGTTTCAACCCTGAAATACACATTTCCATAACCAGGATCCCTCCCCTCAGAACCTGGCCAAGCAGACAGTCCCTGGTTGTCCCTGAGGTTTCCTTTACTACAGATTTTCATGGTTTTAAATTTCTTGGCGATCATGCATTAGTTGGTTTATCATATATGATAACTAATTAAAGCAACATCCTCTGAATGAGTTTGTGACATTAACAGCTCTGCTGTGTTTTATGCTGCTCACTGTTTGATGGATGCTGTGTTGCAGAGGTGTAAACTTTCCTTCCATCACAAGTTTGGGCTCATAGTCAGAGTCTGCAGAGGTTTACCTAGAAAAGCAGCTTCACTTCACTTCTTGATGTCGAGTTTCAAGCACTGCCACATCCTGTGCTAAGCCCACTCTTACCCTGGCCTGTGCCAGTCACAGCATCCAGCTGCAATAAACCACCAGCTAGAAGACAGTAACAATCTCCTCCACCTCCTCCTGACCTGGGATGTTTTCTCTTACTAAGAGGATTTGGATGAACATCTGCCATCCAGGGATTTTCTCCGGAAAAAAAAATAAAAATTAAAAAAATTAAGTTTGGCAGATCATTTTTTCTTCCTCTTCAGGGTCTGGCAGTGCTGGCAGGAGTCACTGTCAGATGGGTGCCAGCGATGCACCAGAGAGGAGATACAGGGCTCATCATCACCTCTGTCTGCTGGCTGCCATCAGAGCTGCTCCATTAAATGCAGCTCAGGGGCTGTGGTAAAAGCATTAAGCCATACAGCATTGCATTAAGATTCTTCCTTCAGAAAGGTTTTGGACTAAAACAGTTTTTGCTTTGGCTCACCATTGTAATTTGCACTTCAGTGAGCAAGGTGAAGGTCAAAGTTAATAGAAATAGAGATCCCAGACTTTCAGATGTGTGTGTATCTTTGCTTCAGATCAGTATCCGAAACCTTTACAGACCTTCAGATCACCTCACAAGGACAGCTCTGGTCAGGAGGGTAGGGCAGGGAGAGCAAGCACTGGTTTCACAGAGCCATGTGCTCATGGTGAAGGTACAATTGGGATGGCAAAATCCTGTGCCACGGTTCTGGTACAAAAGTTTTTAATAGGCAAGAACAGATTTTTTGCCTTTGACACACAAAATCCTGACTGCCTGACAGGCATTGTGTGGATAAAAAAGAAAGAACCACTCAGAGAGGTGACCCTACTATGGAACAGGGAGATTTCAGAGTCTGAACTTTTCCACTTCTGATCAGTGTGAGACAAGTGTCCTTCAAATGCTGCAATGGATCTCTGCTGCATAGCTTTTAATTTAGTAATGCATTTTAAATCAAGTGCAGGCATTTGCAATCAGCTGCCAAGTAACTCTCTGCATTAGCCCTTTTGTTGGGTGGCATACAGCAGACTTTAGCCACCAGACTGATTGTTTTGTTTAAACAATGAATTGCAAAAATTTTATTGTCACCTTGTTTCCCAAGTGATGTGTTTGACAAAACAGGTCCTCGTTCAGGCGTTTGCCTCCAGAGAAGGTAAACTTGGTTCAAGGTGAGAAATGACCCTCCAAAGGGTCAATCATGCCTGAAAAATGTTTCTTTCAGTTGTATTTGTTCAGTCAGTGAATAGGAATGTTTCCTATTAAGGCAGTGTATTTACTTGCTCAGGATCCATTGCCTTCACTAGGGCCCAGGGATGCAGGAGCACTGCTGCTTTGCTTCAACCCCTGCTCAGCTGGGTCTTGAACCTGACATGCCCCCAGACTCCAGACATCCTCAGGCATCATTTTTTTTCCTTCAAGAACTCTCTGCACTGCAAGTTCTGCTTTCCAGCAAGCAGATGTTCTCCATCCTGAAATAGCTAAGTTCATCTGGATCACATCCAGCCATGATCAGGCTCCATCAGGATCTCCACAGCAGGACTCTGCATCCTATAGGCAAAGACTATAATCCTGGGGTCTGAGATGATACAGGAGGTATTCTTGGGAGCAGACTCTTGAACCTCTGTTTTCCCCAGGAAACACAGTCGTTGTCACCACTTTCTGCTGGACAACATCTGGAAAGTAGATAAAATAAATGAAAAAAAAATTCCTTAACCTTTGAGCATTACTAATTAGTGCTATTTCCACTGCTACCCTCATAAAGGAAAAGGCAATATAACCTCTGGCCTTTTTGGCAGCAGTGGCAGTAGAAGAGCCAAGGACAACTGCCACAATCTCCAGGCTAGAGTAGCAAGCACACAGTGAGATGGGTACAGAGAGACTGTTTGGAGAAGGAACCCATTCTCTCCTATTCAGCTGGGAACTAAATGAGTCATTGAGACTGTCTTTTGAGGACTGCATAGTAGAAGATCTAATGAAGTCAAGTTAAAAAGAAGAATCCATTTTTCCTAACAGTGACAGACTGATAAATCTATAGAGCAAACTGTCAAGACAAGTTCTACCTTCTCCTGAAATTTTCAGGTCAAGACTGCAGTCTTGAGCAAGATGTCCAATAGTTAGATGCAAGGTCTTGGCTCAGTAACTAAGGAAGTAGCTGTGCTGCACAAGGTGAGTCTGGGTAACAGGCTGATCCTTTCAGATGCAGCTGTGAAAGGCAGAGAGTGAAAGAGATGAAATAATGCAAAGAGATTTAGCTGTGCTTCACCAGTCCCTCTACTCTCACAGCTTTTTGAACTTAAACAGCAGCCTGACAGAGCCTCTCCCTACATATCCTCCATCCCACTGCACTCAGGGGGGTCAGAGGAGTTAAGACATTAGACTTCTGTTGTATTGTTGGTGGCACATAGCTGGGACACGTGCATCCTAAGCTGCTTATGCCTGGCCATTGCTTACGTGCAGGGGATATATGAGCAGTGAGGCTGGGGAGGAAAGATGTGAGTCTGGTCAAACGAGGGTATGTCCATATTGCATGTTGAGGTACAGCAGGGAGCGATGCAAGATCATGGGCATGAGATGGGAAAATTAGGATTCACCAATGGACAGAGTTTCTGGCACCTGAGATCTGAGGAGATGGGTCTATCTTTATTGCACAGTTTGCCAGGACAACATCAGCTGCTGTATGGGCACTTTAAAATCTGCTTCTACATTTCATGTTATTTCCACCCGGTTACCAAACTCACTGTCTCTCTCTCTCTCACTCGCAGGCTTGATAGTCTACTTAGGAATGATGGTGGGGGCTGTCTTGCTGGGTGGCCTCGCTGATAAACTGGGAAGAAAGCAATGCCTCATCATATCACTTGCAATCAACGCTGCCTTTGCTTTCCTCTCCTCCTTCGTCCAGGGATACGGATTCTTCCTCTTCTGCCGCCTTATCTCAGGCCTCGGGTGGGTAACTGGTGAATCCATCCCATGTCCTGGAGGAGTCTCACCACAGCTGGGCAGTTTGGGACTGTGGGGTGGGAGAAAGAAGGCTGCTCAGGAGAAACATCCCTGGTCCTGAGCCAGGATGGCACTGCTGTTTAGCATGTGTGGTTGTGTTACCACACTCTTGAACCTTAGAGCACTAGAGGTAGCAAAGTTTGGTCATTGACATTCTTCTGGTACTGCCCAAATTGCACAGGAAGGTGAGTGAGACTGATAAATGCCCATCTAAACTTACAATCCTGATTGCCAAGGCCTCCAGTGAGACCCTCAGCAGTTCCAATTGCCTGCCTGTATTTTGCCTCCCTAAAATGAGTGATCACAGAATTACAAGAGAAGATGTCTAGAAGAGCAGGGCATTACACTGACTTTGTACAAACTGTACAGGAAATTCAGCTTTTAGAGCATGAGAAGAACCCTGTTTATCTTTGATGTCTAAAGCTAGTTCAGCCAAAGAGAGATTTGCATTTTCTCTCCAAGCCTCACTTTTGAGCAGCATATCTGTGGTTGTGACCTCCCCTCTTGATATGTTCAACCCTAACTACAAAGACATTGAAGAAGACTCTCATTCCTCCCATGTGCTGTTTTTTCTCCTCAGTATTGGGGGTACCCTCCCCATCGTGTTTGCCTATTTCTCTGAATTCCTGTCTCGTGAGAAGAGGGGGGAACACCTGAGCTGGCTTTGCATGTTCTGGATGATTGGTGGCATTTATGCTTCAGCAATGGCTTGGAGCATCATCCCACATTACGGTAATTGCTTTGAGCTTTTGACTTTCTACAACACCACATTCCTGCATCTCTACACTACCCCAAGCCCCTGCATGGATAGAGATAGTCAGTCCTTACACATCCCAGCATAAACACCACTGAAAATAACAGATATCTGAAGTGCAGGGAAAGGTCTGACAAATTGACTGCATGACTGACTGTTTGATACTAAGGCTGTAAATAGGACTGATGAGGGCTGTTTTCCATCAAAAGTTTCAAACACACCCCTTGAATCACACTGCCAGAGCCTGAGCTCTTAATCTATATGGGAAAAATGGGCTGAGATTATATTGCAAAAATTGATCCAGTTATCAAAAATAAATTACTTTAATCAGGGAGTTACTGGGTACTATGAATGATAGCAGTGAGGAGAGCACATTTGCGTTCCCTTAGCTAAGTGTCAAACTCTCAGGGCTGTGTACCTGGTGACACATCTGCCCTGCATGGGATGGGCTGAAGTCACATCTGACTTCACCTAAATGTGTTCAGGAATGGAAGAGGTTCCCTGTCCAGACCTGGAAGTGGGAATGAAAAAGTAGATGGTTGTAAACTGAAACATATTTGTGCTCTGGGGGGCAAAAGTCTGCAAGTCACGTGGAATTCCTTGTAATTCTTAAATAACACAGGAAAACATCAGAAGCAAATATCTACTGGAAAAGATTAATTTCCTCAGTATTCAGTGACACCAGCTGTTTGCAAAATCCTGTTTGAGGAAAGTAGGACAGCCCACAAAAACCGTGAAGAGAACCACTAACATTTACCTATCTATCAATCCATTTTTAGCATGCTTAATGCACATTCAGTATAAAGAAATGTTCATGCTTTTGATTGATATGACAGAGTCTGTTGGAACAAATAGGCAAACTTAGTGCAGCAGTGTCAGATTAGAAATAATTCTATTATCTGCAACTACGTCTGCTTTAGTAAGCCCTTATGTATTTACGTTACAATTATTTTTCAGATGACTTTTTGATGTTATATTTTTATAGCTTCTCTTTTTTTTATTTCCAATGTTCTACCTACTATTTTGGAACTTCGTAAAATTGTTAGAACACCATGACTGGCTCAGATGAGACCTCTGCAAAAACCATTGCTTGATGATTTTCTTCTTATGTGACTAAAAACATTTATAGAAAAAAAGAATGAATTAAACATTACTGCTGAGATTTGAGCCTAGGGAAAGTAATTGGAGCAACGTAAGAATGATGCTGTACTTTCCAGTCCTTAGCAAGGGAATACCCAGCCTGGTCAGACATCAGGAAAAAAGCAGGAGAGGAGGAATCTCCAATGCAGGATTAGGATTTGGATTCTTCTAAATTTGAATACCATCTCAAGTTTTGTAGGTCTGGAAAAAAATAAACTTGCTTTCCTAGCTCATTTCCATGAAATGTTTAATACATATGTGATGCAGGAGATGGAAAGGAGCCTTATCTAACGTGCCTCTCAATCAGACATTTAACCTTTGTAAACTTTCGGTAACATCACTGAGCAGCAATAAATTATGGCCCTGATTCCTGTACCATTTCCCACCCTTACTTGCCTACAGCTACACGGAGCTTTTCTAATCACTGGGTGATTTCTAAACTCAAAGATAAAAGAATGTTTTTAAAAGGACAGAGCCCAAGCAAGTATGTTCCAATTTTTGTAATGAACATGAACTCGCTGCTACCTACTGAGCATGTTATTGAGCCTCCAAGAGCCATCAGCACTAAGAATAGAAAACTTTCGACCTGTCCTCATGTCATACAGAGCTGTAAAGTTCAGAGCTGCTTCAGGAGAGAGAAACTCAGAATGCCTGGGCAGTATTTTTACTTGTTGGCTCTTGCTGTTTCCAGGCTGGGGGTTCAGTATGGGAACCAAGTACCACTTCCACAGCTGGAGAGTCTTTGTACTCGTGTGCGCTCTGCCCTGTATCGCCTCCCTGGTGGCACTGAAATTCATGCCTGAAAGCCCACGTTTTTTGCTGGAGGTAAGATGATTCATCTGAACATTGCAGTCGGATATCAGTAGAGGACAGGAGGTCCCTAATGTGTCACTGTCTGTCTTTCTTTGTCCTATCAAACACACAGAGCACAAGCTCAGAGGCAGAGCCACTCCTATGTGTCTGTACTAGCTCCACAGACTGCTTAAACCCCAAAGATTATAGACTATGGGGTCAATCACTGATGGTTATTGTGTCACTGATGGATGGAGTTCAGAAAGAAGGTGGTGAGGACTGGGAATTTTATAAGTCCAACAAAGGCACTTTGAAAACATCTCACAGAATTTGGGCATGGAACTACAGAATCCTGGTGGAAGAGCAAAGGAAGGAGTACATTTTACTGAGTAAAATACATAAACCTCAGAAATCTTAACTAAGTTATTCTGTATTCCCAATTCACAGATATGAAATGTAGCAATATCTAATTCAACTTAACCCTGCAAGCCTTTAGCAGAGCTGGGGTAAGAGTCCAAGTCTCCTCATCCATCTCCTCTTTCATCTGGTTTTAAAGCTCTATTTTTGACCCCTTTTCTGCCTCAGACAGTTTTAGGACAACTCCTTTCTCCAGCACAGAGATGCTGCACTCTGTGAATACCAGCCATGCTTTCAGCACTTCACATTTAATGCAGCCAGTGCTGTCTGTGTGCTTCTCCACTGTGCTGGACCTCTAGAATTGGTTTCTCTCTGTGCTTTGATATATTAAAGAGCTGGTATCTCCAACATTTGTTTTCCTTTTCTTTGCTGTTTTCAGATTGGTAAACATGATGAAGCCTGGATGATCCTCAAGCAAGTTCATGACACCAACATGAGGGCCAAGGGCGAGCCAGAGAGGGTGTTTACGGTGAGTTTAACAAAGCCATCAGTGTGTGAAAAGAAAAGATGGACATGACCTTCTTTGGTGAAGCACAGCACCACTTTATTCCTCCTTGGGGCTCTTTCAATGTAATCTCCTCCAGCAATCAGAAAAGGGACTCTGAGATACATTATGTATATTTAAACTTAGGTGCCAGTCTGTTTTTTCAAGAATTAATCGAGTCTGGGAATTGCAGTGAGTACTCACTGTTCCTGGTGTTACTCTACATCATACAGACCAGTGATTTTCCAATTGCACACATGTTAATTGGTCTGCTCTAAGAGACTAAAACAAAATAAGAGAGATATTAGTCACATGGGAGACCTGAGTCACTCCTTTCTACATTCTGGCTTCTAATCAAACTCTGATTAAACTTCATGTACTTTCTAATGAGCTTTCGAAACTCCACCTGCCTCACACCCAGTCTTTAATCTCTCCAAGGGAAAGTGGGATGAGTGGCTGTTACTCATTAGTCTGCTCCTTGTTGTGAAAAAGGCCACACCAGTGGATTCATTAATAGTAGAATCAGGGAACAGGTTTTTGCTGGGGTTAGCTGCAAATTAGTATAATTCAGTTGTAAACTCCTGGTGAGCCAGCCAGGGAAGAGGTCTTGATTTGTGCTTTTAAAGATGAGACGACATGTACTTTTAAAGGATGGAGAAAAGAAGATACAGTTGTATGTAAAACATATATTTTTGATCAAGAAGGAGAGCAAAGCTTCATGTTCAAGCAGGGTTGTCAGGAAACTGGGCCCCTTGGGAATGATCCTTCAAGGAAATCAAAGTTTCATATCTGAACATGACAATTGTGTGCAGCTTCAGGTAGGAACTTAATGAGCATGTGTTATTTTTGGCTACCAACCATTTGACTAATGCAAACTCTGATAGAAAAGGTGAGAGAGACCTTCTCTTTAAATCCATAGCTGGCTTTGCTGTAACGCTGAGATGGAGACTGAAGCTCAAATATATATAGATATATATAATCACAAAGTAGGGCACTAGGAGACTGAGCTCAGTAGGAGGATGAAGAAGCAGCTGTACAGCACCCATTAGTGCTTGTTACTCCATCCAACAATGTCATGAGTGCTGCAGCAAGAGCTGATCTCAGTATCACACCTCGAGGTGCAGTGCGCCGGCTGAATCGAGATGTACTGACATGCGTTGACACAGGCAGATGATCAGTGTGGCTGGTGTAGCACAAACTGTCAGATTTTGTGTTTTTCTGATAGGCCAGAAGTTGGCAGTTTGTGGTGAGTCAGCTGGTACCGGGACACTTCCCAGATCTGACATTTAAACGGTGCCAGGAAGAGGAACTCAGAGACTCCACAGCTGAGCCAAGGCGCTCATTCACACCCAGAAATTTATTCAGCAAATTTTCACCTCCTTCATGTGTTTACAAACAGATTTGTTTTCCTTGAATGTATCCTTCACTTAAAGTTACTGAACAAATATCTGAGACCCATTTCTAAGGTTTTGTGACCAGTCCAGTTCAGATGTTCAGCTTTGAAAATTAAGAGTGTTTTGGTGAAGCAAACTGATTGCGTGGTGTGGGCTCACTTGATGGCAGGATGCATTTTCAGCTGCAGAGATTCCCATCTACACATTCATTTGTCATAGAAGTTCTGCCAGTGGCATTTAAAAGATGTTGAATGAGAAATATTTCGCTAGCTGTCTTAGAAGAGAGAGATCCTGAGGGCACAGTTTAGATAGAAGTGGCTGATCTTGGGGATCATTTTTACTATAATTGCCTACTCCTAATTTCTAGTGGGAATCTAAAGATAGAGAAATAAGGTAATATACAGGCACATTAGCTAATAAATGAAAGAGTGAAGTGGACATGATACACTTAAATATTTCATGGAAGGAGAGAGAGAAAGGATGAAAGGATGGATGAAAGGAAGAAAGGCAGGCTTATTTCTATAATAGTTTCTTACTGTAATTAAATCAATTAGCTCAATTGTTAATGCTAACTTTTAAGGAAAAGATAATAAGGGGTATCAGGTGGAAACACTGCCCAGAAGATGGTAGAATTTTAAATCCAACCAAGATCGATTCTAGAAACTTCAGTCCAATTTTTTTCTCTTCTTTTTTTTCTCCAGGTTTCCTATATCAAAACTCCAAAGCAAGTAGATGAATTTATTGAAATCCAGAGCTCAACAGGGACCTGGTACCAGCGGTGGCTGGTCAGAATCACGACTACTTTAAAACAGGTAAAGAGAAGAAAAAAACATCACACGGGATTTTGAGCTTTGGGCTCCGGTGCCTCATTGCTTCAGATCATTGTGCCTTAAAACACTGACTGTCATCCAAAAAAATCTGCAGTTTTTTTGCAAAGGGCTATAATCTGACTGTTCTTTCTGTGCATATGTGTTCATCTGCAAGCTGCCACGCTGTCAGCCAGGCCCCAAAATGCCCCTGGGAGCATCATCATAGTCCAGCAGTGCAGAGCTTCCAGGACCGGGACCAGCCACTGCCCCAAGCATTTGGCTCTCCTCCTGAGCTGATAAATATTAATTCTCTCTCCCCACGCCTGGAGAAGTGAAATTACCACCTGCAGTGGATTCAGAAAGGGTTTGCTCTTTGTTCCTGCTGTGACTGAGTTTCAAACAATGTATCATTCCCTAATTTAACCTTTCACACGTGCTATGCTGCTCACCTAATAACCTTGTAGGACTTTTGTTAGAACTTCTAGTCTCAAAGGATGAGCTGAATGTAAAGGAAAGTCATTATTAGTTAAAGTGTTGTACTATTACTATATTTATGTGGCAAGTAAAGAGCATGAGGAGTTACATCCCCTCATGTTCCTGGCAGTATATTCTGCAATGGGCCAAGAGGAGCAGGTCTTGGTTTGCCTCTTGCTTTGCTTGGCTTCTTCCCTACCTGAGTTCATCTTACCTCTCCTGAAGTGCCAGCTGTGTTTGGGTTTTTGCTCTTCAGTTAGCTTTGGAGCTTGGTCTGAAAATGCTTCTGGGTCTATACATATACTTGAAAAGATCAAGTTGTCAGAAGGTCTGGGAAGGGGCTCATAACCACATTTACTGATATAACCAGAGAGAGACACAGCATCAAACCAGCCCAGACCTAGTCATACACTCCAGCACATTACAGAGGGCTCAGATCAAGAACCCTGGCATACAGCTGAACAAGTGACCTTTTTGTAAGCCATTTATCTCAATAAATATAATTTTGAACAAACACTGAATATAAGCCTATATAACATCTGACCTTCCCCCAATGAACCCATTTGTCTCACATTAGATTTATGATGCACTCAGAGATTAATCTGTTGAGTGTCTGCAAGGGTGTCCTGACAGATAATTTCTTCTTGTGGATTTGTAGGTCTGGGACAACGTGCTATATTGTTTAACAGCCCAGTACAGGATGAACACGCTAATGCTGGCTGTGGTTTGGTTTACAATGGCCTTAAGGTAAGGTACTTTAACTTCTTCAGGAAACTAAAGGACCCTCAGAGTTTGAATAATTATTTGCACATTTAAATAAACTATTACAAAAGTAATCCTGGTCTTATTTTAAAGAGTCTTTGCTTACTAAGCTTTGCTCTCCTATATTGATCCATCTAATTGCTTATATGAGATACAAGGTGCTTTGAACAAATCAGGGCTTGAGAAATGGTCAGTAGTGCAGTAATATATTGACTTTCTCACCTCTACATCTTTCATTTGATCTTGTCCAAACACACAAAAAAGATACAACCTTGCCTGATTCTCAGCTGTTCCTTAGTCTAGATCAAAACTATTCAGGTGAGCCGAAATCTATAGTAAAGGTAAATTTTGTCTAATTCTCACTTAAACCTCACACTTGCAGAAATCTGCAGTTTCTTATTGCTCTGCTAGTCTCTTGGGCAGCAAGGATAGCACACTGCTTTATTCCCCAACCAAGGGGAACTTAATTGAATTCCCCTGCTTTAAATGAATGGGAATGGACAAACATGCTTCTGAAATTAGGGAAGTGTTTAGGGTGGAGAAACAATTTTCTCCATCCTGTGTCAGAGCTGAGCAAGAATTTGTGTCAGAAATGCATTTGCATTAGAAGTTTAACAAGTTTGCAAGTTATGAAGTAGATCATTGGAAGTATCTTGTATTCCTGATGTATTTCTCCTATCTTGCTTTAGTTACTATGGCCTTATTGTCTGGTTCCCTGATATGATTCGGTATCTCCAAGACGAGGCATATGATTCGCGAGTGAAGATCTTTGATGAGGAAGAAGTGTCCCACTTTACCTTTAATTTCACCCTGGAAAACCAGATCCATAGAAATGGGGAATACAGGAATGACAAGTAAGTGAACAGAATTTGGTTCGATGTATTCAAACAGAAATAAATGTCTAGGAAGCTCTTTCTTCCTTTCTCATTTTCCATCAACTTGAACCTCTCTGTTGCTCTTCTGGACACACAGTCTAAATCTCTCAAATCCCAAAGGCAGTTTTCCACAATCCAGATATCCTTTTTAGCCTGTTTTTCCACATACTCTGCTTCGGTCACTGGCACCTCCAGACCCCAGGGGGATGCCTGTTAAGAGTCCTGTTTCCAGCAGCCCGTTGTTGGGATCAGGGCAGGGGGTGCCCACCTGGCTGGGCTGGGGAGCTCTGGATGGAGAGATGATTTCTCTTTCCTTAGCCCACACTGACATCTACTGGGCTTGGGCAGCAGAGACCATCACTGGTAATAAAACTGCTCTGCTGCTATACTTCCAAAATAAAAAGCTATTTTCTCTTGAAGTCCTCAATATGAATTACCCCAGGCTCTATCCTGCAGCCCATTAGTGTGAGCTGTGCCATGGCCACACTGGTGTGCTTCTCCCATTCCAGCCAGTATCTCCCCACAGCTGAGTGCGTCACCTTCTCTTTTAATGCTTTGAAGTCAGTGAAGTTGCTCCAGCAGAACATCATTGCTTTCCTTCCTTTTTTCTCCTATTTGCGCTGAGCTTGGTGGGTTTTCTTCTGTATCCAGCCTGGACTCCAATCACTCTATGTCCTACAGTGATATAAATCCTAGCCATTCCATTACTACTTTTCAAAATCCCAATAAAAGGGTGGAAAAATACCCCTATGTAATTTCTGTGGAGATCCCATTGCCTCAGACAGACTTAAGAGGATGTTGCTCCAGCTGCCTTGCACCATGTGGGGAGTTCCCACTGTATGTTCAGTGTTACACAAAGCACTCATTGTTTTAATCTTCACAGCTGAAACCACATCTCATTGCCTAGCCAGATTGTTCCTCTTCCCTCAGAAACTATTTGTCTCCATTCCCTTGGTATATATTTGATAGATATTGGTGGGGGACCCCAATATGTGTCCTCCTGTCCTTCCAGAGACCTTCCCTGCAGCAAGGAGCTGTGCTTGGTGGTGAAAACCTAGCCCTGCAGTTCCTATTCCCCAAAAGAAAGTGGTGATAAGTGGATGTTGGTTAAATGTAGGGACTGGGGACGTTTTTCTTATGCCCAGAGGAGATGCTGAGCTGTCGCTAACTTCACTGAGAACTAGAGATGCTCAGCACCTTACTGGACAAAGACATAAACTGTGATGTACATCACTGTGCTCCTGCCTTGTCCCTCTCCAATTTAAAAACTCAGAACCTGATCAAGCTGCATTCCAGTAATGCCCAGAAGTATCTCAATGTGGTTTACAGCTGTGTTTTTCCTCCAGCCCTTGGCTGTGAGCTAAAAGTCCATGGATTACCAGGCCATTGCTATCTGACTCTTTTAAAGATGGATGTTAATAAAGCAAACTGCAGGAAAAACAGGCTTCTAGCAGCCTTGGGGAGCAAATACATGACAGGCTATTACTGAGCAAATGCAGAACAGTTTTAAGTTTTGCTATAACCTATGAGACCTTCTACATGGAGCAAAAGACTTGAATAGTCTTCTTGTGGTATTTTGTTCATTAATAATTTCTGTTAGTAGGTTCAGTTAAGAAGCCCTGCAGTGCTCGTTTAAAGGTGTAAATAGCCATCACACTGCACTGTGTTGTAAGTGCTCAATTCAATTAAGCTTCTGAATATATGTTAGAAGGTTTTTTTTTATTTGCTGACAGTCGTGGCCTCTTTAACTAGAGCAATAATGCATGTTCTTAATAGCTCCTTACATCGTCCAAACATGCCTGTGCATTACCTAATACATCTTCTTAGTGTTTCTGCAAAATCTCACAGGTAAATCAATATTGTGTCATCCTTCAGGCAGTCAGGTCAGACATGTCAAGCTTCCCATCAGAGGAGAAATCAATCACCTGACACAGTTTATTATTTTTAGTGAAATCTGTTTTCATTACATGATAAGCAATAGACCTCGAATATAGATGGTTGCAAGCAGAACTCAGATATCTCCCCACTCTTTCCAGAAACCCTACTGCATTTTCACTTAAAAAATCACTTTGAGTTTAAACAACTGTCAGAAACCTTTCACCAAATGGCTCGATAGGCTCCTGATAATGTCTGGTTTTATTTATGCTGGGGGAAGGGTCAGAATAAGGAAAGCAGCAGTGTCAGCTCATGAAGGAAATGCCCTGCATTGAGTGAAAGTCTATTTCTTCAGTTGGCCCAGAACTCAACATGAGAGGGTTTTTGTCCCCTTGGCCTTAGACGCACATTGTGTTAGATGTGATTATTTTGAGGAATAAACTGCCAAAGATCCTAAAAGATCCATATCTCTTTGAAAAAAACTGTCTTCAAATCCTTCTGTCCTACTAAAACACAAAATATGTAAGCACAGAGTTGGAAGAACAGTTGTGCAGCCAAGCAACACCTTTTCTGTAAATGACCCTAGAAATTGCCATTAGTGTCTGTCTCTTGAGACAGCCACTGCACACTAAACAGTGTAGAAAATATCTTAAAGCACAGAGTGAAGTTCTGTTTCCTGCCCCACAGATTTATTGGCATGAAATTCAAGGAAGTAAAATTTGAGGATTCGTTGTTTGAGGATTGCTACTTTGAAGATGTGACATCCAGTGAGACCTTCTTTGAAAACTGCACCATCATCTCTACTGTCTTTTATAATACTGGTAATGGGATTCCTGCTGTGGTGTCGTCTCCGTAACTAGGAACTATTTTATCAGAAAACTATTTTATCAGAGAACTATTTTATCTATTTTCTGGGAAAAAGGATGATAGGGATCTGTGAGTTTGAGTGTGTGCTGGGTAATGAGAGTGATGATGGAAAAAGAAGAGGGTGATACTCCTTCAGGTTGTTCGATTTGTTGATTTTAACCACATGGCTTCCAGTGTCACTGGCTGCTGGGTGGCAAATGCAAAATTCAGCACTCAGACCTTGACATCTTAAAGTAATGGCAAAATTCTCACCACCTTACAGCTTTATTCAGTAAATTTGGCTTAAACTATAATTTTAACCAATTGGTGGTTGATGATTGTAAGTAGTAAAATAGTCATTAATTTATCCTGAAGAAACTTTTCATTTCTACTTTAATAAAGAACAAACCATAATACCATGAAATCAAAGCCTGCATTACCCTGTCCTTGTGGCATGGGGATACTGGTCCGGGTGACTCCAAAAATAAAAGGAGTGTGTGATCCTGCATCCACCAGGAGCCAAGGACACAGCTAGAGTTTGCCACTGAAATAGAAACTCCCTGGACATTTGCATTTGAGGAGGAGCTTTTCTTGGGTCTTTGATTTGGCTAGATCCTGGCTCTGAAGGGAGTTCAGCCAAGCAGGGTCAAGACTTTGCTTTTTTCACTCACAGATCTCTACGAACACAAATTCATCAACTGCAGGCTCATAAACAGCACATTCATGAAGGAGAAGGAAGGCTGCCACATCGACTTCGAGGAGGACAATGATTTCCTGATCTACCTGGTCAGCTTCCTGGGCAGTCTGTCTGTCCTGCCAGGCAACATCATCTCTGCATTGCTCATGGACAAAATTGGGAGGATAAAGATGATTGGTGAGTGGGGATGGTGGGTGATGGCACAGGTCATGGGTGGGAACACGGCCCTGCAAAAACCATGGTCAGTGTGAAGAGCTCACTGCATCTGCACACCAAGAGGGCTCTGCTGGGAACGAGTCATTCCCATATCAAAAGGAGTAGAAGGGTAAAGACTAGAGGGTGAAGCAAGTGATCTACTCCATCATGGTATGCAAGTGACCTGCTCCCCACTTCCTCACTCTGATTTTTTGTGTGTCCATGACATCCTCCTTTTTATTTTATTTTGGCTTTTGTGTCAAATCCTTCGTGTTTATCCATGAGTCGGAGCTGAAGCAGGACCTCTTAGTGCTGTTGAGTTGATGCTGAAATCCAAAGTCTCTGTATAAATAAATGAACACTTTGCTTGTAGCAATGAATATTCACAAAGTTTATTTGATGTGGCAGCTTGACAGCCCAAGAGTTCCCTCTTTTGTTTTTTTCTGATTTTCAAATGATTGTACAAACAGCTTCAGGGACCATATGGTAAATTAACTGACCATGTCACAGCCAAGCAAGGTGCCACCCTTTAGCACTACGGAATAAGTTACTGAGTTATCACCTTATCAGCTCTGTGAATACTTTGAGAATTTCTGCTGTTGCTTCCTCCAGAGTTCAGACCTTTTTCTCCAGACACTATAGGAATCATGCCCAGAGGGACAGCTAAGGGAAGTTAATAAAATCAGGGATGTATCTCAGGGGTACGGGATGAATCACTCTCTTGAGCTCACCTCTCTCTCTTCTGAGAACAGAGGGAAGGTTAGTTGGTTTTGCTTCACCGTCAGACAGGTTAAAGTAGAGCAAGATGACCCCATTGGTGTGTCAGGAATGTACCTGGGGGGAAATGAGCATTCATGTGGTGAATTTGGAAAAGACCCAAACAAACTAGAGGGTATGTGGGAAATAAAGGAAGCTGAATGACAATGAGATTGTCCATCCTGCAAACATGTCAGCATTTCAGCATTTTCATCTGCAATTGAGATGACAACTGGAACCCTAAATGCTTATTTCTTCTGCAAAATGAAGAACACAGGACAAAAATTGGTGATGACACACTGAAATGTTTCACTATGGAATTTTCAATGTAAACAGCCTTCTGGCATCCCACCTGTATCACTCTGTTGAACATATTATTTCTGGCCAGCTTAACAGGAAAACTGTATTTTGCTTTTGTATTATTTGCCTTTCTGGCACTTCAGTTCAGTTTTATTATGTCCCTCCAAACCTTCTCTTGTACAAAACAGCAGATCTGGTACCCTCACGAAGACCCTAATGCTGGACTGTGCATTTTCAGCAGGGAGAAATATCCCACTGCACTGTGGGGATGTGGTTTGGCCATGTACCATGGAGGAGAAGTGGACATGGGGTCCTGCATGGCAGCTTTTCATAAGCAGGGCACTACAGTGGGAAGATGCAATGTAATGTCCAAAATGAAGCATTTTAGTTCCAGTTCAGCACCTGAATTATTTCAGATGGTGCCAAATTGGTTAAAAAGCCCCAAAAAAACAAAGAAAATTGTTTGGTTTTCAGGTAGTAAATGGAGCTATTCCAGTGATAACAGAACTTTCCAGTGAAAAATTGCAAAAATTGCATCTTTCAGGTGAAAATTCTCAATGGGGTAGAAGGCAGTGATGTAGCTATTAATATTTCTAAATCTGAACTGTGCCTAACTGAGCATGAATGCTCTCACTTTCTCCCTTGGTGGTGTTCATAAAATTATGGCTCCTGTGCAAATGTGCCATGAAATCTAATGATGTTCTTATAATTAAAAGAGACCTCAAGTGCTTCATACAAGTGACTGTAAATTATCCTAATTGGGACTAGAAATGCATCAAGTGACTTCAATATGATATGAAATGCACTAGCTTATCACTTGAAACTCAAGTTGAAAAGCCTTCACAATGATGCTTCCTCCTCATTGACTTTCATGTTTACTTGCCTCTGCTCTTCCTGGATCCCTCTGGAAGTATGAGATGCTGGAAACCTGCCTGGAAAAGCCTGTCTTCAGAGTCTTTGTAGAGCAGGACTATCAGCAAGATCAGATGATCATTGAGAACAGTTTCAAGCTGGTTTCCAGCATCAGAGAATGAGAGATAGGAAGCATCAAGGTATTTTTGGATTCTTACAGATTTAATTCCTATTGGAATGAAATGCCATTGCTTGAAAGCCATCTTTATCAACAAATGTGTTTGCTCAATTGTGGACAGGGGATGCTGGTGCCAACATTTTTCTCTTGTTTTCCCCCCCATAGGTGGCTCAATGTTGATCTCAGCAGTGTGCTGCTTCTTCCTCTTTTTTGGCAACAGTGAGTCAGCGATGATTGGCTGGCAGTGCCTCTTCTGTGGGGCCAGCATCGCTGCCTGGAATGCCCTGGATGTCATCACCGTGGAGCTCTACCCCACAGACAAAAGGTACTTAGAATATTTCCCCTTTGAGTCTCCACATTCTGACTTTGTCCTCTTGGTTTCTGATGCAAAAAGCCACTCTAGAGACACGTAGGGGGGGAAGTGGTTATTTTATTTTATTATTTTATTTTAATTTTTTTTATTTTATTCTATTTTATTTTGTTTATTTTATTTTCACCAGTCCTGCAGGGATGTGTAGTCCTGGAGCTACATGGAATCAGCACAGACACCTGCAAACATAATTCTGCATGCGTGGTGGGTTGTACACAGGGATCATGAGGGCCTGTGGAAATTACAGCCAGATAAATCATAGGGTCATGGAATCACACAATGGTTTGGGTTGGAAGGGATATAAAATCATCTAGTTCCAAACCCCATGAAGGGATACCAAATGAAAAAAGTCCTCTGTCATTTCCATGGATGTACATGGAGGTCTGACAGAAAGATTTGGGACACGGGGCAACACAGGAGACTTCAGAAGAGTATGCTGCAGATGAAAGCTTTCCTTACAACATCATTATAAGTGCCTTTTTGCCTTTTTCAGGCTGTTGGGGGAAGCAGAAGGAAAGGAGAAGGACTGTGCATTGAAAGTAGTGTGCTTTTAGCTGCTGAGTGAAACAGGATTTGGAGGAGAGCTGTGGTTGCTTCTGTGGTGACTACCTGCTTCAGGCAGCCCTTGGAAGAGTTTTGACAAGTTCTAGAGTAAGGCTGTGTCCTGCTGCCTTTAGGGAAGGCAAAGGCTGACACAGTGGGCCACTCTAGGGCTAAGAAGAATCTGAGATGGAAAAGAAAAAAGAGTGCATGCAGACATTCTTCTCATTCACAGAGATGTGCAAAACAACAGCATCTATTTATCTATTTATCTATCTATTTATTGTGCTAGGTTTTATTTCCAACACAAGAGCATTCACAAAATTACCCATCCAGACCTTCTGTAGTTATGCCAGAGCCTCCCTCCTCACCATTGCTTTCTGCTTTTCCTCCCCACAGGGCAACAGCCTTTGGCATCCTCAACGGGCTTTGCAAGTTTGGTGCCATCCTGGGGAACTCCATCTTTTCCTCCTTCGTAGGGATAACCAAGGTGGTTCCCATCCTTCTGGCCTCCTCCGCTCTGGTTGGAGGTGGCCTGCTCGCTTTGCGCCTGCCAGAGACTCGAGAACAGGTTCTGATGTGAGCAACAGAGGCTCAGGGGTTCAGGGGGGGCAGACACAGAAGAAGAACAAAAAAGAGCCACGTTTGGAAAACCCAAAATGTTCTGTCAATACCTCAAAACGAGGTGGCAGAGGGATTGAAGAGCCCGAAGGGATATAAACAAAACCCCATAGTTTCTGACCTTTTCACAGCCACAACTGGTGCATGCAGCTCCCACACACCCCTTGCAGAGCTTGGGTTCAACCTTGCCTATGCTGGGAGCCCACCCTGTCCCTCCCCATCCCACTGTAAGGACACCAGACGTAGCAGCGGCTCCGTGCATGTTTGCGCCTGCGTGGGCGCCAGCGTGTCCGACAGGAGAGCAGATCCTCACCCCCTCCTGCCTTTGCCGAGCTGTGAGATACTGCCCGCCCTGCCCAGCACTCCTTGGCAATCCATATCAGCTGTGCTCAGACACGAAGGGCATCCGAGCGGAGGCAGGTAACAAACTGCTGTAGGTGAGCTCCAGCAATAGGGGCAAGAGCTACAAATGTGGCCAGTGACCCACGGTCTTGATTTTCGGGTTACCACCCCAACCGCCTGGAATAGTGTGAGAGTCCTGATTTCCAGAGGATTCAAGGATGGATGCTTGGCTCTCTCAGAAGACTCAGAGTTTCAAAGCCCTTTACTGTCTTCACTTGGGCACAGAGAATCACTAGGCACCTTCTTGGTCTAAGAGAGAAATATCTACATAATTTTATATATATATATGTATTTACACATACTTGCAAACATACATATACACATTGAAGTGGTCAGCTACTAAAATTTAGAATTTTTAATTTCTGCGCCCTTAAGAGGATTTTAAGAGAAACACTAAAAACTAATCCCAATAATTCAAGATTATCTGGAGTCATGACCAACTTAGTGCCACTTCATTCTTTATATCCAGACACCAAATATTTCAATGTGTTGATGGCTGGGAATATATATTTCTATAATGATTAATTAGTTGTAGTTTTTTTCCTACAACTTTCACAGAGGAGAAATTGATATGCTGTTGGAGCATTCCACAAACCAAATGTGTACATATTATCCAGTGTAAATAAGGGATTTTTGCCTAATACCTAGAGTATGGTAACTGTGAATTTACCAGCATTTTAGCCATATTATTTAAAGAATATGATGCTTGACTTTCTAATATACTTGGGTCTCATTGAAATACTGTAAGCACAGTTACTTAAAGCCATTTAACTTGTTACACAGGGAATGCACACAGCAAGCTTTCACTGTACAGAACATTAAATTCTCCATTTAGTGGCACAGTTTAGTTTGATATCCTGTGAAGAACATTCTTGAAATTTGTGTGCCCTTTTTATCATACAAGTCCTGTTGCACCTAGAAGCAAAGTGAGTTGTGTATTTTAGAGTATGTTCTCTTGGGAAGTCAGAATAAAATGCATCCTGTTCAAAAACACATTAATGCTCACAATAGAGGAGATAACACTAATTAGATCCTTTCAACAAGCTCAGCAATAGACCAGAATTGATAAGAAACCATCATATAGCGCAGGGAATTTGTCGCACCAGGATATTTTGTGACATAAAAAGTTCTTTTGTACTTTTGTTCATGATCTTCCTATTTACCTTCCTTTGTATCCTCTTTGTTGCTTCCCTCCCCCTTGTTTGTTGGTTTTTGTTTGTTTGGGTTTGTTTGGGATTTTTTAAGAAAACCAAGGAAGGCTAGGCTGAAATCCTGCCTAGGACTGATGTCTCACACCTCTGCCTTTGGCTGCACAGGGACAGTCACTTGCACTCACTGGCACCAGCCCAGCCCACGCTGCAGCTGTGGGAGTCAGCGAGGTGCTGCTGCAGAGGGCAGCCGAAGGACACACAGCAGGGTTAGATCACAAGCAGCAAATCCTTGCTGATGAGGCAAAAGCCTCTAATGAGCATCACTTTCATCATTGTGTCAATCAGGGCTAAACACTTCTGGAGTAGCGAGGCTACAATGGGCTGTTTGGGATTTTTGACATTTATTCAGAGGTTTATGAAATTGATAAAATCACAAGCTGCTGTAATAACAGAACTTATTATGCGTAATTTCTTCATTTTATGGGTAGCTTAGGGCCTTTTTTTATTTGTCTTCAAAACAGCAAGGTTCCTTCTCTAAGGTAGGAGTGAATGTAATAATGTCCTTTGGCAGCAGTTCACAGCTTCTGTTCAGAATCCCAGCCCAGAACATATTTTTTTTCTCTAAGACTATCTGGTCCTTTTGCATGATAAGAAGCAGCTAAATATGTATTTTAACACAAAAGGTCACCATGACTTTTAGGTTTCATCCATTTTGTTCGGCTGTGCTTGCCAATTATCATATTACAATCGGGGGACAGGAGGGGAATTTTTGTTTCATTTTCTGGACTGTTCATCTGTGCTGCTCTGTGGAGTGAGAACCTATATTTAAATATTTATTTTACATAGCACTCTCAGTTACTTATTACCCAATGCTCACAGAAAATCTACTTTTGTTCTCCATTGCCATTGTGCAGTGACCTTAATGACATCATTTATTTTGCAAAACTTCTCTATTAATTTTCAGAGAAGGAAGAAATTGAGGTCTTGAGGAGATATAAATGGTAAGATAGTATTAGGAAATATATCCAATCTTAGAAACCTTTCCTCTTTACAGAATGTCTTCCAGGCTGCTAAACCTCACTTCATAGACTAGCTGGGACAAAGTAAATAGCAATAGGATCTTGTTATCAATGTTACCCGGGCTACCCATGTGACTATAGAAACTTAGCATCCCTAAAATCCATGGGTCAGTCACTTGAGGCTAAGGGACATTGCATGTGTGTTGGCACAAGGCTCCTATCCCTGGCTTGACCAGGGAGTTTGTGCCTAATAGTAGGAGAGAGCAAACACACACTGCAGCTGGTACAGGAGAGCCTGGGAAAGGACAACACTGAGCAGAGAAGGAAGAAATGAAAAGAACTTGCATCACCTCTCTGAGACACCTACAAGTCAGGGGTCTGTGGCTGAACTCATCACCCTGGATCCCATTATTCTCAGCTGAAAGGCAGAGGCAACACATATCACCATGCTCAGGCACGGTGCTGAGCTGAAGATGCCCTGGATAGCCCTGCTTCTTCAGGAACAGAGAAATCCAGGGCGACAGCTCCAGCTCAGGCATTTGCCTTTGTGACACCCGGGCTGACACCTCCCATCCAGCTTCAGTGCGAACAGGCGTAGTCAATACTCCTGATGTGTTTATTGTCCTTGTCATGGTGTAAATCAGTGTAGGCCTCACACTGCTGCTTTCCAGAGCAAAATGGTTGGTGGGTGCAGACCCCTCAGCATTGACTCTGGTTTGACTTGGGCTCAGTTTCAAGCCATGGGCTACCTGATAGGCTGAGCCTGAGTCAGAGTCCCAGAGCCCTGTTCAGGGGGAGATTTCTAATCAGGCACCTCCTCTGATGGCTCAGCTTTATTTCTTCTGTAAAATCAGCATTATACCTGCTGTGCAAGGGCCAGCATGCCTCTTCCATTGGTTCCCCTGCCCATGTTTGCCACAGTGAACAGTCTCTGTCTTGGATACACTGGACCATCCACAGAGAAAACTGCTGACCACAGGTCCCCTGGTGATCTCTGCAGAGCGCTATTTCCACAGATTCATGAACTTTACTGCAAGAGGGACACAGAGGACCAAGACAGAGGACTTGCCTTAAATCCCAAAGATTTCTGTTCTAGAGGACAGCTGGACCTCCTCGTGGATGCGTGGCACACCAGTACAGCCACTTATCCAGGGACATTGTGGCACAGGAAAGGTGAGTCTAGGGAACCCAAATGGACCTGCTGTGACTCAGTGTCTTCAGCTGTACAGCCATGTAGCAGGGGTCACAGGAGGAGTCCTTTGCTGAGTTTCTGAGCATGCAGACACAGACATTTAGAGGGACACCAAGCACTGTTGATTATAAAAGACCAGTGGTATTATAATGAGTTCTGCCTCCTTATACTCCTGTTGATTTAACAGGTTGTCGTATATTAATTTATTTACTTCAGTTGTGCAGGACAGCTCCTGTTACTGCCTTTGGCTATGCTATGTCCTAGTGATGGTGGCTTCTGCTTCTGCTGGGTGGGGTGATCCCCTCCTTGCCCATTTGAACATCATTCTTTGAAATTCCTTGAAATGCTACATGATTTATAAACAGTGGTGTATGGATCTTTTGGACTAAGAAAAGGATCATTCTTGGAGAACCTATACCCAGAGCCAGGTGTTCTGCACACTGGGGAGTGCTCAGGCATCCTGATGTCCTTCAGTGATATTGAAGAGGGGCACTGAGGGATGTTCCCCAAGCCTGGGAGTGGTCCAGCCCTAAGGTTGGATTCACAAAGGGACACAGAGTGAGGCTGCATGGAGCTGAGCTTTCTGCAGATGTGCAGGTCAGTCTCCTCCAGGTCCTGCTTTGAGACCTCCAACAGCAGAGTAAACTCTGATGCTCTTAAGGAGGCCTTGGGTCCATTTATATTTACTGCTTAAAGTCCTTTGACTTTCCAAAGGGCACACAAAATCCAAGAGGATATTTTTAGGTTACGTAGATTTGAGCCCTATACATTTTATTTTTCATTAAGTTTCTACCCGTTTCTCACCCTTGTATTAGTAAATGCTGCTTTTAGGAAGAATCACGCCTGGGAGCTATGAAGGAAACAAAATGAAATAAATTTCTTTGCTGTATGTGATGCTAGTGCTGTATAAATGTACACACACTGCAAGTCCCATTGTAAATAACACCCAGTGTCGTGCTTTAATGCAAAGTTTCATTTAGATGTTCTGTCAACTCTGTGTGTGAAATAGCCAGTTCCAGTCCCTTGGTTCCTTTTCTTCATTTAAAACCTTCTTTTATTTTTTTTTATTTGATCTGTGTCTGGTTGTCACTGGAAATTGCAGCTGTTCCAATGGACTTTGTTTTTGTTCTCTCTGTCACATTAAAAAGCTGGAAGAAAAAAATGGCTCTTATAGTGTTGGTGTTTAATGTGCACTTTGAGGATTTTTACAAGGGCTGTCATGAGTGACTTTGTATCCTGACAATGTGGGGGCTTCCTCTGATGTTTGCTACTTGTACATCCTTCCTCTCTCAAACAATCCCACCTCAATTAAGTCTCCCTTCTTTCACAGTCCTTTCACACCGTGGACTTCCAAACACATTACATGAGAAAATCTTTACCCTGAAAAGTTTTCTGGTAGGAGGAAGCATGAAATATCTTTAAAGGCTGCGCAAGACCAAAAAGCTACACTCTGCTTTGTAACAAGAATACAACCAAAAAAATCCCTGCTACTTCTTGAGGCTTGGAACACCATTTGGCCACAGCATACTCCCTTATTGGATGTGTTTCTAAGGATGTGAGCTCTTGCTTTTTATTTGCAGCTTTTTGTATAAATCTAACTATCCAGCCCATGCTTTCAGAGCAATGATAGAGACAACATCAGCTGTGTGGGAAAAGAGCTCATGGCATAAGCAGTGGAGGCTGGCAGCCAGACTATGGGTTTATGTATTAATTTCCTTATGTATTCCATAAAATGCAGTGATTTCTCTTCTCCAAGACCCATTGAAGATCAGCAGGGTTTTGATTCTGAGTTAAATCTAGCTTGTTGTTAAGAAATCTAAGTGCTGAAATGTTGTCAGGTCAATCAGTGATTAGTTAGTTCTCTCTTCACGTACACTGCACATGCAACATGCTAAAGGCAATATTCACGTGAGAGATAAAGAGCCAGAGAGATTGGAAATGTAATAAAGGAACCATGGAGGTACCTCCATCATCAGGAGACTAAACCACCGTTTTTCCTCAGCTCAGGTTCAGCTGGGTCCCACAGGATCCATCTGAACTGGGTGAACCAAAGCCAGCAGCAGTCTGGGGGGACTGGTAAGGACTGTTCTAGGTGGGAGCTGCCAGCTGTGAATTTTGCAGTGCTCACATCTGACTGCAGAGTACAGAGCTATGGAGTCAACATTCTGTAAGCCCCTTATGTGTGTTCTGCCTGTAGGAAAATGTGTATCAGCAAACACCATCAAAAAGCATTTTCTATGACCTGAGTTTTTAGATAAAGGTCAGAGATTTGCACTGAAAGCCTTGGAGGTGCTTTCGAGTTGTCCTTTCTCCAGGCTAGTTGACATTCTGCATAGGACTGAAGTCTCAGCAAGCAGGAAAATCCCATATTTGAATGTTCAGAGAGGGTTGCTGATAAAAGTGCATAAAATTGCCTGACTAATTTTAAAGTAGGGAACAGGGAATTTAAAAGCAGGATTATGTGACGCAGCTGCCTGAGATCACATAGGATGTACTGGATGATAAGAAAACCTTTTCAAACCTGTGTTCTTACTTTTCCATATTGTTGTTTCTACCCCAACCAGCTCATGTTTCTCACTATGTGGAGTTACTGGCACAGATTCTCAGAGTTACTAATAAATGACCCAGATTCCCTGGATATGCAGGTTCATCCAAGCTGTCACAAAGGGTTACCTGCTGGAGGATGAAGGCTGGAATTGATAGCATTCCCAGCAGCCACTAAATCCGGCTGTAGGTCTCAGTGATGCTTCTGAATTGTGAAGTGACTTCGTACTGATAATATGATTTGAGTTAGATTACGGTAAAAAGGCAAATCATTTTACCAGTGTGCCTATATCTCAGATCCTCCTATTTCTAAGACCAGTTTCTTGCAAGCAGACATGTATAAAACAGAAAGAACTAGCCAAAGAAGTTCCCACAGATTTTTATTTTTTTTTGCTGTTCTCAGTGGGCAAGGAGAATTAACTGCAGAACTTTCAGCCACCTTGTGCCATGATAATACAAACAGTTAGGGGTTATATATAATTTTAACATTCTAAGTGTACATAGTTATTACTGAACTAACCCATAAAGTAGTTTGAAAAAAAACTAAAAGTCATATTTAAATGTATTGCTCAGCGCTTATTTAACCTCTAAAAACACGCGTGTATATAAACATACATATGCATCTACGCATGCACATGTGTTTGTGTTTAAAACTAAATGATTACACCTGACCTTACTGATCCTGCCTCAGGTTTTTTGGGAGCGAAATTAGCCTCAGTAAGACCAGGAGATGGCAGCAGTTGCCCACAACATAGACCGGTCCCTGCTTATCAGTAGCTGCTGGAGTCTGCGCTTAGGACCCACACCATGCACAGACGAGGTGCTGCAGCAGTGCCATCGGGTACAACTCACAGGGGTCTGACCCCCAGGGAAAAGTGTGTAAAAAATAATAATAGTTAAAAAAAAAAAAAAAGCAGTGATTAGAAGGTTTAGGGAAAAAACAGCCCTGGCTAGTGTCAAAGCTTTTGAAATGGGAATTGTGCAAACCTGAAGCAAAGCAAATGTAATTATAGGGAAGAAAATAAGAATTTCTGCTTCAGTAGGCTAGTGCAATGGTTTTCAGACTTTCTCAGCCTGCAGCTCCTGAGTGTTTTCCAGAGAAGATATAGATTCCCTGCAAAAATGTGGTGAGTTAGAAAAGCTGTGATCTGACCAGTGCCTTACCTGCAGAGCTGGGAACAGGCTGGCACCAGTGGTGTCTTTTGGGGCAGCTGCTGAGGTGCTGCAGGGAATGGGGTTTGTAGACAAGGTCTACAGCCCAGCTAATCATGGAGGAACATCACCAGCATTGCCTCATGGGTTCCTTCTTCTACAGCCTCAAGCACAGGCAGAACCTTCTGCTGTTAAAATCTGAGCCATTAAAATGAGAATTCTCATCACAGAGTGGTTTCATGAACTCCTCCTCCATCTCTGTATGAGGAAGGTAAGTCAAGGGACAACACTTATATTTCTAAGTGTTTTGCTTCTCACCTGGAAGCAACCTGGGGCCACAAACCCTCAATGCTTTCCCTATATGGGTGATTCAGATCAGAGTTCTGAGCCTGCTGAGAATTACCCAAATAACACCAGCAAGCATTGTAGCTGTCCTGCTCACAGCTCTAGAAACCACGGAGCCCAGCTGAGACTTGTGATCCTGCTAAGCAGAGCTTTGGCCCAGCCTTATGAACTCTCTCCCACCACAGCTGGGTACAGCTGCTGTCTGCCATGGGTTTTGTGTTGATGGTTTCTCTCTGAGAACCAGAAGTTTAGAATTCCCTGGAAAGCTTTTGCTTCACCATAGAAAATAAACAAAGGAGCTATTCAGTAAATACAAACAGAGTTAATTGCGAGGAGACCAAAGCCAGCTCTCAAGTGGCTTCATTCCTTGATTTTGTTGCCCCGGCAAAGTAAAGAGACTTACTCCAGGGAGGATCTATCTTCCCAGGGTTGTAGCCTGTCTCACGGTGGAGTGCCACGGGCAGGACGGCAGCTGGAGCGGGATCCACTCTGGCTTTCAGAAGAAGTTTGTAGAATTTCTCCAGAGGGAGCCGTTTCTCAGCCTTGAAATCTTCTGCTTCAGACTGGGAAAAGAATATTGTACCCAGCTCTTCAAAATACATCTTTGAATTATAAATTCAGCTCTTTTATCCTTTTGAGTATAAGAGCTTTGAAAACTTCCCTGCAACCCTATTCCTTCCCTTAGACCTCTGAACAACAAACTGCTCTGCAGAAACTAGCCCCATACTGAGCCCTTAGGCCTATAAATATTTCAGAACAACTATTTACAGTCCTCTTTTGACCCTATCCAAAGAGACCACAAAGAGTTCACAGCCCTGGTTCAGTCCAGCTGTGGGACCCTGCTAAGTTACTTTGTCCTCTTTCACATCCCACCTGGAAGAGGACAGGAATAGGACCAACACCTTTGTGTTGGTCTCTTGCTCTGTGTGGGGTCATCCCTACCTTAGGGACCCGAGAGACCTTCTTGGGCAGATTTTCCAAGGGTTTGGGGTGCCAGTTACTATTCAATGTCCTGAAGCTCTGATATGTTGTTGACATTTACCTCTGGTATTGCAGAATATCCCTCCTTGGTCGGTTAAAGGAGCTTCTTCTTTTAAGTGCTACATATTTAACTCCAAGTAACCAGTTTGCCTGTTTCCTCAAGTCAAGGTTCAGTATAAAGCTTATGTGGGAGAAATGCTGGTTAAAGGGAAAAAAAAGAACTAACCCTGGATGAATACCACATCCACCGCAGAGAAGTTCAAGCCTGAAGTTAAGTGTATCCCTAAATCATGACCATGGTTATTGCAACCTTCCCATGTCCGCTGGGGATGAAATACTGCCTTAGATAGGCTTTAGAGATAGCATTTCACAAGAAGAGGAACTCCAAATAGAAAAATGATGCAAAGAAATGTTAAAAAGCAAACAAATAAAAAACCGCAAATTCAAACCCAAACCCTTTTCTAACCTTTTATGGTCTTAAAACAGTGTTTTACCAATTGCAGCTCTTTAGGGTCATTCCACTTTTGGCTCCAGGAGAAATTCTTGTCTGGACATGCTGACAGCTCAGCCTTCTCCTCTGCAGTGCACAGATAGCTTGAGCAGCCTAGAGATACTTGTCTCAGACTGCTCAACCAACAGCAATGAGAAGATAAACCCCTTATACCCTCTGAGAGAAACAAGACCAAATCTTAAATCCACTTTTGCAGGAGTAAATTATGCCACAGACAAGTTGAAAGAATTTCCCAACTCACACCCTGTGCTTATAGAGGAGAATTCCTGACTTTTTGCTGGAAATATTGTTCACATGGGGATGGTGTTTTGACTTATAGAATCATAGAATAGTTTGAGTTGGAAGGGATCTTAAAGATCATCTAGTTCCAAACCCCTGCTATAGGCAGGAACACCTTTCATTAGACCAGGTTGCTCAGAGACCCACTCAACCTTTTCCCAGTATGGGTCACAGTGCAAAGCAAAAGCAGAGGCCTCAGCCTGGATCTCTGCTGTGTGTACAAGCCCCAGGCTAGCAGAGGTGTGGGTGGCAGGTTCTCTGAATGAAAATTAGGGTGCTGGTGTGGCTCACTGGAAAGCTGACAGTTCCTTTCTCACTTCAGAAGAAGACTTTCTGATCTAGATCTCTGAGGTGCCTCACAGCACAGCAAAATCTGGGAAAATCACCTTCTGTCTCCTTTTCCTTCTCTTTTTCTCTTCATCTTTAGGTATGACTTCCATAAGTATCCACCCTTGCTTGATGCAGTTGGAATCTGGTGACATGATGCAAACGAAATGCTGATTTTTAAGCAAGATTATGTAAGTCCAATGTGTTCAGTCACCGTGGTACTGGGAATCATTGAGAATTAATTCGAGAATGAATTCCTCCAATCTGTGAGACAGTGGCAGGGAAGGAATGAGGGCAGAGCTAATCACCAGGCATAACTCAGCCAGGACTTCCTCATAGATGTCGAGGAGCGAGCACAAGGTGAAATGTTTGTACCACAGAGATTTCCACTGCAGTGACCCTGCTCTCAACAGGCATCTTGTATAACTGCACAAAGCATTAAAGCCAAAGTGGAGGACAATCTAGATCTTTCTGTTTGACACAAAGGGATCCTGATCTAGTTTGGTGTCTGCCCTTGAGCTGATTTAGGGATAAAGCACTAAAATTTTCTGTCCTGAGCTGCTTGGTGGTCATAGCCCTGAGCTATTAGTTCTTGTGTTCCCCTTTTACTCCACAACAAGAACCTGTTGCCTGACATTACAGTTATGAATAAAGTCCTTGGGTGGTGGCCTGATTAATCTGGTTTCAAAATGAGACATGGGGAATAATGCTGCCTACTCATATTATGTCCTTGCTACCTTCTTACTACCAATCTTTGCAACCACAACTCACAAGTGACTACTTTGTTTTCCTCTGGGCATGATTTAGCTTTATTTATTGACATCGTTGTTATTACTATTCATAAAAGAAATTATCAAGGTAACCTGGCTGATGGACTTTGAAGCATTGGGTAATGACTTCTGCAAATCACAAAGAAAAATGTACCCTCCAAACTGAAGGCATAAGCAAAAACAAGGCAAGGGGAGGATGAGCTTTAAAGAATAGGTGTCCTTTCAAGTCAAAGATTAATTCCAGATTGAAATTATCAGGCAGTAAATAACACACCTGAGTCTTTGTCAATAGGAAGCAAATTTACCCTGCTGCAAATATACTAATCACTAGTATAGCCAGTCACATTATAAGCTGAGAATAATTATTTTCTCCAAGGAAAGTATAGACCTTCAAAGGAGATAACATCTTAAATCACAGCAAATTTTAATTTAAATTCAAAGTGTAGGAATACACACAATACTTCATCTCTTTCTTATCCATTCGGGATGGTGCCATTACAGTGTTTTAAAGACATCCCCAATCATTGAACTAAATACCTGCAGCCTAACACTTTGCAATTTCATTTTCTCCTTGTCAGACTGTGTAATTGATATTTGTACTGGAGGAAACAAAACAGAAAATGTGACGGTGTTGGTAACTGTGCCATTACTGTCTCTTAAACTGCCTGAGAGATGGGGAGGACTGGGTGACAGTGAGGAATTGGTGCCTTTGTAATTGGATACAAAACCTATGTGGCCTAAGCCTGTAGTCAATGCCTGCTTGGATTGGGACAGGTGTGAGTTCTGACACTGGGTTGTCACTGGTCTTGTGTGACTACTTCTACTACCTGAAAGCCAAGTCCTGCAAAGAACCAAGCCTACTGATTTCAGCAAGATCTCACCTTACTGCAGAATATGACTGAGTATGTGGAGATTCAGTCTCTGGCATGTGGCAGAATTTGGGGCTCTTCAATGTATCTGCAGGGACAGACGGAAGAAGCTGAAACATTCCTTGTTGACTTTGCTGTCTATCTTCCACATTTGCACTGTCCTGAGGACTGACAGTTCCCATCTACAGTCATACCTGGGGAAGTGATCAGTTCTGTTCCCCTTGTTCCCAGCTCAAGGACAGGGTAATGGGATCTGTTTCATGGGCTTTTGGCTGAGAGTGAATTCACCAGGTGAATTACAGCGATCTTTCTGCCTCTGTGGGAGTTTGTTTTCTCCACTAAATGCCTTGGGTTCAGTAAGAGCACTTCCTCTATAGAAAATTGCTTGGAAGTGTCAAACTATGGTGAGGGCCAGGTAACTGCAAAACTTTTCTCTGAATAAGGCTCACAGACTCCTGCCTTTCCAGGTACCACAGCAAGCTTTGCCTTGGCCATCATAGCTCTGAAACTACATAAATGCCCAAAGACTTAATCTTCTCCATTGTTTTCTGATACTTTTCATGTTTTGCTTTCAAGGTTCTGCAATCACAAAGTGCAATAGGGCTGATGGGTTAGAGAGACATAAATGCCCTGAAGAGGTGACCTGGAGTCTGAACCCAGAAAAAACCAGGACTTTCATGTTGAAATTATCACAAAAACAAAAGAAAAGAAAACACCACCCCAACACCCTTCAAATGTGAATAATTTGTTGAGAGCATCTTCCGGAGTGATAGATAATTGTATCTGTTCCACCTCCAAAGCAGCTCAAATCAGCCCAGTGACATTTGTCACAAGTGGAGGCAGTTATTAATAGGCTGCATACTTATAAAACTTCTTTACAATGCAAATTGCTTCTTTCTGCCTTTATCCCAGCTTTTAGGATGTTTTATCCATGTAGTCCTGACATCTCACTCCTCAATGGTGTCTGAATATCCTTAGAGGAAAAAGGAGTGAAAGCCCAGTTGACTCTGTAGCTTGGGGCAGCTACAGGAACTCTGGAGATATTCCAGTAGGGATGTAGGACAGTGGTTCAGCAGGATTTGAGGGCACTGATGCCTCCCTTATTGTTAAAAATTTACCAGAATAAATCCCCAGATATGGCCAATCTACTTGCTCACTACTGGAGATGCTTGTACCCATTCACTTGGCAACCCTGAATAAGAAGTTTAATTTATTTGGATTTCAGAGGTGCTTTGGCAAATGAAGAGTGGGAATCACCTTGTCACCTTTTCAGCTTTACACAAAATGTATATTTTTAGCACTTGAGTTCAGAACTACTTTTTCAGGAATTTCCCAGCTTAAGCCTCTTGATTGGAAAAATAATCAGGGAAACATTAAGAAAGGCTGAAGAAGTTAACAGGGCTGTGAGCTCTTACCAATGTCCCATGTTGATTGCTGTTTTCATCCTCAGTGTTGGGAAAAAAAAACAGGAGAAAGCAAATACAATGCAGCCTCCAAACAGGATATGTAAATGTAAATCAGCATATAACAGTAGCAGTGACCCAGGGGCAAGCACTTGCTGGAGAGTAGAGGCTTTCAGACTCTCAGATGAGATTTAAAATCAAAGTCCCGAGCTCTTTTTGTCAATAATGGTTTAATGAAATGAAGAGACAAACTGTGCATTCTATGGGAAAATGTCAGAAAATTAAGTACTGAAATCCTGGCTGTATTTATGTGGGCAGCACAGTAGACTGAGTTGCTCTAAGAACTGAACTTTTGTTTCTCTGAAAACATGTCCCCACACAGAAAAAAAATGCCCCTATACTGCAATATGTACATTACATAAGCAGACTCTGGTAGATCTTGGGGTCAGACGTGATTTAGAAATGCAGATTACTGTTATTATTAATTAATAATTATCATTAACTATGATCATGACCAGCGGGGCTTTATAATTTAGGATATACTAGTCCTGGTAGTCTGTTACTAATGTATGTGTCCTGATCATTATCTTATAAAACAGCCAACCAAAGTGCTATACTGTGTGTAGGAAATCATTCCCTCTGCACTTCTAAGTGAGCTAAACACATAGGTACCATTAGTACTCCATTATATACTCTTCCAAGTGCAATTAAGTGCAGACAGGGTCTAAAACTGGGGCCTGTTGTTTTTCCCCTGTGCATGATGTAGGTGGAGTTGGTTTATTATGCCCATTTCAGTTCTTGTTTTTTTAAAAAAAGAAATGCTAAATGGTCTCATTAAAACCTCATAGAGGAAATGTATTCATCTTGCTGAAATATTTTTGGGCTCTTCCAAAACCAGTAATCAGCATCTGAAGACAGTCATCTGCCTTGCTAATGGACCACAGTTATATGTGTAATTGATTAATTAAGGAACGAAAATCACTGCTGAGACTAAGGGAGGAATCCACAACTTCAGCAGGCATTGAAGTGAAATAGCAGCTCCTCCTGGGCAAAGCAGGAGTCCTGAGTTTGTTTCATATGTTTTCGTCCATTTTCAACTGCTCTATCTTTTCTCTACAGGTTCTTGTTTGGAATCCCAGCACTTGCTGTGGGGTAAAAAAAATAGGGAAAACGAGAAACATCCAACCTTCCTTTTTCCAGCTGGCAGAAGGAACATAGCTTGGTAGGGTTTGAGCATGTGTGTGTTTATTCCCATGCATTTACTGGCTTTGTGTGTGTGAGCAATCATGTACCTGTAAAAAGGTCACGGAGGGAATTCAAACAAACGAGCTCTTTGGCAGCTTTAGCTGAGCATGATGGCACCTGCTCTTCTTTGCAAGCTTTCTTGACATGATTTACCCCCCTGTGGAGGTTGTGCCTCCTGCCTCACCACTGGTTTCACCAATCTGGGGCTTCACTGATGCCTTGTAGCAATGCTTTTTTACAGAGTCCTGGCTGAGGAGAGATTTCACACATAGGCAGAGCCAAATATAAATTCCTCAGCAGATATTTTGAACAGGGGAAGTGGTGCAGAGTCACCTCTGGTGAGCTTATGGTGATGAATTGTGCTCTACTGGGGTTCTTTCAAGGCATAAGACTTCTTCAAGAGCAGAAAGAGGTGGGACAGCAGGAGATGCTGCCTGCATATAGCATGGCTAGCGCTGAAGTCTTGCTGCTTCTACATAATACCTGACCTGAGAGATTCCTTGCACTTTGGAAGAACTTTTGGATGCTTTCAGTTATATCAGCACTAGTGGCTGCATCTAAGAAAAAATAAAAGATAGGCTTAAATGTTTCCCATCACTAAATCTATTGTTTTTCTGTGGCTCTCATTGCCTTAGCTTGATCTTGCACAAAGCTCCAGGCAGATCCAAAGATCAGAAAGATTTTTATAGCAGGTTAGAAAGAACCAGAGAGTGTTGAAAATTGATGAAAAGCCCTAAACCTATCTATAGATAAACATCTTGAGCCTTCTAATAGCTGAAGCATTGGCAGTTTAGCCAGGCAGCCCAACCAAAGCCAGTTTTTAATAGAGACTGAGCTGTTCAGCTTGGTCTGTTCACCTGCTCATTAGACAGCTCCCATTAGGCATTGCCACTCCAGTTGTGCACTGGTCAACAAATTTCTGGAGAACAGATGGCTCAGAAAAATTTTCTGCAGACCAGAAGCAGGCAGTTTTAGTTCTTTTATGTTCTTGGGGACATGGATACTGCAGGTACAGCTTTGGACTCCTCACTTCCAGTACTCTGGCATAGACCCTCTCACAGCCAGACCACTGCATGTCCTTCAGGAGGTTATTTCTGCTGCTGTTGATGTGCACATGAACTGTTTGCCTCAGTGATGAGTTATCTCAGTTGCTCACGATGAGTCAGGATCATAAGTGAGATACTGAATGGTTTCCACTCAAATCATTTTATTAGATGATGATTTTCAAGTGTTGGAAATTGTAGGTAGGCAGCTACAAACCAGCATCTCTAAGTTACCTTCAGGTTTTGTAACATGTAAATTTAGCTTTTAGGCAGCTAAAATGAAATTATATGGAAGCTGTCTGGGTTTTATGGCAGCTGGGAGTGATGGCTATCCTCAAGACTTTAAAAGCAGCATTTTCATGCATTTATTCCTCAGAGCTTATGTGAATTTTTGAGAGCAAATTGAACCTTCTCCTCTCAGCTCCCTTGAATTTTTGCTTGTGATTGGCAAAGATCTGAAGTTTGGTACATTTCCTTAAATGCACCTTAAGGTATTTGCCCCTACCTCCTATGAACAACTGTAATAAGCAGCTTTTTGGAGGTCATTTAGGCCTGCATTGCTATCCAGTGCCACATAGAGATTTGACAAAGCACTACTCAACTGGGCTGAATTTTAAGCATGAAATTAACTGTGTTTAACTCTGCTTGGTATCAGTGGGGCTTACAATGAGTTTTAAATGTTTCACTGAATAAGGATGGATTCAAGCAGGTGCTTATTGTTCAGCATGCACAAAAGTACCTGACTGATTCAAGTCCTAAGAGAGATAAATGGAGAGAGTTACAGAGCAGCTTCTATCCCTTCCTTCCTAGCAGTGCAATTTCCATTCAGGGAGCAGGTGAAAAGGGAAAGGAATCGGAAAAGAGACAAACTAGGTTAAATTAAAGAAGGAAGGGAGAAAAACAGGCGTTGGCTGCGTTGTGGGTATGCTCAGAGTGACACACTGGCTCCGTCTGACAGATCCCTGTGTATGATGTGTCCTTTGTGGTTATGAATGATGGCTGAATAGAAGGATCATCAGGATAAATGCAATCTTATTCATAGTCCATAAACTAGCATAAGAGAAGCTCCTGGTCTCCTGATTTATGTCAGTTTTGAGACTAAGCCAGAAAACCTCTTATTATGGAACGACTTTGTATGCAAGTGCATGCACGTGTGTGTCTGTGTATGCAAAATCTGTCATTGTCAGACACAATAATGGCATTTTATTGGAAAGAAATTAAACTTCTGTTGTCTGTTTGGATTTTGATTTTGAGAGGCAAAACTGAGAGACCTGCTGCCCCCTCAGCTTCACTGGCTTATGATTGAAGCTTATTTTATTGTAGATTTTGTTTTCTTACACATTCAGATGTAACATGGTTGAAAAGGGAGAGAGCAAGAGTGACATCCAGAATTCCTGTTTTCTTAAGGATTATGTAGTCTGTCTGTTGTTTGATGTCTCTCAAACAATTTCACTTCCATCATGGATTTCTATTTTATCTATAAAATAAACACTACCTACGAGGCCCCATATAATCACAGACTGGTTTGAGTTGGAAGGGACATTCAAAGATCAGGTAGTCCAAACCCCCTGCCATGGGCAGGGACATCTTTCACCAGATCACATTGCTCAAAGCCTCATCCAGCCTGACTTTGAACAATTCCAATGATGGGGCAGCCATGGCTTCTCTGAGCAACCTATTCCCATGTTGTACATAAATGCAATTTTGTGGTTTTCCTGTCCCTACAGGATTATACCAGTAGCTCTGTATTGAACAGTCATTTCCACCTTATCTGGATGGAAATATATTTTGTGCATGAACACACAGGCAGACACACATGACTCCATGTTTTCATCTCTCAGGGATATTTAGTCTTCTCATGATACCCAACCCAATTCAAGGAAATCAATTAATTGTGACTCGTGAAGACAATACTGCAGAAGGAAAATAGATGAGTAGCGGATGTTTAGTCTAATGGATGATGAAAAGCTGAAGTGTTTTAAACACTAATTTATTACCTCTGAGACTAACAGCGGGATTTAGAGGGAGGAAGAACTGAAGCTCATGAATTAGAGCCCAAGGTTTGTACCAGCTGGTTAACATGGACAGTGTCAGTGAGGCAGAGAAGATAGACTGTAGGGCAGGATGGCTACTTAAAACCAAGGGCCACATTCTACCACAATCCAAAGAGGGGACAAAGGTGTCATGAAAGTGCTTTTGACTTAAGACTAAATTAACAGAAAACAGAATGGAGGATAAAAAAACAATTAAGTGATAGCAGCAAACATGACAGGCAGAGACATCTGCAGAGCAACTTCTTCAGTCGTGGTTTGCAGAGGGTAATCATATCAAACTCCTAGTTCATCCTCATGTAATTAAGATCTGCTACCACAGATGCAGTCTATGGTTTCCCTGAAGCTGTTACAGTGGTCAGAGACCACCTGGTAGTATCTCACACATGTTTGATCCAGCATGGGATTGTCTGAGTTTCAGGAAAAAGAGAGCATGAATCCCAGGCTGAATCTGAGGGACGAACACTTTGCTAACACAGATACAGCTGCTGCAGCTTCCCCTGGTAAACTGCACTTCCAGGAGCATGTCTCCTTCCACCTCCTCTGCAGAGGTAAATGCAGAGGATCCCTGGCATCTCTCTGGCTTCTGTAGAAGATTACAAAGTGCAGTGAAGAGCAGAACCATTTTACAGCCCTGACCATCCCAGCTGCAATGAAAAAGATTAGCAATGCTTCTTGTGCATCCCTTCCAACCCAGGACATTCTATGATTCTGTTTATTTTGTTTTATTCTTCATTTAGCTCCTAAGAGAAGAGAGAACAATCTACTTTGTGCCCTTGACTCTGTTTAGTGGATCTAGGGGAGAGATCCACACAAACTCGATCTCCACAAAGGAATTTGGCAAAGCAAGCAGGGACACAGATGACAAAGTTGATGACTACAATCGTCATTTGATTTTTTTATTTGCTGCTGCCTAAGAAATTATGCTATTGCAAAGGATTTGTGTATTGATGATAGCCATCAAAAGCAGAAAGTGTATGAAATACTTAAATTTGTAATTACTTACTGCAGTAAAATGCAGTTTAAGTGCTCATTCCCCTCTAAGCTCCTCCTCCCTTTCATATGCCTTCCTCACCATCCTGCAAAGCACAGCAAATTAGCAGCTGAAAGGGTTAGATCACAATAGTGTCCCAGTGAAGAAAACCCTAAAGCAGTTGGTCACATTAATGTGGATACCTGGGCTTGAACATGGGCTCTTTCCTACTGTAGATGCAATGTTCTCATACTTCCTTAACACATGCAAAATGAAGCACTAGATGACATGGTCAGCTTCACTAACTGGATTTCCTTGAATAATATCAACTTTTCCCCCTCCTCCCTTTCATTATGCCCCTCCTGAAGTCATTATCTATAGAGAGGAATTATTATTTTTCAAGTAGGAGCCAAAGAAAAAGCCTTTTGAAGACATCTTTGTCAAATTTGTTTAACTGAGTTTTTCTTTTGTATAGAGGAGTTTGGGCTGGGAACTCCCAGTGAGGGTATGCATTTGTGTGTTCCCCTCTCCTGTGAAATGTGCAGGAGTCAATGCTGAGGGGCAGATGGGGAAAGCTGGTTCCACTGAACTGTACCACAGGCAGGGAGGCTGTTCCTCTCTGGGCTCACTCCTGCTTCTTTGAGGTGAGTGGCTTGGCTACTATGCCAAAATCCAGTCCTCAGTGATGGCTCAGGACTAAAATGCTCACATGTCACGAAATGCATTCTTCAATTTCACTTGTCAGCTTTAGGCTGGATGCCAGTGTTACTGCTGTAAAATGTGCTCTTTCTTCATACCTTTGTTTAATTGTTCTATGGTCAACTGGTCTGGAACAGCACTAGGACCATCAGGGACCACAACCACTGCTGCTACACCAAAACCAATTAAACTCTGCCAGTTTACCCCACTGGAGGCTTGAGTTGTCTTTTCCATTTGTCCCAAACCTGGCAAGTTTCTGGGTTTATATATCTGTCCTGAATCAATCTGACATCTGAAGTGCAGAGCTCTCAGCACCTGCAAACTGAGCCCCCAAAGAGGTATATTCATCTGACAAATATAATATTTAGTATCTGCTAAGACAGAGACTCACTAGAACAGACCATCCACTTAGGCAGAGGAAATATAAGAGATTGTGTTCAATGTACTGTATACAGGAGTCCCTTTTTCAGCATATATCCTATTAAATTAACTGGAAATGAGTTTTTATCAGTCTCTAAGGGAAAGAGCCTGAAGCCTTTTCTTTTCTCTTCACATCAGACATTCATCAGGCCTTTGATCTTACTGCTCATGACTACGTTTGCTTACAGGAAAGGTCAGAAAACAGCTTTGCAAATACAAGTTGGATTTCCAGAGGTCAAATACCTTAGTCCTTAGGTGGGATTTTCTCAATAAAATAATGGTCAAATTCAATAGGTCAATCTTGTTCTTTTTATTCAGTCAGTGTTGTTGGGGTTATATGGAGACTTCAAATTCCCCATTGCTTCTCTTCCAAAGGAGGGTGAATTCAGAATCAAGGTAAAGTTATCTTTTTTTGTGTGTGCTCAAAACCTTCAGGTCTTTCTACCTATTCCTTTCCTCTTCAAGAAAATTCACACTGATGACTGTCAGATATCCTTCCAGTTTTTGGCAAAGAGCTAAGGATTTAATTTAGGGAAAATGGCTGCCCTCAGCAATCCTTTTGAATGCCTCTTCTTACTTGTGGTGGAGATTGAATATCTCCTCTGGTTTGGTGAGAAGGTTAGAGATACACGTAAAGCCATTTGCTTATAGACATGAAAATAAAGTCCAGGCTTTGTTTTGTTTTATTTAAGTGTCTCATTTTAGTCCCTCTTGTTATGTAATACTCTACATAACTTGGAACAAACCAGTCATAGAATTCTGCTCTGAGAAAGGTGAATCAGACGAGTGCATCTTACTTATGGTCTTCGTTGTTGAATTGGGTGGCAGAGTCTCTCTGTAGAAAGCAGCTCAACTCTCCCACTTCTTCAGCTTTTATTTCTAGAATAGATTAAAAGCAAGCTCCTGAACCCAGGCTCTGGAGAGAAGTTTAAAGCCTCACTTGCAATCTGCATGTCCCCACTCTGGGGAGGGAGAGCCATCAGGCAGGCTCTATGGCAGATGACATCTCCTGCAGTTATGACTTCATAAAGGGGCCCTTCCTGTGCATTGTGAAGCTTTTCCAAGCGATAAATGGTGCTTTCCTGTCTCTCCAAATCCATCAAAACCCTTTAATGAATTTGATTGCACTCTGAAAGTGCACCCTTGCCATAGAAGTGAATTAATATTGAGGGGGAAAGTCAGTTTTCTGCTAATTCACATCATTTTTTCATTTGTCACATTATCTCCTCAGCTTTAAAATCCCTAATACTCTGGGTATAAGCTACTGATTAATGAGACAAACTTTCACCGCTCATCTAAGCGCTTGTATAAAGCATGAAAAATGCAAGGAAAAATCAGAGCATCTACAGAGCTTCTCTGCCCTGCCCTTGATTCTCTGCGGTGACCTGCACCAGCAGATGTGTTTTGGGGGATGTCATGGGTAAGTTAACAAGTCTGAGCGATTTCAAGTGAAAATCTGTCATGAAGCCAAAGGAGGAGCACTGTACTGTCAACTCCTGCCTTCAGACTGAGGATGATCCAGCCCGGTTTCCTTTAGCAAACACAATCCTGGTGTTACAGCACAAGGAAGGTTTGCTCTAAAGACCACAGAGCCTTCAGGGCAACCTTGAGATGCTTCCAGAGCAAATCCTCTGGCAGACGCATATTTGCATTTGCTTTTGCAACGGCTTTTTCCTCTTGCTAACTTCTTGCATGCAGAAATCTGTCTAAATGTTTGTAGAAATCAATTCTAGGGGAATGCGAGCACGAAAATGAACACTTTTTCTTCCAAGGGAAGAGAGCAGAGTGTCTCAGACTCCAACAAGGAGCAATATGTAAAAGCATCCATAACAGCCCAGGTTTTTGCCTACCTCCTTCACAGTTAATGCACTCAGAATAACATCAAAATTTTGAGCTGCTGCAGGCCACCTTATTTCTGGGCTATACTGCTTTTATGGGAAAACTTAAAAGACAGAAATACTTTGTCCCCTTATCAAATGCCTCATCACTAAACAGTTCTGTCTTGCTTAACTGCTCTAAATGATACTCCTGTTCTGTCACACTGACTAATGGGCACTGTGGCCGCTATTTTCATTTTTAAACTAGAGCCAAACTCAAGTCTCCATGGATGAATAAATGAATTAATTTATTTTATTGCAGTACTCAGTCCTCAATAAAATGTCAGAGGTAAAGTGGGGTTATTTTTTTTTATGTTCTTGGGTAGGAATATTCTGAGTACATGCTGTACACCAGCTTCCTGAGGAAATTAATTATTGTTATTTTATTATTATTACCGTTTAACACTTGTATGGAGTTTTACATCTTCAAAGCACTTTGCAAACATTTAGCTAATTAATTAAAGTGCATTTCATGCAAATCCATTTCCATCTGGATTTACAATCAGCCCTCCTTTATGGGGAAATTATGTCACATATAAACTAAACTGAAACTAAAAAGGCGGTTGTAGCTCGGAGCAGTAGCGGTGGGAGGTAGGCACTAATGATGCCTCCACAGCTGTCACCCTCAGCCAAGGTCCTGGCAGCTGTGGTACCACTCAGACCCAGAGACCCACAGCTCACAGCTCCACACACACCCAGCACAAGGTTTAGAGACAACCCAGTGGCCTTATTTCAGAGGAGAGTTTTGGAAGCGCTGACGGCTGCCTGTTGTCAGCAGCGCTCCTCCACCCTGTTCTCATCACGGGATTGACAGCAGTTATTTCAGCCTTACCCCGAGTCAGAGTGATGGCAATGACATCCTCTAAACATCCCTGTCCTGGAGATGAAGATCACATTTGTTGTAAAGACTTTTTTACCCCCGTTGGAGTTCAATGAGGCTTGAAAGACAGTGAGTGCGAGTGACTAAATGGGAACATTGCTTTTGACAATGTGGCATCAGGGAACCTGTGGCTTGTTGGTCAGCCTTCTCCAGCACCCCGTGACAGGTCTGGCTCTGCCTGCCTGTCTGTCTGCCTCCTACATCAAGCTGTTAAAAGCAAAGATGTGCTCAGCCATTTGGATGAGGAGGAAAGACAGTCCTTGCTGCACCTGGAGATGCCTTTGCTGGCTCACGAGGGATCAGTCTTGGTACCTCCAGAAGGTATTCTGCCAGTGACTTTGAAATTCTCTACAGCATTTACTCAACAACCATCACAACCTCCAGAAGTACCAAATACAATTTAGTAGATGTAAATAGGGCCCTAAAACTGATAAGCTCCTGATGTCTCAAATAGATAAGGCCGGAGTCACCACCCAACAGCCTCAGCTAAGGACATCTTGACTTAACTGGCAGCCAGCTGCAAGAAACTAAGCATATATAACATATATTTGCATATTATATATACACGCAAAGAGGTCTGGTCAACCATTCCATTAAGAACTGTGGAGAACTGATGTGAGAATGGAAAGACAGCAGAAAAAAAATCCACAGCTGGCAGAGGGTGGTTCTGGAGAAAACACTCAAAAGAATAAATGTCAAGCTGCTAAAAAAATTCAATCCGAACACAGGATCCAAACATTTAAACAGAAAGATAAATTAAGCAGCAAAATAATTTAGTGTCACAGTTGTCCCATCTTCCATGTTCTTGAAAACAGGACTGGATGCTCTGTTGGAAGTTTTATGTCAGTTGAAGAGTTTGTACACCCAGTTCCACTGCATGAAGCGTTGAGATCTCTGAAACATGAGGTTTGCTAAGAATATTAAATCTTTTGTCCTTGAACTCTGCAAATAGCAGAGTGAAGGACAACTTCACTTAGAAACTGATGTAAAAGAAAGAGTTCAGCAGGGAGGATTCTCAGCTGACAGCACAACAGATCAGCAGCATCTGGGGCTTTGCCAGGATTGTGTTTATCTAGGGACTCTGAAACTAAACTTGCAGGGGTGAGTATTTCTAGGGAAAGAGCAGAATTGGAAAGAGATGTGCTGGAGCAGTCAAGGAAGAGGAGAAAAGGAGTATAGTTTGTACCAGTGACCTGGTAACGATAACCTAGAGGAAGAGATGAAGACCTCATCAAACATTTTAATATTTTTTTTTCCTCTTTCTGTATGAAGCTGAAATCTTGGCACTTTGTCCAGTGTTTTCCAGCTGAAAGTTAACAATCCATTTTTAGGACTCCAATTATTTTTTAGAACATGACAAGACTTTGAAGGAAAAAAGACACATCTTTAGAATTTTTCCCTCCAGTGAAAATGAATGTTCTCTTAAAAAATAGGTTTTAATGAAAAACCTTGATTGCTGTAAGAATCTGTACAGTCACGGTAACATAAGAAGTGTGGTAAATTGTGTCTATAATACTTCAAAGTTATTCTGCTTCTTTCCTATGTCACTGCTATTGGACTATGTGGTCATATGCAGCACAGCTATGGCCCAAGTCTATGAAAATCCTGATCTTTCACTTAAGCAAGAGCAGAAAATATTTTTGACCATTGGTGCAGTCAGGAGAGCTGTGTTTTCCTTTACAACCTGTTAAAGACCTAAGACGAGAGAACTAGAGCTAACGAGATCTCAAAATAAGCAGAAGCTCATGGCTGTGTTTGTTTTTTTAATTCTAACACAGAAATTGCAACATTAAATTCTAATGCACATTTTCCTCAAAGGAAAGGGGGATCAGGTGAAAGTTAGCCCTGAATAGGCATTTTTTGCATCACGGCTGCATTCCAAAGGGAAACCTCTCCCTCCTTCTAATGATGCCCTTTGGCTCTTTATATCTATCTTGGTTTTCCACTTTGATGATCATTTCTAAATTGCTTATTATTGTAATATCAGTTCTTTGCAGAATGCTTCAAGCAAAATGTTTTAAAATACAATGCATAAGTACTGTTGTAACTACCACTGATTATCTCTACCATGCCTGCAAGAGCTCTCCCAGACTGGGAAGTGAGGAAATCCCAAAGGTCCTGCAGAAGGATAAATTATCTTTTTTGAATATTTGTGAGTGCAGAAAAGTCATAATCAAACTTTTATGTCTTCATAGGACAAAGCAGAACTCGTCATACTGAGTCCTGACCTGACTCCAAGGACAACACAGAGCTCCTGGAGAACCACAACAGCTCCAAAGTAGGTGACAGCCCTGGAAATTAAAAGCACCCTGTAGAGATGTCCAGTTTGGCTGGGGTCTCTGTGCAACATGTGGGGTGGGGGAACTATTTATCTTCCATCCATTCCCTCTTCAACCCTAGTGATAACTGAGCACCTACTCCTGGTAGGTGAACATCTCAGTGGTTTCAAACTACCATGCACTGTCCATTGCCCTCAAGATCCCTGATGTGTGCAAATCATGCCCCAGACTGAGCTTTGTCCACCCAAGGAGGGAAGGACTCTGGCTCCTAGAAGAACAGCCAGCAGGATTAGTCAGGAAATAAATTCCTCAGCCATATAGTTCATACTTGGCTGCTGGGTGCTGGGCTTGCAAAGTCTGGCCTCCAGTGGCTCACTTTCCTGAGCACAGGAGGCAAAGCTATGCATGGATTATCTCTTGGCAAACACTGCCTTTAGCTAGAGGAATCAAAAGTGAAGATATTTAAGAAATTATTTTCTTTTCCCTTTATACCTTGCTGCTTTCTTGCCTTCCTGATACTCAATTTCTACAGCTGAGCTTCAATTTTCAGCGCTGTGTCACCTCTCTGAACTAAAGATTAAATTTAATGCAATCGAATCACTAAAGAGATTGACCCATCACATTCAGATCTTGGTCTACTTTCATGCTTCATACTGCTCCTGTGTTTTGGTTTAGCTTTATATTCGAAATGCCTGGTGAATTTTCAGATTGTCAGTGCAGTTCAAGACACTTCTTGCTCCTTCGATCTCTTTTTCTCAAGTCAGAGTCCAGCTAAGGAATTTCTTCTGTGTGCTGGTTCTAATGAAGAGGCCTTCTTTCCCCAACAACATCATGTCTTCTCAATCTGATGAAATCAGCTTGCTCACCTGGAAGGATCTTCTCTGGAGGCTTGAGGTTGCAGCAGGTTTGGAGGGACAGATCTAAGTAGGGCATCAACATAGTCTTCTACTTTGTCTCCATCCCCTTGCTCCACCTGGTCTTTCCTTTATTCTTGAATGCTGAATTGAGCAGTACAGGTACCTTGTTCACACTGTTCCCTCTCTAAACATCTGGGGGAGGCAGTAAATGAAGATTTCAGTGGCCTACACTCTGCTTTTATGTAATGAACAGACATCACAAGAGAACAGTCTTCAGAGACTGATGCCATGTCTGGCTGGGATCAGCTGTACAGATGTACATATCAAGGCATCCTTTGAAGAAGGGACTTCGTAAATCATTCAATCATCACCATCTTGATGGTGTTCACCCCTCCTGGCCACAGGGCAGGAACAGAGCAGCTCAGGGGATGCAGAATGTCTTTATTCAGGGGGTTATTTTCATTTCTCTAGGCTGTCAATATCCTGTAACATTTCAACAGCCAAAGAACTATTTGTTCTTGGGCACCATTTGCTGAACAGGGAATCTGTCAAGTACATTTGCATGGTTTAATTTCAGTGACTCTTTGTTTGTTTAAGCTCTGATCCCCTCCAGGTTTTGAAAAGTCACTTTTTCTCTGCATTTGGTAAAGGCTGATTTCTTCCATCCCTCAAAAAATCCTGTGAAGCTTAATATGAGCCTTCCTTTTCAGTCCAAAACAAACAAAGTTTGTGTCCTTCCATACTCAGCTGCCTACCACATTCTTGGAAGCAGGTCTGTTGCTTACCTCGCACTCCCAGACTGTCTGCTTTTCCTCCTACAGCACGCGCCAAGTGCAGGCACAGGATCTTCAGGGCTGGCATGAACAGGCTTCCTGGCAGGGCTTGTTGGTGATAGATGAGGGGAAAACAACCCACACGAATTTATGAAACCTCTTTCCTGCCATTTTGCGTCTGGTATTTGGATTATCCTGGGTTTAATCGGTTGGGTTGTAACTAAATGTGAGCTGGTAGCATGCCCAGGTGGCCAAAAAGGCCGACAGCATCCTGGCTTGTGTCAGCAACAGTGTGGCCAGCAGGACAAGAGCAGTGATTGCCCCACTGTGCTGGGCCCTAGTGAGGCTGCACCTTGAATTCTGTGTTTGGTTTTGGGCCCCTCACTACAAGAAGGACATTGAGGTGTTGGAGCAAGTCCAGAGAAAATGGAGCTGATGAAAGGTCTGGAGCATAAAGAGCAGATGAGGAAGCCATGAGGGGTTCAGCCTGGAGGGAAGAAGGCTCGGGGAAGACCTCCTTGCTCTCTACAACTATTTGAATGAAGGTTGTAGCCAGGTGGTGGTTGGCCTCTTACAAGCAACAGGACAAGAGGAAATAGCTTCATGTTGTGCCAGGAGAGGTTTAGATTGGATATGAGGGAAAGTTTCTTCACCGAAGATTTTCAAGAGCCAAAGATTTTCAAGCAGTGGAGTCATCAATCCTGGAGACATTTAAAAGATGTGGCACTTGTGGACATGGGTTAGTGATGGGCTTGAAGGTGCTGCATTAATGGTTGGACTGAATGATCTTAAAGGTCTTTTCCCAAATGATTCTATGATTTTTCTGTTGCTGGGATATTAATAACAGCTCTGGCTTATGTTGATTCTCTAGTATCTAATAAGGAACGTGTGTTCAGCCCTAGTATTAGCCTAAACATAGGTACAGATGCTTTTCTACTTGCTGGCCTATTTCCTTCTGGGACTTTAATATCTTTCAGAGTATTCACATGTCTGGTTCAAATCAGCCAGTGGACATCATGATTTTTGCAGAGGCAGAGACAGACAGTCACACAGCATGGATCACATAAACCTCATTTTCTCAGGTACACTGTCTAAAGAATAATCCATCTGTCACTGCCTTTTTCCACCACAGCTGTGGCAAGGAAGGACTGTGGTTAAACCACCTCTATTCATCTGAATCTAGATCTACCAACCCATTTTTGTCTTAAAAATAAAAGAGTCAGAAAAGAGTCCCTTTTCCTTTGGTCTATGTTCCTAATTCATTCTTAAAGCAGCAGCAAATCTCACCCTCCTCAGCCCCCCGGGCTCCAGAGGAGCAGAACACTGTTAATTAATTCTAATGAACATCAGACAGCCAGCTCCTCTCTCTCTGCATTGGGACAGGGGTTACTTTTATCTCCATCATTTGCCTTCCTTGATCTGATTTCCCCCCAGCTAAATTAAATCTCCATCCTCTGTTTCAATTGATTTTTCTTTTCTTGCTCTCTTTTTAACTGAAATAAGTTTACATAAATGTAAAACCAACAAGACAAGGTCTTGGAACAGACACATCAACTGTTTAGTGTGGTCCAGGCTGTTGTAAATCAATAGTAGTGTAGTTTAATTTGTATTTTCATAACTCATTCAGCTTCCCCTCCCTTCTCCCCCACTAACCCTGAAAGCTAAATTTTATTTAAATGTCACAGGGTCCTGGGAGATTGGCTGAAGCTGCCTGACCCACTGGACCATTCATTTGATGCAAGAGCCATGAAAGACTCAGAGTTATGTCGCAGAAGCAATATTTCTTGCATTAGCTATTTATGGATTTACACATCTTTTCATTTCTCAACAATAAATAAAATAAATAACAGGCACCAAAAGCCTGGCAGCATGACAGGGACCTTTATAGGATGCAGAACAAGGACAAAATTAAGAGGGGAGAGTGTAAATAAATTTGTGGACCTGGTTTCTGACACATGCATGGGTAATTGCTGCACTCTGTGCTTTACAGTCATCATTATATATGTATATGGTCAGAGAAGTTGGTATTCTACAGAGAGAATGAGGTTTTTGCTGTAAGAGACCAGCCTTGCATGGGATTCTGGCATGGGCAACAACCTGGGGATAAGATAGGAAATAGCTGGAGAGCTAATGGCACCTTTGGTTATGAAAGCTATTTCTTATGTTCACCTAATACACTTGGAAAGACTTGGCCAAATGTGATGGCTGCCAACAGAAAACTGGCTTAATTATCTGAAGAAAAAAAAACAAAAATAAAATTTGGGGGGTTATGAATAATGAAGGGCAATATTTGTATCTATTTCTATAAAAATATAACTCAACAAGCTTTTTGGATTGTGGATAAAATTCATAAGTATTTAAACTGTCTGTTGGGTATAACTTGGAGATGGCCAAGGAAAACCCCACTGACCTGGGAGATTCCTTGGAGGGCACAGTGGCTCCAAGACTGCAGGATTTGGCCCTGTTTGCCTACAGTACCAGCCATGCCTGGGAAGCTGTGATGGAGTGTGACAATTTCCACTCATTTGCCCTAGGTGATCTGACTGCTCCTGGCTTTCTGACTGTCCTTGAGCTCCCAGTTTCACTAGGATAACAAGGTTCCTGTCGAGAAGCAAGTTTAAGCACGTGTTTAACTTTCACCACATTCAGCTTAACTCTGTGGTTTTAGGTTTCTGGAACTTCTGGCATTGAATTATTGGATTTAGGCCCAAACCCTGAACAGATGTGTGCGCACAAACAAACATGTATAAAAACTGTCTAACATTTGCTCTCATGGTAGCAACAGGATGTCTGTGTGCTGCTGATGCCTTGGTAACAGCGTCTGTGTATGTCTCTTCGTGTATCCTGAGTTGTCATGGGATGGGGTATGGAACATAGTGGAAGAGAACAAGTTAAAAAAAATAGCATAGGAATAAGAAAACCAAACAAAACATCCATCTGCCGAATCATTATCCCTTTTACACATCTCCTTACAGCCTCTGCATGCAGTTCTGCTCTTTGTTATGACTAAGGAAGACTGAAGGCTCTCCAGAGCATCCTTTTTTTGCTGTGCTTGTCCCCAAAGCCCCACACACAGTAGACAAAGGATTAATAAAATTTAGGGGGAAATAATTGCATTACAACAAAATGAAATGTGTACAGGAGTGAAAACTGTTTTCTTCAGTGAATCCTCTTTTTCCCTGAAGAATCAGTGTAACAGAACACCAGTAATAACACACCAGTGAGAAAAAAAGCAGTGCAAAGTCAAACCTATCTACCTTGGTAAAATCATGGTCTAGTCCAAATGCTAAGAAATACCTTTTCTCTACAGCAGCTATTAACAGTTAGAAATAGTTCTGAATTCCCAATTTTCTAATTTAATAGTTAACAACACAGAGAGCTGAAACAAGCATTGATACCTAACCATTGCAGTAATATTAATAAATTTGTTGGGTGCCTCCTGAACAGAAATAACTCAGGCTTCTCACATTGATACCCAGAATTCAAAGCTACATTGGCCTTTTTCTGAAAGCCATCTTGAATCATTAGGTCCAGATGTATCCATAAGTTATCTTGACACTAAGTAGTTCTCTGGATTTCAGAAGAAAAATCCCAAATCCCAGACAATAAACATCAAACCATTATAAAGAAGGACTATAGGACAACTGCTACTGTGTGAGGGTCATGAGAATACTGCTCATATCATATGAAATCAAAGCTATTATTTCCATCCTATGCTATCATGCCTACAAACTCAGGGATCCTTGAAATTCCCCTCCTGCATTTTTCTTGCATTGATTTAACAGATCATTCTCACTGGTTTTATTAAACTGGAAGAGTAAACCTGGCCTGACTGCCATTGCAGCTCAGTCAGTAGGAAATTATTTTCATCAGTGATGAAATTAATGCTTGAAAGGATACAATAAACCACAAAGGAAGAGGAAGAGAAAGACAAAATATCAGGGAAGGAAAATACTAACAAAAAACCCCCAAGAGGCAGAGTTACATTAGGCTGTGTTTGATTGCAAATACCACTCTGATGGCAGCGCTCAGCTTATTCTTTTTCTAAGTATTCATGCAATCAAAATGTGGGAAGTCTGCCTTTGGAACAGGGACAAACTCTTCTGCAGGGCTGTCTTCAGTTGCAGATGAAATGGACTTTTTTTCTATTTCAGAAAGTTTGATTAATGGTGCCTGTCTTATATCCCTGCCTGTACCAGTGACAGTGTTTTACACTGTCAAACAGACTGATTTGCTGGTGAATTTGGCCAAGAGGTGCTGTAGACTCATGACACATGAACTGGTGAATACCCAGTGCCCAACATATCATTTCATTTACCATTCTAGTTCTTGTCAAATACCAGATTTCTATAGAGATGTGTGATACCAGCTCCTGGAAGCCTTTTCTAGCAGCACACAGGGCTGGGTTTAACCAAATCCTGTTAACAAAGGGCTCTGTAATACATCCATTGAGCCTCAGAAGGCCCCATCTCTAATGTGATCGTGTATTTAAAATGAATCTAATTTTAAAAGCAATGAGCAATTATATGAGCATGAGGAAAATCTTTTAAGAATGGCTGATTTCTGCAAACTTCTTCAGCTCTTATGGAAAAATTCTATAGAGATCCATAGGAAAAAAAAAATAAACTTCTCTGAAGAAGTTTGAGGTGGGGAGGTTAATAGAAAAATCATATCTCTGGTGTGGAATTTATTTTTTTTCCTGTGCACCTCAGTATAGCATTCTGTAGACAGCTAAAAAGGAAAAAAAAAAATCTATCGCAAAGTAACATTTTCTAATCTAGTTGACTACAGTTCAGCCCTGCAAAGAAATAAAGACTCTCTCATCCCAGGAATCCAGCAAGTGTGAAAAGCAGATAGGAAATAATTTGTCAATAGATTTGCAGATATCAAATGGATGCGAGAGGTTAGAGCAGGCACAAACCTCTGCACAGAGCTACAGCTTGTCTAACATTTTCTTCAGCAGCTCAGGGAAAGCAAATAGTTTTCCATGAACCTTTTCAGTGGAGGGCAATAAAGAAGCAGGCTCTCAGCAGCTGTTGCCTTTAATTGCTTTTCGGGCCTTCTCAACACTGGCACCTCTCACCTGCTGCACAGACCAAAGGCCAAAGGCAGATTTTAAGTAAGACCCCAAGGAAAAAACAGTCCCTCTAGTTCAGAAGTCTATTGAAAACAGGATGTACTTTTTCAAAATTTGCATTTGTAAGGTAAACATAGGCATCAGAATGGCCAAAATAAGTCAGTGTGGGCATCTAATTCCTTTCGTCCCCTGCAAATTCACCCCCTGGGATCAGTGATCCAACAACAAAGGGAATGCTGGGAGTTGGTCCAAGCATAGCTTTCATTTAAGCTACTATACACCAAATTACAACAAACACTCCAGTGATTTCATCTGCCATGAAAAGAAAGTCCTACGCACCCTAAATACAACAAGCATTAGCCTTCCCTGGCAGAAAGGTTTTGTGGGTTTATTTATAGCCTATTGTTGCTCGTGGAAGGCAAGGAACAATAATGTAAGCCAGAGTCAGCAGCTCTGCTGCTAGTTAGAAAATATGCCATTTTAACAATCCAGCTTGCTCCTGGAGCAAATCCCCCTTTTCCTTGTCCTGCTCTCCCGGCTTCTCGTTCTCATGCACTTCACACTCTCCAGCTGGACTATGGGGTCCAAGCTCAGGAACTTGCATTACTGTTGAGCAATGTATCCAAAACACAGAGAGGACAGAACTATTGAGAAAGTCCAGAAGGTGATTGTTCTCTCTCAGAAATACTCTGGTACAAGTAACATTCTTTTTCCTTTCTCTTTTGGATCCAAATTTGCCTTGCAAAACCCTCAATATTTTAGGTGAAAATATTGTGTTTCTATGAGAAGGTCTAGTATATCAAAAAAGCCTGTTGAGAGAGAACAGACAGGCTCCAAGAGATAATCTCAGATACTATGGGTAGTACACAGTACTGTCAAAACCCCACACCTCAGTCCCTACCTAAATAATTCCCTTTCTCCACCTAGCACCCTCCACCTCCAGCTTTTTGTTCCTCAGTTTCCCTCTGAGAGGGAGCAGCGGGTCATAGGGAAGCTATAAATGTAGCTGCAACAGGCAGAACCAGCATTCTTTACCATGGGATGAAAGATGAGTGCAGTTGTTCTTAGTTACTAATTGAATAACTGATTTACAGGGGCACCAGAAGCCCCAGGGCTGGGTTAAATGATGCCCAGTCTGCTGTGGAGGAGCTCTTCCCTCTCTCCTCGCCTTTAGAAAAGGAAGGACCCCAATTCCCATCAGTTGCTGTCCATGAGCGTTAGGCAGTAAGAGTCAAGGGAGAAAGAAGTTCATTTTTGCAGTTAAGGCTCCGAAAGTGATGCCACTGTGTATTTAGAGTTGACTTCTCCGGACAGACATTTTCGCTCCTGCAGCAGAGGTTGGATGCAGTCTGTAAACCATACTAGGCTTGGCCATGAATTCCTGTCAGTGCACCAAGGGATATTCCTAGGGATGACAGTGAAGATGACTCCAGACTGGACTGAAACCTGCTGGAGAGCTTCAAGGACAGTGGAGCATTAGGGAAAAGCTGAGCAGCTTATACACCTGTTCAATTAAGGTTCAGAGAAATGCTGTGTATATCTTTACTCATGATTTTCCAGGGATACTTAAAGGTTAAATAATATTAATGATAGTAATAGTCAAGACTTTCCTATCCCTATATCCACCTGTCCTATGTTGTATTGGATCTGAATTACCACCCTTGGCTGGCCCAGACCTGCATTACAACAGGTTGGTTAGGGCAGCAGCAGAAAAAGGAGCAAGGAGATGTGTTCCCTGTCTCCATGGACTGGAGTAAAGCTGAATGCCTGGAGCCTGTCTGCTTTTGGCTGAGAAAGGGGGACAGAGCAGCTGTACAAGGCAGATTGTGAAGGGCTGTTTGGAGAAGCTGTTGGATGAGAGCAGTGTCAAGGGCTGCAGGGTAAGTGAAAAGAGGAGTCCACTGGTGGAAGATGGGCTTTAGGATCTCATTGATGAGTGTGGCAGAAAAGGATTGACAGGAAAGGCTGACCTGTAAGGACAATTCAGTTTAAACAAGAGTAGTCAATGCAGAGTTACTCTTTCCTAACACCCCACTTTAGCAAACTATGAGTGGAAAAACTCTTCCAAGATATAAAAACTGTTTTAAATTCCTGCCATGCAAACCTGCTTTGAGCACATGAAGCTCCAGGCTCCTGAGACAAGGGCTTATACAAATTACCTGCTATACAGCAATGAAAGCTGCCGTAGTCATCCTATGTTGCCAAAAGTGTTTTAGAACTGTATTCCCAGAAAAGAGTGGAGAAGTAGATATGCACCGTGCATATGCAGACCCATCACAGCACATGGATTCATGGGACAGGGAGAGATGAGGAACATGTGTTGGGAGGAGGGAGGAGGCCCGCAGGAAAGCAGACTTGATTGAGTATTAAAAAGGGATCATAGGTCCTGAGATATAAACCACTGTCAACTTCAACCTCTATAAAATCTACCCCGTGCATACCTGGGCTCCAGTACAATTCCCAGTAAGCAATGTCTCCCTCCATGAATTACAACAGAGGCAGAAGGACACATCAAGTCCCACTTAGACTGAGCTACAGCCCAGAGGCTCAGCTGTGTGCCAGAAGACATCTATACCACATGCCAAGTCCTCCGAAGTCTTGTTCTTAACCTCAAACTAACCTCTTCCCTCTCCCACTAGCGGGAATAACGTTGGGTAGTTTCTTTTCTGTACACCTGATTTTTCTTTGCTAGAAATCTCAGATTTAAATTGTCCTGGAGCTCAGAGATGTCTGGCAGGTTTAATCATGAGCTATGCCACATGTGAGATGTTGAGATTGTGGAGGAATAATTCTGGAAATGGCAGCTGGGACCCAAATTCTGGTGATCAATGTATTATCTGTGTGGCCCACAGAAGAAAATGCTTTGGATGTTCTCATTTAAGCTGCAGTGAGCAGCAGAGCATAAGGAAAGGAAATGTAAGATCTTAAATGAATCCAATTACTCATGCCATTAATTTAGATTTACTTGAGTAGTTAGAGCATGCTAAATAAACAACAATTGATTAGCTAGATCATGTTCATTTGAAATTTTACCATGAGTGGATGGATATTTATTTTACAGTCTAATGGTAAAGGTCTGCCAATATGTTTCCATGGCATTTAAAAGAAGGTCACTCAGACTTTATCATCTTGATTTTGCAATTATTCCAAAGATCATTTTCATCTGCAAGTCTTTTTTACTGGAGAAGTGAAAATGCTGTAGCGATGACAGGTGTAGGTGATGCTGGTTTTGCGTGTTTCAATCAAACTAGACACACCTACAAAAGAGTGTGTGTCGAATGAACCCGAAGTTTTGCCCCTAGCACGTGTGACAATCAGCTATTGCCCACAGGACCCAGCACCGATTTTTACTCTTGAGGGAAAACAGCAAAATTTTACTTGAAACCTGCATCGGTTGCAGAGAGAGAATAGAGTCTGCATGGCCTTTGCAATGAAATCAAGCCAAGAAAGAGCTGGTGGAGCAAACGTGCATGCTGAAGAGGCTGAAGAACAGTATTTCATATTGTCTGCATCACATGCATTAGGAGGTGGGGGAAAAAAATGGATGTTTTTATTTGGAAACAAAAAATATTTCCCTAGCTCCCATTTCCTCTTGATAAAATCACTGTCAGCCCTGTAACAAACACATCTGGAGGTGGGGCCTTTCTCTCTTCCCTCACACACAAAAAAACGGATGCAGCTTCACCCAACGCTTCCCTGTGATGTGTTCTACCACAACCCTTTCCATATGTAAAACACAGCAAGTAGTACCTCCCCTCTGAATTTTTCTAGGTACTCAATCTCTGACAAGAAAAGAGTAAGAAATCACTTCTTCTGTAACTTAAAAATCTCAATCTGAACCCAGGTAACATGATTATAAAATAATGTGCTTCTTAACCACATTACTATCAGCCAACATTTCCTGTCAATTAATAAGTTTCTGAGGTTGCCACACAGATGAAAATGGAATTTAAAAATAATGTATTATTTCCTTGAGTGAAAATAGAGTTCGGAAGTAGATATATGTAAAAATAGAATAACCTCTTATGACAGGGGCGAGGGGGGGCTACATAATCTTCTCTCCAGAAGGTACATCTTGATTTTCATCAGACATTTTTGAATCTTTGTGGTTTTGGGGTTTTTTTTCACCATTCTGTATTCAGTTCCAGTCAGCCTGGTCTTTTAAGAAGCAAACACTTTGACAATATTGAGATAAAGCCCAGTTCTCCCAAACTTGGAATACATGTGTAGAGAGACGAGAATATTAAAAGATTAAAATAAATAAATAAATGTATTGTGGATCGCAGTTGCATTCTGTCCATGGCTTATGGAAAAGTAACAAAGGTTTAGATGGCAAAACTAGGCTGTTCCTTTGCAGGTTTATTTGCTTATTTCATGTGAAGACCTTCACTGTTTTTCAACTCAGATTTTTTTATCTTTTTCATTTTCTATGTCTTGGAGTGCCTGAGTCAGTCTTCCTCAAAGAATGTCCCTATAAATGAAATATTATCCTCTCCAATATACTTTTAAAGAAATTAAAGTACTCTTAAGTTCATACTTGGGAAAAAAAATCAGATCTGTCAACTTTGGAATATTTCAGTTGTGTCAGGTTGTATTTCAAGTAGACAGCTCTATGTGCAGTCTTCTAATTAAAATGAAAAGATATTATCAACTTATTCAATTAGCTTCCCATCTGGCAATTTTAATGTTTAAAATAAAATCTTTTCTGCTTAGAAAAAAATCTGAAACCAACATAACAAGTGTTAAACTGATCTTGATACTGTCACTGCAACAAAAGTCTTCAAAAGATGAGGGTGACATTGAGGGAATAGAAGAGTACAGAAGAGTTGATAATCCTCATACAAAATCTATAATAGAAGATGAGGGCTTCTTGGTGGGGAAGGGAGTGACAATGATCCTGAATGTTTTACTGACTCCAGATCAGGTTTTATTGTAAGAGTTTGCCCTGAAAGTGCCAGAATCCCCCTTCCATCACACTCTGCATCTCACGTGAATGACTCCTGCCCCTATTCTAAATAGCATGAGTATATTTAGAAATAGATTCATCTCATCAATGTATATCACATATCCAATATACCAAAAAGGGGGGGAAGTTCAGCCCAATAGTCAATTTATTTCATGCAAAGCCATTATCACATCCCTCAGTTTGCTCTTGGTACCCTCTAGCATTGGCAACAGTGGCCATTTGGAAGGGGAGGTGTGGGTTCAGGCTTTCAGACCTCGTCTCAGCTCATCACCACGTGTCCCCTCCAGACAGGGAAGTCAGCAGTGTTGCTTCCTTCCAAGCTGTGGCACTATGAGCTGCCAATACTCAACCTGTGCTCATCCTTGCCCCTGCCAGGGCCAGCAGCAATAACACACACTCCAGACCAATCCATGTAATTCTCCTCTCCTTTATCCCAGCACTAAGGGATGTGCTGAGAGCCACATCCTGAGAGCTGAGATGTCTTCAACTGCTGAGAAACAGGCACCCCCCTGGAGTCCTGCTCCCCAGGGAGGACAGCAAGAGGAATTTCTTCTCAGCTCTTGTTCCAGAATGTCCTGACCTTCTTAACTGAAGGATTGTCTAACTTTGGAAAAACAAATGCTAAGAAAAAATTCCAAGGACACTCCAGTGCAATGTAGCTACGTGAGTTATCACTTATAAAAGCCTAAAAGAAGGTTTAACTTTGAATGCTCTTTAGTTGAATTCATCCTTCTCCGTTTTGTTTGTTTGCATCCATGAGAATTTATGCGTGCAGCTCAAAATAGCTTTTCCCTTAATTTCTTCATACTTCTCATCTGGAAAATCAGTTCCTGATGCCTTGAAGACTCCATGGGACTGGAGGCTCATAGATTATCAAACATTGCTCTGGCCAGCTCCATAGTCATTCATACACATTCCCACTGCCAAAAGCTACACAGCAGGGAAGAAAGAGTGGATCAAATAGGGGTCTACATTCCTGAATGTTTTATGAATCAGAATTTCTAGGAAAGTAAAATCTAATAGACAGCATCTGCTATACCTGGCAGCAGTTGCCTAGAATAGATTCAAGTTCTTGCAAGCTTATTGCCTATGACTCAAAGCCACACTCCTGAAGGTGCAGAGGCTGTAGGGTCTTGGGGAGGAAAGGACTGGAACCCAGTGCACCAGTTCTGGGAAGCAGGGTGACAGGATGCCAGCCAGGTGATAAAGACAGATCCATCCTGTCAATGTTTTCCCTTTTCTTGGCTTTCCACTGCCTGGAGTCAGTAAATAAGGAAAAAAATTACAAAGGAACATCTACAGACAACCATCTGCTAGAAGAGAAGGGAATATAACAGGAAGAATTACTCAGCTTGCTGCAAGAATCACTTTTGGCCAAAGGTCCTCCCAGACAGCTGTGTTCATTTCTGAGAATGGAGATGCCTCAGCTGAGACCAGGCAGAGTGAGACGGACAAATGCAATCCCACCTGGATCCCACCCGGATCCCACCCGGTCCTGGCACAGCCAAGGAGCACTGCATTGTTCCCTGCAGTTATTCTCCTCTACTAAACTGTCAGCAAGGGCCAACAGCTCAAGCTGCACCTTCACTTGTTAACAGATTCAGGAAGATTTCTGGTTACACTGATCCTTGAGGTAGCAGCTAAAACCAGTGTAGTTTGCATCAGTGATAATTTTTGCCCATTTATTCCATGAGGACAACCCATTGACATTTCTATGGCAGCTTAGTGGCCCTTACCTTGTCTGAGTGGCCCTTAGCAAAGCCTTCACTTTGTCAGAAGAGCTGTTGTGTTGAGGGAGGGATGACTTTACTTCAGCTTTTTGTTTCACTTACAACACACTTTTTTCCCTTTCAGTGAGTGCCTCCATCCAGTCATAAAGTGAGTGCAGACTCAGAAGAATGTGTCTCCTTCCAGTAGTGGGTCTGGGAGACCTCATCAGTCTGATATCCAGTTGAGATTCTGGCCTAGTAATGATGAGGTGGTAACATTAATGTTGGATAATAAAGCAAGAAAGAGATTTTTAGCCCTTAAATTACTGTGTTTCGCTCCCTCCCCAACAACCCTGCCTCCACAGGAATGGAAAAAAATAAAATCAGAGAGAAGAATTCTGTATGCAGACAAGGCAAGACATTCAATAGAGATGACATTTGCTTTGCAAAGCAATAAAATAAGCTCAGTCTGTTTAACCGTTAGGTACTTTCAGGTAGGATTTAGCACAGAACATTTTCAAAATATAGCAACGTTAAACACTCAGCCTTAGGACAGATGTGGGGTGGAGATGAGGAATCAGAGGCAGAGAAGTTGAGAGAGACACCTCAAAGATGATTTGTTGCAGAATTGCAATTAGGACTCTTGGCTTTTGGGGTTTTATCCCAGGAGCAGAATATGTCTGATCCTGCTTTCCTGGGTGAGGTAACCAGCATGGCAATGAATAATCAGCATTTCAGCAGTGAGTTGGGCATCTTTTAATATGTGTTCTCCAACACAAGAGGACTGGGATCTCAGGGGGGTGGTCCTACGTGACCCATGATGGCTCACACCTACCCAGCTATCAGGATTGCTTGGGTCCCAGGGCCATGGAGCATCTCATGCTCCTGTCTCAGCACTACTGTGTTAATGGCTGCCAGTGTTTGCAGCCCTAACAAAGACACTCCTGCAGGTGACACCGCTGTTCCTGTCTCTTCTGCTCATTCTCCCAAGACAGAAACACCAGAAATCTGCTTTAAACAGGGAGCTCTTTTCTTACTGCAAGGGAGTGTACCGGTGTTTAGCATGTCAGGGCGAGTCATCCCCACAAAATGCACACCTGCTTTCTCCTGAGATAAACTGAGATCACCAATTCAGGCTTGTGTCAGGAAATAATTCAAGAAATTATATTCAAAGGGCAGCAGCTCCCACTTCCCTGCATAGGTCAGTGAGGTTCTATGAAGGGCTACCAAGGAACCAGAGCAATTAGCACACGAGCACCTAATCAGTTACTGCAAAATGGCCTGAAATACAAAGGAGAATAAAGCCGTGGTACATGATGTTTCTGACACAAACAAAAGATTCAATTAATATTAGAGCAGTATGCAAAATACCTATCACAGTTTCATGGATATTCAGAAACAACAGCTGGTCTTTTCATGGATGCCTGTGGTTGAGACCTAGCAGAGGTTAAAAGTTCATTGTTCCCACTATCCTCTATCTATATGTATATATACATAGCAATTCATGGAAGTATGGTGATGCTGGGTACATCTATTGGCATTCTCCTCCTAGGAGGGGGGCCTGCCTGTGTGTATCTGCATGATGGAAAGATCTTGTTCATTAGCTCAGGATGCTCATATTATGTATATTCTATTAAGCACATATTGAATATGCATCTCATTTTCATTTCAATTAGGATCTGAGGGCTGAATTCATTCATGACTATTGATTCCTTCCAGGCCATTTGCATTTTATTCTGTTCATTATTATTTATAAGCTCTGTGCTCTCTGAGTAATTTAAATATCCCTCTCGTGATTGCCCCCAAGTGATGAATTATATACCGTCCTTCAAAAACCAACACAACAAGCCCTACGTTAATCCTCTGCTCTTTCTCTGTGTATTTATGGGGCTTCCAGTACTTGGGCTCTAGTGCTTTCTGTTGGCTTAGGAGCAGGTGATGCATTGCACAGTGAATTCGATTTACTGCATGACAAGCTTTTGTACCGCCTGTAGTTTTCCAGTAGAAAGGCATATTTCGCCCCCAGCTCTGGTGGGTAGTATTTCCCTGCCCTGTCAGGGCACTGGGTCTACAGGAACAGTTGACAATGTGACAGCTGAATCACAGATACCTCCTCTCTTCAGAAAATCACTCCAGACTTCTGCCCTTGACTTGTGAACCAGGACAGCCAACACTTCATTCCCAAATCCTCTCCCTCTCCAAGGACATCCTTTTGCCTGGCATTTCTTAGTGTCATAGGATTAATTAAATCTTCTCCCCCTGTTTTTGTAGGAAGGCTTTGTCCTTTCAGGCAAGATACTGTGTTTTAAATTTTGTAGAGAGAGGTTTTAGTTCAGCGGTTTGTGTACGCAGATAAGTGTGACTGAATTTGCTGGTCCCTGAACTCCACGGGGGCGAGTGAAGAATTGGAGATTCTTCCTGACACGTGGAGGCTCCCCAATGCCTTTTGATGATTTGACAGGTACTGTCTGAGATCAAATTTGCACAATCCCTAGCTCGGAATGAACAGACAGGAAACTTCAAAAGAGCTGGAATTACAGTTTAAATTGCAAAGAAGTTGTCTTTTCGTTAGAAGAGCTATGCCACAATTAATTGCTTCCTTAAATGTAGATTTACATCTGAAAAGGCTTTTGGGAAATTTAAGAAGGTCTACACATTGAATCTGATAGGAACATATGCTCCTAGATTGTTTTGATCTACCCTAACAGAGCTGGAAAGACACAAAATGCAATAGAAATAAAGTACAAATTTTTCTACACGTAAAAAAAGGTTGTTTTCTTGATTGAGTTTTGATGCAAATGGATAAAAAGAGGACAGAAAAAAAGGAAAAGCCCATACATTTTTCTTTTAACAAATTAACCCCTCTGTCCAAAATTCAGGCTTTTATCCACCTGTCAACTAAAGCAATGGCAGCACACCATGTGTGCAGTCAGATAGGAGAAAATGAAACCCTGGTTATCAGCTCTGACACTGTTTTTCTCCACTCCCTTGGGGGACCCTGTGATATCAAGGTGTAACAGAAGACACGAAGTCCCAAGACACTTCTCCAGCACTTGTGTTAAGGAGAGATTTAAGTTGGATGGATGTTATCTAGAGATTACATTTCTGAGTCTCCAGTGACCAAGTTAACTGATTGATAATTACCATCCTGCCTACTCCTAAGGGGGATCAACATGGAAGGAAAGAACTCACAGTGCAAGTGCAATTGAAGTGCTGAGGATTCCCATATACATCAGCTTCTCAGCGCATCAGGCATGTAGGGTAGATGGATGGGACACATAACAGAGAGGAATAGTAAAGCTTTGAAAACTGTATCAGGCATGCTTAAACAGAACAGAGAGAATGAGATGTTGGCCAAACTTTTAATTTCTTAGAGCGAAAGGTACATAAAAATACATATACTTGCATTTTTCCCAATAAAATTACTTAAAGGAAGAACATTAATACATTTAGCAACATAATATTAAGGTTGATGACCAAAGCAAACCATTTCACATTGTGTGTACCTAGATGGAGTTTCAGCTATTTATTTTTATCTGTAAAACCTCACCTGCCTTGTGATTTAGACACACAACTGTTGGATGCCCTTTCTCACCAAGCTGCTGAAATCAGCAGAACCCTCTTAGCTGAGCTTTGTTTATCTTTCTTCCTTAGAGAAGAAAGTTTAAAATCTACCCTGTATCTCACTGGAAAGCTGGCACAACCTGCACCAACTGGCCCTGCCCTGGAGTTATTTGCAACTATTGACTCTACTTCATCTCTATTTCAGAAGACTAATCTGAAGTATCCTGTCTGAAAACACAGGCAGAATGTGAAGATTTTGGCTTTAACCAGTAGATGACAACATGAATTCAACTTCCAGAGAGGGATAGACCTGTATTTTCCTTTAGGGGAAAATATGTCAGAAGCTGAAGGACACCCTTTGGTAAAGGTTATTTTCATGGCCAAAGACCTGTTCCTTGGGTGGTTGTGGATATGCAGGTCTTGCACCAATGAGGACTCCTGGTGTAAATCAGAATTGGATCCCAGCCTCTATCTCTATTCTGAGATGGAGTTCCATTCCAAACACCTGGCCATAGGGTTGTCTATAAATTAGCAATGGCATTGCCAGAGCTACTCACTTGATTTCCATACTGCAACAGGAGTGTGTGCGATGTAGGACACACGGTGGAATAAATCCCACCCTCATATCTCATTACCTGCTACCTGCACACCTCAAATTAATGGGAGTCAGTGCATGAGGTGGCCAAAAACCTGTCATGAACTCAGAGCAACTCTAATTGAGGAAAAGGAGGGAGGCAAGGGCTGGATAAGATGCCTTTGGAGTTTGCTCTTGCTGCATCAAGTCAAGGAGAGTTAGTTACTAGAATTCTTGTTGCCAGTTGTCAGACACATCCAGCTCTAAAACCCAAGCCATTTTCTGGGTCATATTTTTGAAGAAATCCATCATATTATTTGGATTTTCAGGATCTTGTAAGCTGGAGAAACCGGCCTTAATTACAACCTCCTACTATAAAAGTTGCTTATTCCCAAAACCTTGGGAGGGGAGGATTTATTTCCAAATAAATTCCCAACTTTACCTGTACAGAGCTGTAGCTGAGGAACTCACCTATTTACTGCCAGCTTCTGGGATAGGCCCAAGGAGTCCCTGGGTAGATGCACTTCCCTATTTTATTGTAAAAGTAAAAGCCCATTTATGTTAACATAAAAAAGGCCCCATTGACACCAGAGACTACTCTTGGTGGTCAATTATGTTGTACATACCCTCTAAAAAAAAAAAAAAGTTTCATGATTCTTTCTTATGTAAACTGGGTATTCCCTAATTTGTCTTGAAATAAATGCTATTAAGCAGCCTGTAATGCAGCAGAGCAGATCAAAGGGCTCTCGTCCTTGCCTCTCCACAGCAGCCACTGAAGATGCCAGAGTGGTTCACGCTTCCCAAAAACCACACTGTTCAGTTATTTTACTCCTTGAGTCTAAGTTACCACCACCCTCTACAAAGGCTGTGGGCTGTACGATGGAGATAAGACCCGGAATGAAGCACTTGCAGATGGCAGTCGCCATAGAAGAGCACAAAGGATTCTTTAATTAAGTCTTCCCTTCCCCTTATTAAAATTCAGGAAAGATTACCAAGGAATTTGTACTGTATCCGGAAAACAAATCATAACAATTACAGCAGGCTGCCCCAGGCTGGCTAGATTGTAGCTTATTATTCCACAAAGGCTTGATAAATGTGTAAATTTATATAGAAGCCTTCTGCATGGCATCACTGCTGTGCAAAGACTCCCTGCTTTCTGTATCCAGTTTTAGAAGGAAGACCAGCTGGCTAGAGTCCCTTGAATTATTTGCTGTTGTTGCTGAATTTTTAAAATACATATAAATTATATCTCACATCTACAGTTTATCTACAAGCTGTCAAACAGGGACTCATTCCTGCTCTTTTTGATGCCGACTGAAAAGCCATCTAACTCAGTTAACCCTCTGGCCCCACATTCCTTAAACATCACCAAAAACAACAGCTTTCAAATTCTAAATTGCATTTTTAAATGCCACAGGCTTCCCTTTAAGCAAAAACCAAACTTTAAAGCGTAATAGTTCATACCTGTGAGCTTAATTGCCTTAGAGGCATAAACCAGGATGGTTTGCATATGTGCATATCTGTAAGGACAGTCTGTGTTTCCCCCCTAAATGATTAAGTGGTGGGTCAAGGAGAAGGGGGCTGGGTGAATCACTCATTCTATGCATTTCCTCTTAAAAGGGGAGCTTTGAACAAAGGTCATGGCTACATTTGATCCTCTTCATCACATCGTTTGCATACATGAATCCATGGTGAATGCTGGAGCAACAGCCTGATTTATTGACCAGGCTTATGAGTTACAGTGCCAGAAGGGACTGTCAAGATGATCTTAACCAACTGCCCTGTACAAAACAGACCAACAAATTTCTCTGAATTAACATCTGGGTGAAGATCAGAGGCTGGAAAACATGTCCAGTCTTAATTAAAATATATCCATCACTGGATAATCCACTAACAACCCCAGGAAAATGAAGCAGGAACATCATTCTGGGACATGCACCCACCCAAGCCAACATCCTTGCCTGATACCGTCTCTCTACTGTTACTATTCTCCTGCTTTCATACCTGAGACTTCAGGCTCCAGTGTTGTATGGGGAACTCCCTCACTATGCTCCTGCACATATGACTATTTTTGCAAGTTTAAAGTAATTTATATGAAACTGGTTCAGTGTGAAAGATACCTTATGTTTGTTCTAGAAAAGAGGAAAATGTAGATTCTTGAAAGATAGTGTTCACGTGTTCTGTTTCCCAAATACAGTGAAACAAATGTGAGGTTCTCTGTCTCCTGCCTGGCTGTGGTGACTTCACCTTTTCCTGAAAGATTTTAAATGTTCAAATACATGCAAATCCCATTTGCAAAGAAAATACCAGGCACTTCCACGGTGCCTGAGAGCTCACGGCACCATGTGAGCACTTTGCAAATATTTTAAATTCTGCTCATTTTACCAATGACACCTTGAAGCCAGAACTCCAGGGTCTCAAACTACCGAGCTGGCAGACAAGCTTAGCTAAATCAAACAAATCTGAGGTACAGCACTCCACAATCTGCAGGTAAAGGCATAGGCTGGAATGTGATGTGAACAAGGCCATAATGAGAGATTTAGCAGAGAAAATGAGAGCCCTTCAAACTTCCCACAGACAGGAAAAGGACACAAGGGATTCTGGCTCTGTAGTGTTTTGTTGTGGTTTTTTGTTTGTTTGTTTTGTTTTGTTTTAAATTACATTTGTCATTGCATCTCTGTGTAAATAACCAAAAGGAGATATTCATCAGCCTTCTCCAGGGCTAGTCCTTATTCTTGCTTTTATTCAAAAATGCTCTGGCTGGGTTTGTCCAATAAATCAAAGTCTTCAGCTGATCATTAAATTAATAAATAAGGTGACACATTTGCTCTCCGCTGCAGATGAGATTTCCCATTTCATGCTTCAGTTGCCTCAAGTAAGAATGCAAGAGAGGGAGATTTTTTCCCCGCAGTGGTAAAAAAAGCTGATGAAAGATTACCTTAAAATCCCTCATAAGGGAAAAACAAGTAAGAGGCATTTTTTTCTTCCCTTAAAAAAGATAAAAGCAAAGAAATAAATAAAATAGAAGGGGGCATACTTTGTATTGATTTTCCTGATCTGCCTGCATTAAGGCATCGTTCCCACAGGGACTGCAGGGACACACAAGCTCAAATGAGGGGATGAGCAGATGCCACTGGGGCGAGGGCTGGATACCGACACCCAGCGCGGGTGCTGTGACGTTCACTGTGCTGCCCTCCCACACCTCCCAGGGCTCCTGCCTGCAAGTCCTGTCCAGGCAAGTGAGCACTCACAACCCCGTTCCTAAAGATGTGTTAATTTTTTAAAGAAGGGATTAAAGAGGGAGGCTTCCAGTATTAAAATAAGGGGGGAAAAAAACCCAAACCAAACCAAACCAAAAAGATTGTTGCCGGTTTGGCCAGTTTGGAGGGTTTTCTGTACACTTTTGTAACATGTGGAAGGCTAGAAGCATGTTTTGAATTTCAGCTGGACAAAGGAGCCTCCAGTTCCCGGGCAAAAATCGTTCCGTGGAGTTGTAGGGTAGCATGAAGAGACTGATGCACTTCAACAGTTCGATAAAGAAATTCCAGCCCTGACACACGTTCATGAATATACATACATGTGACCCAGTCCTGTATTCTTTATTAAAATTATCTCATTGATAAACAGTAAGTTGAGTAAATAAATAAATGTCTCATCAAAGCAGCTATGGCTTTTTAAAAAATTTCTTTTAAGAAAGGGAGGCAGGAGGAGGTCTGTGAGTTCTGAAATATATTCTTTGCACAGATGAAAGCAGCTGGGAAAATACAGGAGATCCATTACTATTACTTAGAAGTTGGCTTAATTATATTTTTGACTGAATGTTTGAAGTTGGATGGCGTGGTGCACTCTTCAGCAGCTCATAAAAGATTGCAGCTTCTCCTTCAGCTTCATAGGTTTACAATGTCGGTCCTATTAGTGCAAGGAGGGAAATACTCGATTATTCTGTAAAGTGTTCTTAAGGCAACAGAGAACTTCAAAAAAGAAAAGATCTCTTCCACCTCCAGGGTAAAAAAAAATTGCATATGGTCAGTGTTTTCTTGTTCAGAATACCAAACTGTTCATTGACACACAAATCTGTATCTCCCTGATATAATAAAAAAATATTTTTATTAAGAAATAGCATTTCCCTTTCAAACTAAATGGAAGAGGTGGATAAGATCACAGAGACCAGTAAAGTCATCTTTGAAAGAATAGATTTACATTTTCTTTGCAAAATAAGACAGGGCAGAGAGGTGTGATTTTGCAGGATTTTGGTCACTAGTGGTCATAACAGCCAGAAATGGTGCTGCTGAGAGGCTGCTTCTCTGGGGATGTTATTTCTTCCTTTCTCTATACAAAGCAAGTTAATTCTGACACACAAGCCCCCTCCCCCCATTTTTATTTGTGATTTGTATAAAAGACCTTGAATGCTTGTTAAATCTTAATTTGTAGATTAAAATGTACACTGAGTGCAAAAGTTTTGGTAAGTCATTTCTGAGACTGAGACAACCAAAATGATTTTGAAAAATATTTCTAAGATCACTGTGATATTAATCATTATAAGAATTAAGAAAAGATGTTATTACAAATGAATTAACGAAGTAGCAAAATAAGATATCCAAAAGTATGGTGAAATAATGGCAAATGAATATGTAAATTCAATTATTCTTTTCTTAGAAGAAATTGATTTAGAAAATATTCCCAAGATTTTGTTGCTCTGCTCTGCCAGTCCAAAGAGACTGTGAGTATGAAAGGTTTAACAAAATGTTGGAAAAGCTTTGATTAGTACTAGTTCTTCTTTGATTAAAAGTAATAAAGTACATTAGGTCCACATTTTGATTTCTGTTTGAAACACTTTTCCTTTCAAATTTAATATGGTTCATTATAGATACAGTTAGCAAAAATGACAAGGGTTACCTTATTTTTTCCATTCTCAGTCTAACCTTAATATAAGGAAGAATCTGGATTTCTAGACTCTCCTTCACCAGGAGCTGCATCCTACAGCAAAAGGCTTATTATCACTCACTGTGGTGATGAATTCGTGAGCTGAACAGAAATTTCTCAGCTGTTGAGGAATGTATTAAATGCTCCCAGTATACATTCTAGCAAGTTAATGAATATATATATATGCGTGTGTGTGTATAAAAATGTTATAAATAAATTTTTCTCCCTTCCATGAGTCTTTATGGCATAGTATGTTAACCCTATAAGCTCTGGTTTATATTTTATAGAGTATGGAGGGGTTTTCTGTTTATGTCAAAGGAATTTCAGGCTGGTTGACACAACCCTCAAATTGTGCCACCACCTGGACTGGGTGAAATGAGGGATTATTGAGTCTGCTGTTCATGGGAGCTTCCGAATTCAGAAGCTGAATTTAAAAGACAAAACTGAGGTTAACAACAAGCTGCAGGATAAAAAGAGACAGGAGTCTCCAGCCGTGGAAAATCCCCAAGCTAGTCTTGGCCACCTTGATTTGCAGCCCGTCACTCATATTAATTCAGCTCCTCTGCATAAAAACATCAGGCTGCCCATGTGACACTCCCTGTTCCCTTGGATGTCTAAACTGTACCAACAGCTACAGCAGGATTCTTCCATCTGCAGCCAGGCAGGAGATCAAGAGCTCTCAGCTTTAGATAAATCTGATACCACCCTTTCTATCTGTATCTGGGGTTTCAATACTACTGACATAGTATTAGTGACTGTATCTTCTTTGTAGTCTACTTACACAGCAAGAAATCAACAGCACATTTAGACTATGCTCAAATAATGAAACCCAGAAGTGGTCCCTGCATCCTGCTCTTACTCCTGGCTCCATCTGAACATTTGTTTTAGGACAAGGCCATTTCTACAGAGCTCATGCACTCTTATTCCAGATTTCAGCTACTCAGCTGATCATAGTAAAAATAAGCCAGTCTGTTCTTTAGAAGTAAATCTCTTTCTTCAGACTTAACTCTGTCTTGGAGCTTAATGTGACTCTGAGACACCTGAAGTCAGGTCTATCCTCTCTAATAACAGATAATGTAGAACAGATGTCAATTATTTTTTCCTTTCCCTGGATCTATTGAAACCTCAGTTTTTCAGAAAGTGGAGTGTAAATCAATGGTCCTTTTCCCTATAATTATCATCAGTAGCCGCACACCACAATTTCCAGAGCAGAAAGCAGACTGTCTTTCCTTTGGTTTGATCCCTTCTCCCTGCACGCTGCTGCCTGCAGGAGATTCAGAGGGCTGCAAGGCTGTGAAAACTGCGTGGGATGAAACCCCAAACAGGAAAGAATCTGTTGTGCAAAAAGCCTTTTGTCAGCTGAAAATTGCACTTGTAAAAAAACACAGAAACCCCAAAGCTTGTAGTTAAAGAGTAACATCTTTAGGTCTAATTTATATTGACAGCGCAATAGAGCTATTGCTCAGGCTCTGTCTCCTCTCGCCCCATCACAGCAAGGGTGTTATTAAGTGATAAATCAATTTCTACAAGGCAAACTGAAGATTAAGTCCTTACACAATGTTCATTTGCAATTGAAAGGAAATAGAAATACCCTGGGACAGGGGCTTGGTGACCCTTTTCAAGGGCCAAGCTTGAATAAACACCCCACATGCCAGCACAAGGCTGTGATCAGTATTTGAAGTCCTGAGTGAATGCTATTTCTCAGAATCTGATCCAATAACGATTTCTTCTTTAAATTAATAAAGCCCTTGAACAAATAATTTGGGTTTAAATGGTCACTGTAGGGAGAAATGTCATTCTTTGGTTCTGATGGCAGCTCTCAGCTGTTGCAAACCGGTGGCCAAACAGCAAGATTGGCTTGGACCACGACCTGCCTCATCTCAAATCCTTTGCCAGGTGAGGGGCAGGGGTTAATTTTGGTAATCCAGAAGAAGACATAGGGAAGCCTGGCAAGGAGCAGACCCATAAGTGATGGATTTGGTCTCCAGGTACAGCATAAATTCTTTGTCATGTGAGATGAGAGCATCTCCCTTTGAGCTGTGGCTGCAGTGGTTACATCCTCTCCTGCATCCAGGGAAAGCTGGAGTGGAAAACTCACTACAGCTGTTTACAGTGCCATTAACAAAAACCAAATGGGAAGAGCCCCCCATCCCAGCTTCTTCTCAGCAATTTAACTAACAGTGTCATACACAGAATGGAAGCAGGGGGAAGAAGTGGAAAAAAATAAGAATTTTTCCATTCAGCCTGGCAAGAGTTCTATGAAAGGGCCTCCACAACTGCCCCCTTTGAGGTGGCATTGAGTGCTCAGGCAGCAAACACAGCTGGGAGACGACAGGAAGTGATGCTTAATGGAAATGCAGTTACTCAGAAGATCAAGGTGAGCTTCTGAGATGATGCCTGCTTTCTTCTCCCTGCCAATACCCCCTCAGCAGTGCTGGAGGAACTGGTGACAGGCTAATACCTCTTTTACCCTTAGCATGAAGTCAGCTGCTCCAAAGATGTGATCACCCTTCTCCTTTGGCTCTTCTTTGCTCTGAGGAGGAATTTTGGTACGGTTTGTCACCTTATCAGTTGTGCTTTCCCCTGGTTCAGTGACCTCTGTAACATCTCATCCAGCTCAGAAGTGAATGATGCACATATTCAGCCATTGCAGAGTTCAGCTGACCTTTCGGTCAGCTTTAGCTGCAGGTTTACTCTTAGGATCTTTCACTAAGCCAGGTGAGTTTTTAATTTTGTTTAGGGTGGTTGGTTTCTTTTTTTTTTTGCAAGGCAGCTTGTAACTGATCCATTGACTGTGGTAGCTGTAGAACAGTGAGAAAGCAAGAGGAAAAACTGTCACAGTATGGGAGAATGAAATTGTTTAGGAGCAGAGGGATTAGTGGTTTGCAGGCAAAGTCATTTCAGAAGCCATCACAGGAGAGAGGAAATCCTGCCTTTCCACCTCTCCCTCAGTGTGCCCTTTGCAGAAGGACCAGGCTTTCAGTAATCCCAGTCTTTGCACACTGGAATGGGTTAGGGAGGGCTCTCATGAGCTCTTCAGCTGGGAGGTGTGAGGGGGTGGCAATCCCTGCATGTCAGGGGCTGAGTGGAAACTTCTACAGCTGGCAGAGAGGATGTGAGCCAAGGGCCTCTGAAAGCAGCGGGTGCTCAGCTCCCTGCAGGCTCTTCCCTGTCATTAATGGGCTCTGTGTGTTTCCGTGGTCTCATTAACAATGCAGCAGCCATACACAGTATCACAGGGCCATTGCTGCAAATGGCACTACTTCAGATCATTACTATAGATTGCTGTAGCATTATTTCTCTCCCAGCAACAGTTTCATTTCAGTTTAACCAGATTCCATCAAATATTCAAATGCAAACAGATATTCAGCTGCAGTGGAAGGTGGTTTGCTGGCATCAAGTCAAGGCTTTCAAAGGTTTTCATGTTTTTTCAATCATTCCCTCCACCCATGAGATGTTTATTGCTGACTACCAGGAGAGAAGACATAACAATGAATGGGGGAAGAAAAAGGGAGCAAACCTCTAAACCACAGCTGAGCAATAGGCAATGTACTTTGTCCCCAGAAAGCTGTTTTCAGTGTTTCTGTTTGTTTTAGAGCTGGTTATATTACGATTTGAAGAATAAAAATGCCATAACCTTGTGGCTGGTGTCTTTATCTCTTTTCATCTCACCTACTACAGGTTAACACTAGTTTAAAAAAAAGTTTTTACTGTTCTTCAGCACTTCATAAAAGCACAGAAACCTTGAGAAAAATCTCTTGGATTCCTCCAAACCTTGTTTGTTTGCATGTTTTCCCACTCATCTGGGAGCTGCCCTTGCTGGACTTATCACCAGAACAAGCAGGACTTATTGTCAGGGACAAAAAAAGAGTAATAAAGCTCTAAAAGATAACAAAATGACACTGAATCCCTATGAAATTCAAAGCACACTTACATATTTTCAGGTCTCACTGTCAGTACAAATGCCAGGTTACTACAAACCTGGATAATTTAGCACACAGGTGATGGTGACAGCCTGGGAGGTGGCAGCAGGCAGGACTTGTCCTGGGAGCCAGCTGAGGTCAGGTGCCCCCCGAGGAGCAGAGAGACGGGGCTGCTGCTACCCTAGAAGCCCATGGCCCCACTGGGCAGCGAGGGCTGGCAGAAAGAGCAGCAGCAGCTCCACTGCTCGCCAAGGAACAGCAGCAGAGCAAAACTGAGGGCCAGATTCAGGCCAACAGTCACACTGCACACAAAATGTGTCCAACTCAGACTCCACAGCTTCTTCGTCACCCGAACAGGGGTGGGCGGCCTTGGAAAGTAGGTGACCTGAAACCACTGAGCTCCCACTCCTGCATTTGGGGCATGATTCTTCACACCTCCAATTCAGCAGCTAAACCAAGGTGAGAAGCTGTACCACGGCTGCCTGTTCCTGGTCTCACCCCACCATCCACCACTCGCTCCACTGTGCCAGCAGGGCAGGGGGGTGACATCCTCTTAAACTGCCTTCACCTTCAAACCTCATCTCACACAGCCACTCACCACCCTAGGCACCGTGCACAGCAATATCCAAGACTCGAAAAAAGGCCGTCCTCCTGGAGGTATACCTGTTGTGGCACAAATCGTCTAGGAGGCACCTTGTAGAACAAGCCACCAGCATTATCTGTGCCCATCAAAGTCCTTTATCAGAGATGCAGTCTTCCCCATTCATGTAACACAGTAATTTGTTAACTAACAGGTAGAAGACCATCAATAAAGAGCACACAAAGAGGGGAAGGGAGATATGGAGAACAAAGGCACAGCTGCTGCTGCTGGAAATACCCATGTGATAGCATTCCAGCATGCGGGACTTTGAAGTTTTGCATCTTTGTGTTGGACAATTTGTTGCACAAAACACAACAAAAAGAATTCAAAGCTGGTTTGCCCCCATTCTCTTCATGATAGAAATCTGCTCCTTTTGCAAATAAACCGTGTTTTCCCCAGCTCATCCCTCTCTGAATGGGGGAGCGGGCAGAAACAAATTAATCATGCTTACACTGCCTATTTGGTTTTTGCTCATTGCTCTAAGCTCCTTTGTGATCTCTCTCAAAATATTTTCATCTGCTTGTTTAGGGAGAAACTTTCCTCCAGGCAGTAATGCATAATATAGTAATACAGGACATTGCAGCAAATTTCTTCTTGTCGAAAAAAAAAATCCAAGGTAGATTTGGTCTCCCATTTGAATTCCCATTCGCTTACCTAAACAATAATGCTCTTATCCCCACTGTGAAAGGAAAGTCAATACATTGCACTTAATGATGTTTTTCTGTGGTCTGCCTATTCTCTGCATTCTAATTTTCAGCGTTAACTTCCAGACACATCTAATGTTTCATAAAAGGCAATGATCCATCTCAAATTTCTTGGGACATGTCTCATTTTCTGAAAGATGTGTGGTGTTTACTGCTGGCTGAGGGGAAAAAAAAAATCTTATTTCTCTCTGTTGGCCTTTATATCCCAGATTTTATGTCTTTTTAAACCCAGATGGAGAAAATAGAAAAGGTGTTGACCCCCATTTTATGGAATTTCTACCCAATCAGTTTTTCTCTCGCTGATTTCCTAGGGTTAATTGTACATCCTGAAAGTGAGGTTTTCAAATTGTTAAGGGCAATATTTTCGTAATTGTAGCATTTAGATTGATGCTTGGGGTCCTGGCTGTGTTTAGTGACTGTGTTTATCTGGTTTGCCATCTCTGTCTCAGCCCTGCAGAAGGGCCGGCTGTCTTTCATCTGTTCCCCTGCTGCACCACAACTGCTCTGCTCGGCTGATTTAATGAAAGGTATCGTTTCTCCCTCTGCATCTTCCCTTACTCCTCTTCTGGGAAACATTTCCAGTTCCTGATAATTACAGGAGGGATGCCTTGGGCTTTCTGGATATCTTTTCTCAGTTAAAGTCTTGCCTGGATATAAAAGGATCCATTTGCCCAGGGACAGACCTTGGCCTTCTCTGAAGGAAGTGGAAGTGGAGTTTACAGCTAATATATTCCCTGTGTTTTGGTGTAAATGTCTAGACCCACCTCACTTGTCCCAGTTGAGCCCGCACAGCCTTTTCCACTTATTTCCAGCCCCTAGGGAATACATGCTGGATCTGCCCAAACAATATGCTACAAAGCCCTGATAATATTCTGGGGAATGCTGATTCCAGGAGGGCCTGAGCTGTTCTGTTTTATTCAATGCAGTAATCAGAGCAGTATAGAGGAGCAGGAAGGGCAGATGAAGAATATCCATGCAGGATTCCCATCACAAATGCTGCTCAGCACACCTCCACAACCCATGACCCCGATGAAGCTGCATGGCTTGTGCTGACACAAGGATACATGTAGGAAGCCATAAATCCAAGGCAGTACACCAGCTTCACTGCTCCATTACACAGCACAGAGACAACTCTTTACACCCACAATAATGCTCAGGAATCAAAGTCAAATAAGTAAGAGCTTTGTGGAGGATTTCATGTATTGATTTGTAAATAGACAAACCAATTTTGCCTGACTCCCTTAAGACATTATTGATATTTCCTGCTACAAAATCTTCCCTTCTTTTGTATGTATTTATCAAGGACAAAGCAAATAAATGACAGGACTTGTGTTTCATAAGGGTATCTATGGAATGAACTGTCAAGGATTTAGTTTCCTATTTCCCTTGCTCCAGCTAAGTCTTTAACTGATACTATATAGCAATGAGTAGAATTCTTTTATCCATTCTTTATTGGTTTGGTTAAATTTGGGACTGACACAAAGCTCTGATAGGTACTCAGCCTCTTATATGACTCTTTCACATTTGCAGATTCTTAATTATTCATACAGAATGTGTGACCTCGCATAAGGAAACAGAAATCAGATTTAGGGTATATCTCTGGATCTTTAACCACCACTTTCAATAACAGATGGACAATCACTTGGTGAGGAGGTACCTTCTGGTGCAGGAGACCCAAGATCTAATGGTCCAGTGCTCAGCACCTCTGTGTGATTCCTCTGTAAGCAGGAACCAAAGTTAAATAAATACAATAGCACTGAGCAATGAGAGAACTCATTTGCTCAAAAAGAAATTTTAAAAAAAATAATGACCTATAATATATTAACAAAATGTATTTAAATCTGTTGTGCATTCTACAGGAACTGATTAATCGGGTTTAAAGGAAAGTAAATCCCATTGTGCTGCGTCTGTGCAGGGCTGTGGAGGTATCCAAACATGCCAAAGCAATGCCTTGCTGGATATTGAAATACAGCAGGGAGTATAATTCCCTCTGCTGCTGTGTATTAGATTAAATCCTAGCCTTTTGTGATCCTGGCAGAGAAGATGTTCTAGCTGAGAATATCCCAAGTGTTTTTACTAATTAACCATTTCCAGAATTTACCATCCCTAAAGCATGAGTCAGATTCCAAGAAAGTGTGATATTTAAACTTTTTTTTTAATGCACCTTCTGCTTCCTAAACCATAGCATTGAATTCAGGCTTTTCTGTGCAATCCTGTAGCTGAGATTTCTATCTAATCGTGCATCTGCAGGAGTTTCAGTGCTGAGAAAAACACAACATATTATGAGAGTCAGTGAGTTTCAGTCTGTTTGGCAGCGATGAAAAAATGTATTTCCATCAGTTTCCTTCATGATGCGGGTTTTGCATTACTATTCCAGGTTGTTTCAATGCATAAAAAAATGGGAAAGACCTTTACTGAAAGAGATTCACACAGTTTATTCCAAGTGGTTTGAAATGATGCAATAGAAATCATCCCCCTGACTGAGCAAGACAGCATCAAGCCTTATGTGGGCAGGGTCCCCATGAAAAGCTCTGTGCAGGGTCTCAGCCTGTTTGTTTGGTTCCCAATTACCTGAAACAATAAGGTGAGTTCTTTTCTCTTGCTCTTACCTCTTCTGGACCAAAAGCAAATACATTTACAAGAACCCCAAGTAGCCAAACCCCTCACATCAGAGAAAACATCAAAGTTTGTAAGATACAGGCTCTGTTTGATGCCAGCAGCTCACAGACATATTTTTTTATTTCCATTTGGACAATTAACTAAAACAGGACTCTAAGGGGATGGAGAATTAAAACCAAAAGGCAGATGTTCTGCATGGTGTGGGCTGTGCTTTCCTGTCTCATTATCAGCTGCTTTCTGGTGGAGACAAAATGTTTCTTCATCTCTTGAAGAGCTCCAGCCCTTTGCACACCACCTCTTTACCTAGGAAGGAATTAATGACTAATGTGGATGTTTTGGCAGTGATGAAAGCTTCAGTATTCACCATGCCAGCTCTCGTATTCAGCCAATCCATGCTGCCAGAAAACTCCACCAGCTCTACCTCTGTCAGGTGATAGTGAAGTGTGTGTGAACAAAGTCACTGTGGGTTCATCTCCCTGCCCTGCCCTGATTGCATGAGCCAATTCTACTGAAATCAAAAGCGAATGCGAAAACCAGGAAATCAAATTAATTCCTGGGAGAGATCCATAAAGTGAAAAACTTTAAATGAGACATTTTTCATCCACAAAGGAGAGCACTCAGGGTCACACTGTGCCATCTCTCCACATTAAACATTTTATTGGTTTTATCTTTCCCAAGCTTGAAGGGTCTTTTAGATGATTAAAATTTCTGGTGAACACGATCTGAGCGAGGGGAAGGTGTGATGAAGCCAAACTTCCTTCCACAGGGCAGGCACATCAAAATCTCTACATAATTGACATTTGGGAATGGTTTCTTTGGAATCCTCGAAGCAGCTTAAAAAATAATGATGACCCTCTGTCCTTCTGCTCTATTACCCTCAACATACTTTTTCTTTCACATGGATGTGTGCCATAACATGGACAAATACCAGGGAAAGTTAGTCTGAGGAAGAAGTTCTGTTTAAATCCAGGGCTAAGCCATTTCCACATGAACAGGCTAAGCAGTACAGAGGAATCTGAGATGAGGAGGATGTTAGTTATCCTGAAACATTCATCAGCACTGCCAGCACAACTGTTTGACTAGGAAGGAATCTGTGGAGCCATTGCTGTTGCTCTTGGCTGCCAGTTTGGAGCTCATCAGGTGGAGACAAAAGTAAAGGCATTGTGTGCAAAACAGCAGATGCACAGTGACTCCCTCAAACACTGCCAGGTCAGGATTAAGGGTGTTTTGCTTCACTGCCCTGATCCAATCTCACTCAGGAAGGGGTGACTGTGGGACTGTAATTCTCCCGACAGCTGCTGCAGGTTGGCTCATGCTGCTGTGCTGCCCCGGGTCAGGGCTCCACACCAGGATGGTCACAACGTTTTTGTTGAGGAGAAAATTGTCTTTTTGGGCTGCCAGTGGCTTTACTGCAAATACAGCACCTCGAGACAAACTTTTATTTATGAGAACAAACTGTTGCGATAGGGCAAGAGGTAATGGTTTTACACTGAAGGGGGGGGTTGATTTAGATTAGATATATGGAAGAAGCTTTTTGAAACACTGGCACAGGCTGCCCAGAGAGGTGATGGATGCCCCATTCCTGGAAACATTCAAGGTCAGGTCGGACAGGGCTCTAAGCAACTTGATCGAGTTGAAGATGTTCCTGCTCACTGCAGGGGATTAGATGGGCTTTAAGGGTCCCTTCCCTCTGCCTGTTGATGTTCACAGAGAGACAGAGCAGGTTTAGAGTTTAAGCATTTTTTTTATTTCCCTGAAAGATGTGGGTGTCCTGCTAATTGCCAGGATCTGCTTCCAGGGGAAAATGGAAACTAAGATGGATAGCTGCTGTTAGCAATGTCTGCTTCATTTTCAAAAACAGCTTTTTGTTTTCTTTTGGTCGCCTGTCTAATAAGTGCAGAGCAACTACCAAAGTCATTACACACAACAGGAAATGGCTTTGGGCCATGGCAAGCTGGGTTGTTTTTGAGCTGGCAACTGAAAATGAAATTTCTATGTGCTGTTTACCAGCCCTCTGTGCCTCTCATTCCCCCCTCTCCTTCCTCCCTGCCTGCCCTTTATCTCACGGTGGTTTGAATCTGTCGTTGATGGATGATATCCAAAATCAGGTCCTGTCCCCACTGCCAGATGTGAGTGTCAGGCAGACCGTGACTGCTGTGCAGAAAGTGGCCTCAATTTTAAAATGTTGAACAAAGGAAAATTCTCATCCTCGGAAATAATGACTAAAAAGAGAAGAAAAATAATGGTTTACTGCTGTGGGTTTGGCTCCTTCCTGCTTTCATGGCTCCTGATTCTGGCACCACCACCATCCTGCCCTGATGGTTACTGAGCCTGGGGCAGCCTGGGGTTGATGGTACAATCACCCTTTCCACACACTCCTCCATTGGGCTCTTCATTTTCTCCATACAGATCATTTCATCAGCCAGCATGAAGGGAAGAAATGATCTTCCCTTGGAAGGACTGGAATGTAGAGGGTCTCCTCTGCAGCCAGAGGCTTTTCTGGCCCCAGCCTGGAATGTGGCTGAGTGGTAACAGGGTTCCAGGAGCTCAGTGCAACAGGGCAAATGTTCATGTTCCTGGGCTGTAAGGGGGACTAGATTTTTGATGTTCAAGATCAGGTCGTGGAGGAGGAGAAGATCAAAAATTGGTAGGATGTAGTTGAGGAGGGAGCAGCATCTGGAGACAGCAGAAAGAAGTAATGGGGTAGTAATGGCTGGAGGGAGAACAGTGACATAATGGTGGCAGGGAATGGGGGGACAGTGCCCAGAGCCAAGCAGGAAGCAAATGGACTGTTCAGAGCACACTTGCTCCTTTTGGCTCATAATGCAGTTGATAATCTTTTTTTAATTGCATTTTCTTCTTTTTTCATCATCTGCCCATACTAACAGCCCTGCTTCTAATCCTCAGAAAGGTAACATTTGGGAATAGTTTGCTAGCCAAAATACTAGGGGTGAGAAATCTAACAGGTTTCAGGATGGAGTTTGCTAAATTTATCAAAGATATTAAGCAGTGGATGTGCCTATGAGATTCAGTACCCTTGGAATCCCCTTTGGGCCTGTTTCCTAGGTTCCTATCTAAAAGCACTTTGCAAACATTTAGCCTATAAGCCTCAACAACTGGTAAGCTGATATTATCACTTTTATTTTTTATCTAGGGAACATTAGACACAGAAAAGAGTTGGTCAAAAATATTGTTGCCAATGAATTTAGTGGAATTACTAACTGCTTAAAGAGAAGTATGTGCTTCAGTGCTCAGGGTCAGAGCCTCCCTTGTGCTCACTTAGACCCATTTGTGCCTTACAAATGACACCCTCTTTAGGACGCCAGCTGGCCCCTCAGCTTCCTAGTTGCCTAATGCGTCCTGTCTTTCCACCACTGCCTTTCACATTCCCAGTCAGATGGCACTGGGCATTTTAATACCTTTGACAGCTAGAGGAGTACAGGAATGCATCACACGTTATTCTAGATAGTTAATGGAGAACTAATGAGACAACAGCTGCCAAACACCACCGTGTCCTGCTCAGCACACCCACAGTCCTTCTCGCTCCTTTCCCCTCTCCGTGTCGGCAGTAGGAGCAGGTCAGTGACGGAGATGGTGGTGATGGTGGTTTGGGTCTGGCTGCAAAGTGGGAGCAGAACAGACCTTCACCCAAATGGTTCTGCTCTACAGATGTATTACCTCATACAAATGGATTTTTCCAGCTGCCTTGCAGGGATTGTGTATCACTTACCAGGGAGAGTATGAGCTAGAGAGGGAAAGGGAGAAACTCAATAGACTTACTGCCAGTTTTAGTCAGGAGCAGACAGCCATTTCTATAGCCAGAAGAAGCAAAAATTAGTGAAAGCCCAAAAATTATTTTTTTTTTCCTTTCCTGCTTGCTCAATGATTTTTTTTTTGGTTGTCATTCCTAGCATCCAATTTTGAAAATAGAGTCTGCAGCTCCATAAATGTTCAAAGCTCTTCACCTCCAAACATTGTTACTGCATGCTTTTGGGGAATGAGCAGACACAGCCCTCCACTTCCACCTTGTAGAGCAAGAATGTCTGATCAATAAATTTTACTGCTGTAGCAGTAACTGTGGTAGTAACTAAACTAAACTACAGGAGCTGACAGAATGGCTGGATTGATATTCTGTCAGGATGAGAAAGAATTGCTACATAGAAAACTTTAAATGTTCATGAACGATCAACCATAAAATATTTTTTCCATAAGACATTTTTTAAGGACAATAAATTAGCTGCATGGAAATATTTGTCGCCCAGAGAACCTGACCCAAATGATATTGTGTGGATGTGTTTCAGCTTCTCAAAACTCCTTCACTTCTTTTTTAAAGTGACACTATGCAAATCCAGAGTCAGCTTTGCACAGGTAGCTGAGAGTGGACCATCTGGCTACTCTCCATGACTGTGTGTTTAGGTCTACTGCTAAAACCAGCAAGGAGATAGTGGAGAATTATTTCTACCAAATTAAAAAGACAGCTGAGCTCAGAAAGCCTGAAGGTAAAGGTCTATGTAATTGTTGCAAATATTGATTCAGTCTCACGGCTGCTACCAAACCTCCCTGGCACCAGAGCGGGGAAGAATTACACTGAAACCAGACCACTGTCTGAATCACACAGAGTTCCATTCTGGGCAAAAAAATGGAAACTTCTGTAGGTAAAAAGCCAGGAGACTAAATTTCACAGAGGTACAGACGTCTCAGAATCATATTTTGGCAAGTTCTGAAAAAGGAAAAACACTCATTGACTGTAACTATTTATGTCCCTTTAATCATTTTCTGCAAACTCATCATCATTTCTCAACAGTACTTCAGCTAAAATAATGCATGACCCTCATGCATGGATCCATTGGCGTGGCCAAGGTAAGCCATAAGCAGAAAGTTAAATTTCCATCATTAAAGTCTTAAATACAATTTACTTCTTATCATATGTAGGCAGCCCTGTAGAGCCTCCACCCATCAAAACTGGCTACTTGCACTCAGAACAAGCGAAAGGGTAAAAACTTATTTAACACACTCTCAATTTGTCTGTTCAAAGGCCTTTTCTTGTTGTATTTACTGCAGATAAAAGGCTCTGGGATAACCAAACAAGCTGTTGGTACTTATCCAAGTTGAATGAAATCTTAAGAACCTTCTCCTCTTTTCTTGCAAGCAAATCTTGGCCACATTGAAACAAAAGGCAAAATTCCTGTCACTTAGTTGGGGCTTTAGCCATTCCATCCCCATGTTGCCAGCAGTTATTCCTGGGAGTGGGCTTGATGCCTCCTTATTTCACATGATGAATTGATCCTTGTTCAGGACACAGAGGGGTCCCATTGCCAAGTGTGTAGAGTGAGCACAGGAAGGGGTGAGCTGGGCTGAAACAAGATGCTTGGCCAAGACAGCTGGTTTCTGTCCAGCTGCCCTGTGCTGTGCCTGAACAAGCAATTGGGGTTGTTTTCTCTTTCTTTTTTTTTTTTTTGTTCAGAAACTAGTGGGCCTGAATAAGTTATTTGCAGGCTGGGTTGGCAAAATGCTCCCTAAGAGCAGGTCTGCATATCACTGCTGGGGGCTGGCATCCTGCCTCTTCTAACAGTGTTCCAGTGAATCGCTGTCTGCGTAGGGTACCAGAAACAAACTCACAATGGTCTATGAAGAAGCACCTTCCTTTCACAGATAAATTCCAGTGCATGCCACAAAATTAGGTGAAATAACCTAAAATAACTGCCTAATAAATAGTGGTGTGCCATATCTTCATAACACTTTATGAGCAGTAATCATTGATTCATTAAAATAGCGCGTGTGTCTCTTGTTTTTCTGCAGTCTCTTGTTTTTCCGCACAGTGCAACGTAGGAAAGCATCCACCTTGAATATTAATGGATGAATCATTTAAACAGTTTGCAGCTTCAGATAAACAATGAAGTGCAATCCACATCTTGTTAGAGTAAATGAAATATCTGGGGAGGAAAAAAAACCCACATTTACAGCCACGACTAGGATTAAATCAGGGGTATGGGAATAAGAAGAGGAAAAAAGTGTTTTGGCAGCTTTCTGAGTCAATCTCTGTCCTCAGCATCCAGATCAATCGTGTGAGAGACAGTCATCAGCCCATCCCTTTGCTTGTTCCCCCCTCACATCACTTTCCTGGATCCTTTGGTGTTTCCCAGTTACAGATCAGAGTCTGACCATCAGCATCCTCACCACGGTTATTCTGGCTGCAGCAATAAAAGATGGCCACCCTTAGGTGGCTCCCATGGGTCACAAGCAGAGGAGATGTCTAGAAGGCACATGAGTCAGGGAGATTCCAAGGGAACATGAGCCAGGGAAGTCCAGGATAACCCCAAGGGAGTAAACTCAGAAGAAGAAGGTCCAACTCTAAATATCTGAGTGTATTGCTGTCACCAGTAGAAAAACCATCAGGTAGATCAAGCTATGATGATAAAATTAAGGGGATCCTGCTCTGGAATCTTCTTTTGATCTCCTCCCTTGGCACACAGGTTATGGGAACTTTGAGCACATGCCAGGAGGAAAAACACTCTGACTGGGAACACAAATCATGCATTTCCAAGAAGTCCAACCCCAATCCTTTATCTGGACAAAGCAGCTTGAAACATCACTGTATTCAACAGCCCTACAAAAATTCAGCCAAAAGATAAACTGCTCTGCTGTAATATAAAAGCACATGCAGCAATGAGCTGTGCTGGGAAAGCTTGAGAACAGACTCACAGCTCAGTGGATGGGATTAAGGGCTGGAATTGCTTTTACAGCCTGGCTTCTGGTTAACCCTGTAGTGTGTGTGTGGGTCTGCAGCTTCTCCGCAGGTTTGTATGAGCAGCACAAGGCTGGAGACAGCTTTTGAGGCAGTGAACCAGCCTGTGAAAACTTACTGCTCATCAGCAGTGTGGAGGCAGGAAACGTCAGCTGCGGTTTTCTCAAGGTAAAGTATCTGTCCAGCCGTCTGGTCACAATCTTCTTTCTTATCCAAACAAGGTTGTGAAGCCTCTTCCACTAAAAGCTGCCTAAAAAGCTACATAAGGAATGGACCTTTTTTGCACACACACAGATTTGGCCAATAAACACTTTTTCAGAGACAATAAAACCTGTAAACATTTATTTAACATATTTCCTTGCACCATATAAGCTGGGTGTGACATTTCAGAGTTCCTCTGAGTGAAAGCCTCTACAATAGTTATTAAAAAAAATGCATTAGTTTCATACTGTTATAATATCTAGGTCTTCAGCATTCTCTGCAATTGCTCCCCACCTGTTGGGAGGAATACTGGGACAACTGTGTTCTCATATGCATTGTGCCAGTTCCCAAAAAATCTCACTGCATCCACATGAGGAGATAAGAACTGATTTGATGAGGGTTCTGGGTTACACACTAATAGGATAATATGTTTTTCTGACAGAGAGCAGCTTGCAATAGCCACAGACTGCGAGGTAGGACTTAGCAAATATTTTAATAGGCAAGAAACCTTTACAAATGAGAGGAGTCCCATTAAACTCAGAGTAAATGTGGGTAGAAGATAATTTCTTTATATTATTATATTTCATGTGACCATTTCTAAGAGAAAGACAAACTTCTAAGACAAAACATAGAAATCATTGGATTCAGCTGTCACTGAACCCAAATTTTTCCAGTGGTGCCCAAGATTTCCTGGACACATGTAAGGTCTAGCTTTTACACTTCAGTACGCTGATAGAATTTGCTGTGGCACAAACATGTCCGAGATTTCCATGTGATCTGGTCATATACCGGACAAAGAGATATTTCAGCTCTGTGTCTCCAGCCCATTAATTCCCAGGAAACAAAGTTTTTAGTTGAATTAAAAAGAAAAAAAAAAAAAAAGAAACATATCTAGAAATTGAATTCTCACAAGATTTTAGGGGATTACACAGAAGAAAATAACTTCTTTTCTCTGCTATCCTCAAGGATATCACCCACAACACACTCCTGGAAAACACACACTCCTAATTGGCTTGATTTGCTCTAAGAAGCAGCTACAGAATGGTCTCAGGTGATGCCCCTGCCTTCTTCAATTAAGGAGGGAGGAAATCAGCTCACACCACAGGGCTTTTAAGGGTCACTAAGGGCACCTGTAATCACCTGGGGGCTATGATCCAGGAAGCACCAGCAGGTGAGGAGGGTGCCAGGGCAGGAGCAGAGAAGGCTACTGTATTTCATTTCTGGTGAGTAGCTCCTGTTTATTTTAGGAAGCTTTTCCAATAAGTGGTGCTGACTTAGTACAGTACTTGTCTTCCTCTTGGTTTCAGTTGGTGAACTACTTGCTGCCTTTCTTGATCTGTGCCTTATGTCTTCACTGAGAAAAGTCTAAAAGAGTGAAAGAAGAATTATTCTCAGCTCAGGGCAGTGCCTATTATGGGGTACTCTGGCGAGAGCAGTACTCACTGTGTAGCTGAGCATTTATGTGCTGTTACTGAGTGAGCATTAGTGCTGCTGGAGGGTCCTGCCCTGTGGCCCTGCCTCACTGGGCTGTGTGTGTGCTCTGGAGTGACAGAGTTTATAGACAGAGTATTAACAGCAGCTGAAATAAGAAGTGAGCGGTTTTTGGTGAATGTGCTGAGGTGTAAAGTGCAGCAGCTCCAGCCAGTCAGTCATGTGGCTGCTGCACCCTTTCCAGCTGTATCTGACTCCAATCATCCCTCAATGGAAACAGTAGTGAGGACTTTATTGTGTTGAGGGCTCAAACAGTACCTCGTGCTCAGCCCTAGGGTGCTCTATGGGTCTGATACAATGTGCCAGGTAGGCTGTTGCTGTGGGGGATGCTGACATATGGGTGACTTAAACCATAAAGACCCTGGGGTATCAAAGGGTGAAAAACTTCATAGCTGTGCCTGCAGTCTAATGCAAGTACAGGTGTGGCTAAAAACCCCTGCCCTCCTCTGAAGTTGCAAAGTTAGAAGGTTGGGTAGCTTATTTTTTTCTCCCTATATGGGCTTTAAAGGAGATGAGGAAGTGAGACATGGATGGTATCAATCCTACAGAGTGTTCTGACAGTGCCAGTTTAGGACCCTTACCCCTATTTCCAGGCTATTTTATTTCTTAAACTCATTTTGCTGTGTTTTGACATTTTCATTGGAAAGCACCCCTCCTGCAGAGAGCAAAATCGGTGTTTAATGTGTTCCATGAAATTGCTCAACTCTGGACATTCCTTCTCTGTAACCCATTGGTCACGGCTGGGGTGAAAGCCATGCTTTCCTTCCAGTTCTGTTGTCCCCAGTAATAAGCCATAGAAGATGCATTACCAGATCAAAGATGACCTGCTGTGAAACTTCAGACCCTGGCTATTGATTTGTATGTGCTGCCTGCCACTGTTAACAAGCCCGGGACAGATGCAGTGCTGAGCTCAGTCTCTCCCGGTGCTCCTGGGTGCGGTTTCTGGCCAATTAGAACAAAGTAGCTCCAGAGAATGGATATTTTTAGATGGGAGAGGCAGGGATAAGGAAGAGTATTTCTGTGCCCCCTGGGCTGTCATGCTATCAGGGCAGATGTTTGGTGAAGCCATTCTGACTGTCACTGCCTTCTTGTCCTTGCTGTGGGTAGGAATGAGCCATGACCTGGTGTCAGGGCCATGTTTTTCTTATCTCCCCATGTATCATGATGCTCTAAGATCTGATCCTAGTTCTTCATGTCCATGATGTGTGCCTAGGGCTACAAGACATGCAGAAATGCTTCTTTCCACTCCCGTTTTGTTTCCCTCCTTCCCTAGCACCAAAGCCTTCAGGCCTGCTGGACTTTAAAAAGCTTTTTCCTGCTGAAGAATTCAGGTTTAGATTTCTTTATGGAAGCCCTTGTAGCTCTTATAGCTTGTCAAGAATAATTAAGAAAAATGAGAATATGAGACTTGGGAAAAGGTAATGGAAGTACCTAATTTGAGGGAAAAGCAGAAACCTTTGCTCAAGTTATTTATATACTGTAGTTCTTGAGCATCAATATTTGTTTTCCCTTAAGAGGTTGTACTTTCCTGAGTACACAGACAGGAAGACGTGGTTGTCCTGGGACTGGTTGGTAACTGGTGTCTGCTTTCCCAGTAGCTCTGGGCACTCGAGATGGAGGAGATAGAAAAATACACTTTCTATGTTAAATCTAGGCTTGACCAACTCCTCTATGGGGTGCTTCCTTCCTGTTATCCCCTTGGAGATTTGCTTGTTTCTCCAAGACTGATTCTTCAGCCCTTAAAGAGGTGATCCTGACAAAGCAGAGATGAGATCCTGTGCTTTGCTTGCCCTACATATGGAGTTGACACATAACAGTGCCAAAATAATCAGCTGTGTTTCACATCAGGAGGAGTGACCCCATTTTTCTATCCTGGGTAATGAAGTCCAGAGGAAGAAGGGTGCAACACAGGCTTACTCTTTCCCCAGCCTCTGTGCTCAGACTCCTGAGCCCCTTGTGAGAGATGCTTTAGGATTTGGACTGTCAGTCTGGTTTAAGTCCAGCCCACATTTTGGATACCTGTAACTAGATGTTGGGAAGCTCCCCTCTATTGCTACCACACATGGAGCTGTAGGAAGGAGTGACTGGAGTTAAATCTAGTTGTCCTGTTAGCTCCTTCCCAAACAGCTTTTGCCACCAACTGTTAAAATTATGCTTCCTGCAACTGGGGAGTTGAACATTGCATTACAGCCTGCACAGCTCTGCTCAGCCAACTATTTCTAATGAGTCCAGAGCAGTAAGTAGCTCCTGCTCTGCAGAGCACCCTGTTACCCTGCTGTACAATGACCCTGCTGCCCCTAGACCTGGAAAATCCTGGATCTGTTCCTCTGAAGACATGCTGCCCTCAGCAGTTATCTCCTGGGGTGTTTGGTCTCCTGACATGAGTCAAGAGTTCTGCTCTGTGTATGCAAGCTCTCTGCTGGCCTGGAGGGGTCTTCAGAGGGCATCGAGAAGGTGTAAGGCATTAGCTTTTATCTTTGCTTAATTTTTTCCTCTCACTGAGAGAATTAGGTTTTTGCAGTGTAAATTTATGTTTCAGTAGGCTCTTTCAAAGCATATGTTGCTCTATCCATACTCCATGTATAATAGAAAAGGGGCAGTGAGAGAGGATTTATTTATGCATGCAAGATGGATCTGACAATAGAGAGTATTGACAAAGATTTTATCTGAGCAATTATCCGAGTCTCATACAAACAGATCTATCCATCTCTGCAGCACCAGGCAGTTCACTTTGTGTTGTCTGGGGAGGGGCTTAAATCAAACACACAACAAAACGAGACTGAGGCAGAGTCTTGGGTTACACGTCTCTGAACAGGCTTTTGCTTTTTGCTGCTCAGATTTTTAGAGAATGTGTTTGAAGACAGTGTATGCCTTGAGCACATAAGGGTGTGCAGCAAAAGGTGAATAGAAGGTAGGATTGCTGCTTCTGGGGAAACAAACCACATTATTTCAAGGCTTTCTGGGGGAGCATCTCCACTTGGTGAATAGCTGCAAAGTGAGAAAAAGGCAACATGAATTTAGACACAAGCTCAGACAGACCTTGATGCTGGATGGACTGGAGAAGTTCGCAGTTGCCTGTAGCATAACCGAGTGGGGTGGCTCTCCTGGAGCTCTGGCCACTGGCAGGGCACTGGTCCAGAGGTCCCCTTAAGTGCAAAGAGGACTAAAGAACAAAAACCTACTGCCTTGAATTATGCTACAACAGAACTTCCTGGTGTCAGGAAATCCACATCACCTTTTTAACCATCAGCACAAAGTTGTTCCACTCTCTCCTCCCTTTTTTTGGCAAAGGTTTGGTATTTTTCAAAGGGATCTGAGTATTAATTCCTTGTTCCACTGGTTGCTGGTGGCTAAATTCTTTACCTCATCCTTAGTGCCTAAATCCAATATAGTTGTCTTTATGCCTTAGCTCTGCCTACATCCTTTTCCTGGATTGGCTTCACTGCATATTTTATTCTCAGCCCACCCAGCTGAGCTGTAATCTTTTGTCTTACTGCAAAGGTGCAGAGAGAGATAAAACAAAAGCACTCTAGTGAGATGTGGAAAAACCTGGCCCTGAGCAAGGATCTGTTCTGTGTTTGCAGTGTATGTATCAGCCATGCTTGGCAGACCAAGAAAATCAGTCTCTGGACTGTATAAATATGAATGATGTGAAGGAGGATTATATGCAGTAAAATAGCCTGGTTGCTTCTCCTACTTTGTTTATTTCCTTTCATTGATATTAATAAGTATCCTGTGGAGAGGACTGAGGTGTTGCTGTTGCTCTGCTAAAGTGTGTAAACAGATTTAAATAAAAATCAAGGCTATTTATCCTAAATTCCAATTTGCTGTGGCCTTTGGCTAAAGGTGCATATTTATGATGCGGTGTCAGAGTGGGTATGCATTGGTTATGACACCTAGACAGAAAACCAGGTGTGGGCAGAGGTTTAGGATGTGACTTGCTGTTGCATCTAACCAGGACCCTCCTATTGAAAAGTGCAGCCATCACCTTTCCCTACTGGCTCTTGGCATCACCCTCCCCCTGCTTCCTTTTCACCCACTCAGGGCAATTTAGATCAAGAAACTGATCTCCTGGAAGACATTTTTCTTTAATCTTCCTCCTCCTGTCAGACCAGCTCACTGAACTGACTCAGGCTAGGTGGCTCCAACCCTGCAACACTTAGGAGCCCTTGCAGGAACAGCTCTGCCTTACACAGCCTACTGCTGTGCTGCAGGGTGAATGGTGTGCTGAGAATCATGGAAATGTCCTGAGTTGGTGAGGGTTGGTCACAAGTAAGCAGCAGCCAAGGAAGGAGCAGGTTGGCTTCTCTGGGGCTAACGGGAGCAGTGTGGTGAGACTTTGATCAGGGTGTAATGATGTGCTTGGAGAGAAGCACAGGTTGCCCTTGTGCCCAGCATTTACCACTCCCCTTCCCCCTGGGAATCTGATGTCCCAAACACAGGGTTTATTCATCTGTAACTCCTTGTTGGCATTGATGCATCTCCCTGGGAGCCTCATTTTGCAGCGGGGTGTGGAACATATGAAGGAACTCAAAGAACACGGGTTCAGTAACCCCATGCTGGGGAGTGGGAGCTGTCAGTGTGATGGAGTGGGAAAAGCAGGACAAAGTGGCTGCAAAACTATCCCTGGCCACAAGAGGGTGGCCTAAGGTGGCACTTATTCTGGAAAGTATCATATTTTGAGGTTAGAAAAAGCTGTTTATGTGCATTTCTGAATTCCATCAGAAGCACAAGTGCTGGAATATAAGAAAGTGATTTCACTGTGATTTTCCTGCTGTGATTTGCAGATCAAAGGAGTTTAGGTAGTTTATTTGGACAAGTTTTTCTTAAGTGTTCAAACTTCCTTGGTGCTTATCAGCATGATGTTAACTCCAGCAAGAATGAAGGATGCTGGAAGTCCTAAACAGTTTGTGAATTGTTCAGAACCTACAGCAGAGTTACAGTGCCCAAGAGGCTCTATTTGAGATCTGTAGAACTGCTGAAAGTGGGATGCTTTTCTACTTCTATATCTGGAGAAAAGGAAACATAATAGACTAGTTCCCCTTCTTTCTCTACAATGAATTCAACTTCTTCAAAGCACATCTATTTTCTTCTCTGCCTGTATTTGGCTATTATCTTTGCCTTAGTTTTCAGACCTCATGAGATAAATCATCTTCACATGGCAAAGCCATGAGATTTTATACACTTTTCCTAGCTGGTACAGGCATAACTGCAATTAGAGAGAACTTGTTTTTGCATTGAACCAAGAGCTGAAAAAATCCCTTTTGATGAGTGTTCTCTCCAAGATAACTGATGTCAATCACATCATTACCATGGGCTTTGTAACCTGTTCCACAGCATCCAGCAGCAAAGAACATCCTATTGTCCCAAGGGTTTGTTTTTTGGTTTTTTTTTTTAAAAAGGGATGGTTGAGTAGAAGTGAGGATAGGGGGTGTTGCATTTTGTATTAAACCAGTACTTACTAGTTTATATTTATCCTAGAATCCTTTCCTAGGAAGAATAGTTATTATAGCTGATGGGGAGAATCTGCAGAGATCTAGCTTAGCAGCAGGCAGCCTGGAGGCAAGGCGTGTTTGCAGGAAAGGGGGCTCTAGGTGCCTGGAATTCTTGCTTCAAAGGGGCTACAACAGGCAACCAAGATGTGGTGAGTGATGACTAAGGGTACCTCAGGTGGGAGCCAACAGTCCTGGGGGGAAATGGTGTCAGGTCACCGTGAATTGAGCCCTCAGTAAAAGATGAATGCTGGTTAGGAAGCCATATGTGAAGAGACAATAACTAATTCAAAAAGGGTTCAGATGTGAGCTGTGAGAGGTTCATGGAGGATCCAAGCCAAGCATCTTCACCCCACAAAGCTTCTGAGGCTGATTATGCTCGTAGTAGCACTTGGCTGTTTCACAAAGCAGCCAAGGCAGATGTTCAGTCCCAGGAACACAGATTTTCTGCAGGGGGTTAATTTACCTTCTTATTGCTTTATTCTTCCCTTTGCTGGAAAGGTGCTTTGATTTGCAAAGCAGAGAAGCCATCACAAGCTTCTGAATGGGGTAGTCCTAGAGAGCAGTGGCCTTGAGACACTGCTCCCCATGGCTTCACAAGCAGCTGCAGCCTGCCTGGGATTTCCATGCCTGCCTAGAGATAAGTGGAGTACTGAGGAAAGGAAGCTAAAGGGAACCTGGGTAGCCATTGTACCAGGGAATTTAGCAAAGATAACTAAAGCAGAATGGGTTCTGTTTTAATTTCCCCCTTCAGTGCTTAATGATTACTAATGGAGAGGTATTCCCTTGGAGCATCTTCCTGCAGCTTGCTGGGCCTTTTCTGTTTGAGTTGAGCTTTGTGTTACTTCAGCTGCATCATGAATCAAGCTTTGCATGGTAAACACTAATAACTATGGGTAATATTGATGAGAAAGATGCTTCCACCTTTCTTTGCTGATGGCTTTAGTCTCTGGATAACTGAAGGAGGGATGTTACTGAGCTCACATCCACATCTTGCCAGCCCTGTCTCACACCTTGGGGTGGGATGACAGCAGGTGAAAGGCTGAGTGATGTAAGCTGGGGGAATGCTGCAGCCTCCCAAAACCACAGTAAGGGAGATGTTAGTGCCTTGGCTCTCCTTAGTGAGGAAGGATGCTTGAACCAAGAATCACAGCTGGATTCCCTGGCCTGGGAAAAGACTGCAGCTGTGTGCAAGGAAAAGAGGAGCAGGAAGGTCAGAAATTGCAGATTGTCCTTTTGATGCCTGTTTGGGTTTGTACTGCAGCTACCATGTGAAGGGGGTTCATCCTATCCCTCCTTAAGGCACACTGAGGATTAGTCCTCATGGTAGTGCTGTGCAAGCAGAGCAGGGAGGTCAGAAGAGGGGCGAGGAGGTAACCTTTCTCCTGGAAATGGATATGTAAAACTCCTGTCCTCCATTGCAGAGAAAACCACACACAGGTGAATGGAATCCTGAGACCCTTAGAATGTTTTGGGTTCACTTTTATAGGCTCTTTGTGGCGTCTGTTATAAGGGCAGGTTCCACTTTACTCCTAGAAGTGAGACAATGTCATAAGAAAGAACAAAAAAAAAAGAAAAGGAGCAAAGTATTACATTCCCAGAGCTACCAAAATAAAATAACTTGCCCATTTTGCTTCTTTGTCTGGGTGTTATCTGTCACTGCTGCTGTTCAAATGTATGTTCACACCCTATATTTCTGTTTGGAAGAAACAAAGTCAAATCATATATATGTGGTGATTGCTCTGAATTTCATTGATTTCCATGTGCTTGCATGAACATGAATTCATGCTACAAGAAGTAGAGCTATTACTCGACAATCATTAAATACCTCTGTGCTGCAAATGCTGGGTTTTCAGGCATCTTTTTAAGCCAACATTGTCACTCATTCATTTTATTCAAATTTCACATAATTAGCTTTTCCTATCCTATTAGTGAATATATAGCAGCAAGAAAAATCATGATATGACAAAAATATGCCAGTGCCCAGCTGTCTCTGCTTCTCCAGCACAAAAGATCCTGCCTCTTTTAAGTAAAGCTCCAGTTTGTCTGTAAGTGAACCTGCTACAGGATTACAATAATGGACCCTTTCAGGGGAAAACAATCAACACAGTATCAGCTGACAGATGCTGTCCTTCCTGACTGCAGTGTTATATCCATTATTCAATAAGATGGACATGATGTTCAGGAGAGCGGGAGCGATGAGGTGTAACTGTATCTTTCTGCACCAGAGGAACCTCCAAAGAGATTAATGGAGGAGGAAGGAGGGGAAGATTTTCCTTTGGGCTTCTGGTGTCTTATGACTGCAGCTTTTGGTTTGCAGACAGGACTCTGGAGGAGTCCTACTAGATGAAGACTGAGATGCACAAAGCTTCTAGTAAGTTTTCCCACCACTCATGCAGCAAATGTGTTTTCTTTCTTAGTATTACTTTTCAAAATTTGTCTACAAAAGTGAGGTCAAGTCATGTCCAACTCAGATATTCTTGATACTATTAATTAGTAAGAAGCACAGGGATAAATGTGTTGTAACTTTAGAGTTGAAGAAATAACCACAGTGCAGCTCTGTGCTGGAGGTTTGGACTGAAGATATGGGTCAGCAAGTGTGGCTCACATGAACATCTGCTGTTCTGATACAGTAGAGTTTTTTAAGTACTACCTGGAAAGTCTTGGAGAAAATGAATTTTGAAAACCAGCATGCATATGAAATGAGACTGTGTGTTTTGAAGTTAGCCTTAATAGTTAATGAGCAGTGCAGGGACAATTAGGACAACAAGCAGGGTCTTTTCGCTAAAGAATTTGAATTTCTTGGCTGTGCTGTTTTCATCTAGCTGAAATTTGGGAGGTTCTTAGGTTCTGGGAAAGAGATCTAAGTCATCTCTAGGAATTGATCTGATACCAGCAGTTTGTTCTAAGTAGTCTTTCAAAGTAGCTGCTAATAAATTCTGTGAACAGGTGTGAAGTAGCTCTTAGATCTGAAAGATGATGACGCTCACAGAGGAGATCAAACGTAGCAGGTAGTCCATATGTCTAGACTGGAACAAGAAATATATATGCCAAACCCCTTGGTTCATGAAGGTCAGATCTATTTCAGAAGCAGGCTTTGTGCCTGGCTACTGGGATATAAAGCTGATCTGGCTCCCTCCCAGCAGAAAACAATCCACAACCACCCCTGGCTTTGTTATCACAAGACCACATACTCCAGGCACGCTGACTTCCTCTGATCTGGCCGTAGGTGCTCAACTGCCAGCAATTAGTCTGCCTGAATCTCATTTCTTGGGTATTACAGTTCTAAGGAAAGGGCCAATGCCTGACTCTTAAGAGGGCAAGGGGTTAACATGCTTAATAAAAATATTCTGACACTATAAAAAGCTGTATCCTTATCTCTGAAAGCAACATATTCTATTACCCTGGAAATGACTGATTGGCTCTAATGAAGCTCCATGGGGAGAACATGCAGCAATATGGCTGGCTCTGGTTACCTTAGCAACTCTCTCCTTGAGAATTCAGAGGCTAAATTTATATAAAATTAGAGATCTAAAAACACCTGACAGTATTCCAACAGAGAAAAATGTTACACACTGAAATTAACCTTGATTAAGAAGGATGATGTTGCTGTAATTGACTCAGTGTGTTCCTCCAACAGAAGAGCTTTGAATGCTTATTGTTGTTCTGAGTCATGGAAAGCAACAGGCAACTCCAAAGGGGCCCAAAGAAGCATCCAGTGGAAATCAGTGGGGAAGTTATGGAGTGAAAATTGAAAAGATGGGGAGTAACTAGCTCCAAGTTATGTGGAGGTTTCCAGCTGTGTGTGGTTTTTAGCTCTTGCAATCCTATCACTGTTTGTATACAATCATTTAGGTTGGAAAAGACCCTTAAGATCAAGCCCAACTGTTAACTTTCTATGACTTCTAGTATCATTCTTTAGGTTAGAAACTCCTTAGCTATCAGGCAAGGTCTACTGCATTGCTTTGTGAAGCACCTACTTTCTGCTTCTGCAGTAGAATAGGAGTTTGTTGGTAAAGAATGCAAATAACAGACCAGGCACCCTGATAATAGAAATGGTCATATGTGTGTTTTATCTGGTATATAGCAATGTATTTCCCTGCAAGGGCAGATAAAACCTCTTACAGCTGCTGTGCAACATCAGCCCTAATAATGCTGTGTAACTCTAAGAGAAGTTTCAGAGAATGCTGCTTTTAATTCTTCCATCTTTAGCTTTTAAGCACTTGGAGTTTGTTTTGTCTTTAATAATTTTAAAGATGATCTGGGCTGGACTTAGCCTTTGAGGACTGCAATGGAGACAGTCTGCAGACTCAGTGGGGAAAGGTAAAGTGGCAGGATAAACCCTGAGCTCCCACAGATGAGGCTCAAAGAGATGCTGCTGGCTGGGATCAAAGACTGAACCACTCTGGGCTGTGGGAGCTGTGGTTAATTTTACTCGTGGAATCTGTTGCTGGGGGAGGTCAGCAGGCCAAATACTCTGGTTGGGTTTTAAATAGGGCTGGATAATTTCGTGATGTCTGACAACATTTGCAGTTCTGCAAGGCAAGCTAACGAGGTTAATCAAATCTTATGCTTCAGGGAGCTGCCTTGCCATGCAGGCCTGCTTCTGTGTAAACACTGCAAGATGGTGCATCATGGGTGTTTGACCAAAAATATCAAGAGCCTGCATCAGTGAGCCAGTTTTGTTCTAAGCTAGAATGATCAAGGATTTGATCTGAGATGGAAAAATGGAATAACTCTCATTACTTCTCAGTTTATTGCTCTCTGAAATGCAGCTGTGCTGGCCTCTATTATAAGAAATCAGAGCACATGCGCAGCCACAAAATCTTGAGGAATTAGTAGTTACACTCCATTGCTGATGAATGAGGATCTTTGTGACTGTAGTCCCTGATGCACTTAATGTTTGTGCTCTTAGAGCAGTGCTTTTCCACTGAGGTGCAGCTTCTGCTGGGTCGGGAGCTCAGTAACAGATTAGGAGATGGTGCTAAAAACTGGAAGGCTGCACAGTAAGGCAGATCATGGCTACACTAAGAGTATGTCCCTTTTTTCCCCTCCCTCACTTAAATGAAATTATTCTGGTTTCACCAAATGGTTTCCCTGTGAGTCTTGCCAGTGACCCTGGCAGGCTCAACTCAGCAAAGGCAGTGAGGATTTTGGTGATGCCACAGAGCTTGAAACCATGAAAACAGAGTAGATCCTCTGCTGTGTTAATGTGGAGCATCACTTTGATGAGCACCCAACTTGCTTCTGGTTTAGTGATGAAATGGGTGGAAGATCTCAGCCTTTTATTCCTATTCTGATCATTCACAAAGGGAATAGTGGTATAAATCTATTTAATAAAAAATAACTGCATGATGACCATGAAAGATAATATTTTTTTTTGAGATTTAATTATGGTGAAGGATTAATAAGAATTCCCCTCTGCATATTTATGCCATGCTTGTGAGCTTCTAGAAACAGCATGTGATGCTGACCTCTGGCTAACTCAAACCAACTGAGAAATGCAATAATCCCCATAAAATTACACTTTCATTGTGTGTATATATATAAATGTACATACTTTCAAAAATGATGCATAATTGCTGTGCAGGATTGGACTGTATGGTCCATTCAAATGAATACTTTCTCCTGTGCTGGGTCTCAAGTGGTTCTGTCCTGGGGTCATACTTGCTGGATAAGTGTCTCAGCACAGTGTAGTCTGACAGTCAAAACTTTCTAATACTCTGTTCTGCCACTTCAGAATACTCCTGAGAATTCTTCTCTTGAAAGGAATGTCACAAAGGTCTCTGATATATTGAGGGGAGGAAAAAAACCCTGTCTCTAGTGAGAGGTTAACTGATGGTTAACCCACCTGATAAGGGAACTTGTTGCTAGTCAGGACTGACAGAGGAAGGTGATGGCAGGTATCCATGTGACATCTTATGGCATTGCAATGGATGATGGTGGTCTGTCAACATTTTGGCTCAGAGCCAGAAATCTCACAGGAATTTAGAGGGAAATTTTCTGGTTTTCTTTGAGTCAAACACAGTATCCTCAGACTTGCCCTGCCTGGCTAAGAATGAATTTAAGGATAGGTATTAAGTTGTTCTGGTTGTTTTCCTTTTATGAAAACTGTAATGCTGCTTCCTGTGGTAGGGAGCAACCTGGTCTCTGCTGAGAAAGGAGTGCTGCATCCTCCTGTTGTGAAGGTCTGAAGTGTCTTAGCCAGGCTGCAACAGGAGCTAAGATAACATACTTTGGGTTAATGTATACACTGCAAAGATGGGTAGCTTGAAAAGGAAAATCCTCTGGAGAGGCAGATATCCAAGAACTGTGTCCCTATGACATACTTCCCTTGCCATTTCCTATCTAGCCAAGTGATAGAAGTAAGGGGGTTATAAAATCCCATAAAAACCGTCAGCAACAAAACCACCAGATTTGTGTTCTGCTTAATAAAACCTGGTTACAGCGTATTGATAACCCCTCACCTGACCTCTTGGTACCCTTTGTGCTTTTGATTGATATTTTTAATCACATTTGACAGTGAGATGCCCAGCTGTATGGCTCAAAAAACGTGAACCTTATCAGACAATCCAGAAACTCATCAAGATCTTCCTGTTTGCGAAGCAGGTTTTGAGATGTTTCATTCTGTTGCTGGCCACACACATGGTGTCTGTCTTGTCACCTTCCAGCACACACTTGTCACTCAGTAAAGGATGTGGAGGAGCAGCCTGAACATAATGAAAAACCCTGGATAAAAGGAAATTGAAAATGAAAGTCCCTGGCCTTTGGAATTAAAGGATGAAGCAATCACTGGTTAGCTCATTCCCCCAGGGAAGTCCTCAAGCCTCTTGCAGCCTGTACTGTAAAGAAGCTTACAGTAAAATATGCATTTCATTTTATTTTGTTGAGAGGAAGAAGGGCAAATGAAATGACCAGAGGAGAGGCGGACGGAGAGTGGAGCAGAGTCGGCACTTTCCATTATGTTTCATTTGTCAAGCCAGTTAGTCTTGCTGCAGGAATAATCTCTGGTTCTCTGGCCTTTTTTCCTCCAGACACCTGCTGCCCTTTTGCAGTGATTTATCTCCTTACCTTATTCCTCCTTTCTGGGGAGGAGAGAAGGTGGTTTGGGCTTGCCATTTTTGCTCAGAGGCAAGCTCAATGATTCCTCTGGTCTTGCCTCAGATCAGAGACAAGTCCTGTCCCTGTTTTGATTGTGGTTTGAGGTCCTTGCTGCTTCTGTGGGGAACCTAAAGATTTTTCTTTTAGGAGGCTCTTGGCCAGCATCTAAGAAATATATATGCAGATGTGCTTTGAATTGGGTTTGTCAAAGCACATCTTCAAGGTACTTGGTACATCTCCACCAGAAACCGGTTTAACGTGCTCCTTTCTTAAATCACCATGTGCTCTTTCTATAAAATGGAGCCTGTGACATTATTGAGCTAAAATTCTTCCCTTCTCACTGCTAATGGCATTTTCCCTGTGTGTGCTGCCCTCAAGGCGTGCTTATGGTTGGATTCTCTACTTGTGAATACCAATATATCCAATCTGAGCTATAGGTGCTGCAATCCATTCCCTAACTGGAACTTAATGCAGGTTTAATACTTAGCAGTGCTGAACTGCTGTGCTGCTGGGAGAGGTTAGAAGCTGTTGCTTACACAAAAGCTGGCAATTAGCAAATTTTGGTAGGGACATGAAGTAGTACTTGTACCTGTGCTCAACTCCCTGCAGGGGCTGGTTTACAGTCCAATTAAACAATTACAAATCATTAAACTGAATCTTCAGAATCCTCTGGGCTCTCTAAATTGCTATTTACATAATTCTACAACTAAAAATAATGAAGATAAGGCAATCAGGTGGCGGTGGAACATCCTTTTCAAGTATATGAAAAGTTAATTGCCTTCACTTTATTCCCAAGTGCGCAAACAGTGTCTCATTTGATAGTGACAAATATAATTCAGGGGGTATTTTACCCACCTGGCATTTTGAAGAGGATAGTGGCTGTACTTAGTTGCAGAGTTATCGTGGAGAAAACATTATTACTGCATAGAGGTCCATCACCCTGTGGTGTGTTTACTAAGAAAATGAGGTTGCTGAGAGATGTAACTTCTGAAATAAGCTCTGCTACATTTTATAGCACAGGATAAGGAAAGACTGGAGTGAACTTTTCAGGTTTAAAGCCTGGTAAAAGGGAATTTTGTGTTTCCTTTTCCTTTCCTGTTTTGAGGCTGTCCTGTGCAGGGCCAGGAGTTGTTCTTTGATCCTTGTGGATCCCTTCCAACTCAGGATGTTTTATAATTCTAGGCTCATGTCACCATCCAGATCATAAAAAGCCCTTTGTGGTTACATGGATAGCCCAATTTCTACAGCTTAATTTGGAACTCTTGGTGGTGTTCTTCTTTGCACTCAAACTTTGGAATAGAAAGCCTTCACTAAGCTTATCATGCTTTCACTCCTTCACTTCATTGAAGTGGAGATACAAGGCTGGAAATAAAAAGATGAAATTTATCTTAAAGGTCACACTGGATTTCAACATGAGCTTCCTAAGTGCTCAGTGCTTTGGAAGATACATTCTTCAACTGACAACTTGATGGCTTATCCCATATAGGACATTTTGAATGCTTTATGAGTCAGAATGGCATCTCATTAAATGCCTTGCTGAATACAGAGCTAAACAGTGATTATTTTGCATGACTCAGTTTCTCTATCCACCCAGAAGGAAGAATAAGTTTTTGAGCCCTCTCCACAGCATCACAAGGAAATATAATGTTATCATACGAGTGAACTATTGTACAGATATAGAATTCTACAATCAGTGTTAGCTTTATCTAGCTGTGGAAAGCTCAGATCTTGGCCATCACTGTCCATGTTTACTTAGCATGACACCAGTACAATTACAAACCAGAAGTGAGTGTTTGAGGTGGCAAAAAACTGCTGTGAACTGGGGGGGCGGGGGAACCACCACCTTTTTCCGAAATACTTTTTGTCCAAAGCTCTAGGTGCCTTTTGTCAAATTTTGTAAAAATGAAGCCAAGTTAGTTCTAAATAAGAGGGCTGAGAACTGGCACCTCAGCTCTGAGAACGGTATGTTTGTTCTCTTTTGCAGTGTGTTTCTAGGAGGGGGGGGGAAAAAGCATTAGAAAATTGATGTGAAAAGGACAAATCCCACTTCCTTGCTCTTCCCAGTTTGCTTGTTCAATACCTCAGCAATGTCAAGACGACTTATCTCTATACCAAAGCTTTTTGAACTTTTCCAAACTTGGAGTTGTTTTTGGAGCCCCTGAGATGCTCTGGCTATATGCTTCTGTTCCACAGCAAGGAGAAGGGATCCACTGCAGGGAACAAGGGCAAAACCCCCAGTTTTCAGGAAGAAGTAACCTTCTCATGATACAGAGCTAGGGAAGGACTGACAGATGCATTGCTGTGATATCTCCATCTTTCCCTGATTTCCCTACAGTCTACAGGATATGTAGACTATATCCTTGATACTAGAAATAAATTTGAGTCAATTGCAACCTTAGTCTTAAAGCTGGTTTTGTTCCTTTAGTCTGTGTGCTGACTGATTATTCACAGCATCCAAGCTCTCCAGGGCAGCATGGACCAAAGATCCTGGCTAAGCTGGTGTTCTTAAAATTGGCAGCCAGTCTGGGATGTGCAGGAAAGGCATGTGGTACTGGACTAGAACTGACTCTTAATTTCCAAGTCTGTTTCTACCAAGGGACACAAAAAGAGGCAGAGATGTTATGTCAAAGAAAAGTGAGAGTGGCACAGGGAGCCTCTGGAGATTTAGCACTACACAACACCTGTTCCAATCAGTCTTCAAAGTGAATCCCTGTGTACATGCCCCTGGGACACTGAGCATCCCAGAAGCTGCATGGCAATGCAGATACCTGTGGGCGTCCATCAAGTGCCCACACCTTGATGCTGGTGGAAGGGGGATGCCTGCAAGGTAAATGCACTGGCTGCACACAGCTCTGCTGACAGACAGATGGCACCTTCAAGAGGCACAAACACCTGAATTTGGTGACACTTCACTATCCTGAGCTAACCTGTGCTCCTCCTCAACAAGTGACAAACAGCTGACAAGAAGCATGTTACCACTCCAAAGTGACCTTGCCCTGTCACAGCCTGTGAGATACCTTGTAAATCAAAAGACATAGTAATTACCAGCATTAGGCAAGGGATTTGGGATTCTTTGGGGCAATAACATCACTGCAGATTCTCCTAGTGACTCCTCAACTTCAGAAAAGCAAGACTCAAGGTTCCCTCTGGTGTCCTTTGCTAAGCCTTTTATTGCATCTTTTGGGCAAATTTTATGATGATCCAGCTTTCCTCAGAGCTTGCAATGACCATTGCTGGCTGGTAATGGCATCAAGAGGCTTTTTTTAACTTGAGCAATGTGATGTTTTGTTTATAGCATCCTTATGCTTGCCTATAGCCTTGAGTAGAGGGACACATAACCTAGCAAGCTGGAGTAAGAGCTATGACTTGAACAATGTCAGGTTCTCCTGATGTCTGCACCTTTTCAGGAAGTTTTTTGTATCTGACTTTAAAAGGTAAGTCCAGCTGGCAGAATCTAGTGTTTGTAAGCATAGAATAATTAAAGAACAGTGCCTGTTGCCATTTGGTGGAGTTGAGAAGCCCTTAAGAACAGAGAAAATGAGAAAAGGACCAGTATTACCTGGCAAAATAGAAAATGGTACTTTCTATTTTACTGGTGTAATTCTGCTTGGTCTCATGCTTCCAGGTGAATTAGAGCCCTTGAGACAGTGTAATACTTGTCTTTTTAACTTACAGAGAATTTAACCTGCCTGTGGAAATTAACATTTCTCAGTCTCAGATGTAAAGGCTGGGGATTCCCTGTGTGGAAATGTGAGTCAGCTGCTGCCCCCAGCTGCCAGCTCCTCCAGAGCAGCTCCAGCTCCCCTGTGACTTGCCTTCTGGCCCAGCTAGGAGGATGAATTGGCACCAAAAGTAATAGAGAAAAATGTTAGTTGTCTGAAAGAGGAGTGGGAAACCCTTGTAACCTCTGAAATCCTGCATGCTTGCTGAAATGCTATCCTTATCTTCATCTGAGCTCCTAGACACTGTTTAAGGGATTCCAACATTCCTCCCTCACCAAAATCTAGGTTTTCAGTACAAAAATGTCATCCTTGATAATGGAAGACCTTTTAGTAATGGTTCAGAAATGGCTTAAATAAACTTTCTGCCAAAAAAAGTCCTCACCCCAAAACAGGTCCATTAAAAAACCGTTGAACTGGTGCAACCTCAAAATCTCAAATTCCGTTTCAAAATCCTGCTCTTGGTTTCTCCTTCATTGGATCTGTCTGAAGCTGTTTATGCACCCTGAGGAGGATGTTAACCTCCAGCTGTGAATGTCAGCATCATGGGGCTCCTGCCCTGTCTCACTTCAGATGGAGCCTGGCTGTGCTGCTGCTGGGCGGCCACACTCAGCAAGGCTCAGGCTGCCCTGTCTGCCAGCCCAAATGATGCTGGTTGTGTGTTTGACATGAGTCATGTCAAAGGAAGATACACTGCCTGTGCTGGGTTTTATGTCTAAACTCAGCTCCTGTGCCAGAACATATTCTTGAAGGGTCCCTGTCTCTTGCTTAAAAGGCCAGGGTAAATCTCACATCCTGCTTTCTTGGATGAAATAGCATCCCAGAGCAATAAAATCCTGTACTTTGTGCCTGACCCTGCCTGACTCAGGATGTCTGTTGTAGAGACCATGCATGGGCTTTTTGGTGGGGTTTTCTGAACAATAGGAGAACTTCAAATAAAGCCCTTGCTCATAGAGATGTGTTGCTGAAATTTCTCCAAACTGTTCAAGGAAGGAAGCTGGGCCTTAAGAGGAAAAGTCTGTCTTTGAGTCATGTTTCTTCTACTTCCTATGGCTATTTTGGAAGTATACAGAAAGAAAAAAAAAAAGGGCAAGTCTTACGTTGTTGTTCGGTTTGTTGTGGGGTTTTTTGTTGGTTTTTTTTTTTTATTCAGCATCCCTGATGTCACCAGGAACTTTGCCATTCTTTTCTGTGGGAGCCCTTATTGCTGCCTTTCATTTCTTCAATTTGCCTCCAGTACTGTAAAGCAAACTGCAGTGTGTTTTGGCTTTACTGGGAGGTGTGTTGAACCCCACATCCTCTTGCTGTTTCTCCTTTTGAACTGAACAGAGACTTTCCATTTATGAGTTAGTTATAAGTTGGCTTCACACTTCATCTGTGAGCAGGGCAATTCTGCACAGTCCCTGGGCTGTATCCTCTGTATCCCCAACCTCACTCACAAGAATTCATATAGGGACAAAATGTGACTGTCTAAGTGTAAAGGGTTCTCTGCATGGATGTAAAGGACCTCAAAATACAACGTGCTGTAGAGTCAATCTTGTGGTGTTGTGACTGTTTTGCAGTAGTAATCCAAAATCTGTAGGAGTGTTACTAGTATAGAAAACCTGCAGTGGGATGTACAAGGTCTGTGTTTGAAAGGAAGCAAATTTGCTGTTGTAGATCTCAAGGTGGTTATTCTTTCATGCCAAATGCCTCCTTCTTACCTCCGAAACCGAGCCCTGTCTGCTCTGCTGTGCCCAGGCAGCACCCTGATCCCATCTGTTCAAGGGTGGCAGAGACAATTTTCCCATTTTACCTGTGGAAAACTTCTTCCTCCTGTGATAATTTGCTAAGTGCTAAGGTCATGTAGGGAAAACTGCAAGAACCAGCTCATTCTATCATTTATCACCTAACATTTATTTTATCCTGCTGCAGTATTTCTCACCTGTCCCATACAGCAGATCCAAGGAAGCCATATAGGGGACAGGTCTGCAATTCCATTTGTCATGTCAGACAATGTAGAAAATTGTGTTGCAATACAACAAACTACTAAATCACATATAATTGCTCTGATAACGATTTGGAGAAGGTGACAACAACTAGGGAACTCTTTCATCTTCCAAGGTTAAACATCTTAGAGGTATTTGATCACCTTCTCTTCATGTGAAAATACGTATTTTCATCCCAGGTGTTTTCTGCACAAAGCAACTCACAAAAAGTGGTTCTGAAAGAGGTTTGCTTATTTATCTGCATGTAACTGAGGGAGGATTGATTGTTTCATGGTGTGTATGACAATGAGGTTGCACTGCAGAATAGTGCAAAATAGTCACTGTCCCTGTGCTACGAGCAGCAGTGTGGCACACTGAGATGAAGGACTTTGCTCAACATTGCAAGAGGTTTTTGTCAGATGTCATGGTTGGGTTCAGGCTCGTCCCAGGCTGGCAGAAAAGCCCCCTTGTCCCTAGGACTGTCTGCCTCCTGGTTTGGTTTCACTGATTTCAAAGTTGATGTATCCAGTAATTGAAATCCATTTGGTTCCTAGTGTGTGGAAAGTTACAAGCATTTTATCTATGTAGGACTGAAGGAAAAGGCTATTCAAGCTGTTGACTGCTTCCCCCGTCCTCAAAATATCTTTTTTTAATTGCCCAGCAATATTGAAATTTCATCAGCTAAAAACTGTCAGCAAACTGCTAAGAAAATCAGAAAAATCTCATTGCTTGAGCTTTAATAAGGCTTTCTTTTTTTCCTACGGCACTCCAGCTTGTAGTAGCCAAAAATAGAGCTGGCAATTCAGAAGTGTGCAGGAACTTGTCTTGCAGCTTGCTCCCTTTTCCCACCCCCCAGAAGTGGGTGATGGGTTGCCCAGCACCCACCCATTTCCACCAGCAAGGCCTCATTGCTGCAAGGGTTTCTCTCCCCCGGGCACCTGAAGTCTTGTACAATTTCCTCTGAGTGAGCTCTGTGCAGTGGCATTGAAGCAGGGAGAGGGTTTGGATGCTCAGTGTGCTGGTGGCTGGCTGGACTCTGGGATAACACATTGGCTCTGGTTATCTGGGGGTATCTGAGCATATCAAAGGGGGGCAGCAGAGCCAGCCAAGGGCCCACAGCCTTTGGAAATGCCATTCCCAGAGGTCAGAACTGAGGGCAGGCGGAAACCCCACCTCAGCCAGGCTGTTTTCCTTCATTGTCTCTGATTCTATGTCTGCTGTGGAGCTTATCTTAGAGGAAAGGGTGGAGATTTTCTGAACAGCTGATTTTCTCACCCTTGGGAAGATCCCATGCATCAGTGTTGCCTCCTTGCTGCTCTGTCTGCTTCAGGTATTTCCTAATTGCTGGTGAGAAAGTCTGCAGGAGGTCGAATGTGGCAGGGGGAAACAGAGCTTCCAGGCAGGCAGAGGGGATTTGCCCACTGTTTCTTCCAGAGAGGCACAGCCCAGAAGTTATTTGACTGATACATTGAAAAAAAAAAATCAAGTGAAAGAAAACAGAAGTGCCTTAAGAAAGAAAGGTCTATGATTCTATGCCCTTGTTTTGACTTGTTCTCAATACCAAAAATGCAGCATGGGCGTGTGTGCAGACAGTGTGAGCTGGTGTGCCTCTTCTGCCATCCATGGGGAAACTGTTGTCTCCTTTAATCCTACTTCCAGGTCACTAAGACAGCCAACACAGCCTGTTGGCATCATCATGATGTGTTTGCAGCACAGGATCTGTAAAAGACCATGAAGAACAGCAGGGTGCAAGGTGGTGGCTGGATAAGCAGAAGTTGGCCTCACTTAGTAACACCTTGTCCTGATGTAGACTGCCCTGTTTTAGGCAGTGAGGATGTCAGTCTGAATACAGACTTGGCATTGACAGGGCTGTCAGTGCTGATGGATTCATTTTGGAGCTGTCTCAGCTACACAGCTCCTTAGAGGACACCTTCACCTCTCCTCCAAGGAGACCCTTATGTCTGCATCACTACTCCATCCATCATTATGACACCCATCCCTTACTGAAGACTTATAATCAGCAAATAAGGGTCAGTTTTGTGTAATGCCAGGCTGGATCCACACCCTCAGCCAGGCTGCTGACCTTTGGGGTGCCTTCTCTGGACTCAGTTTCCTGATACACAAAACTACACTAAAAATACATCCTTCTCAAAATGCTGCAAGTCTTCAGTTTTGTTTCAAAGGCATTCTGGCCCCTTTAGATTAAATTCGTGGATCAGCTACTGTAGCCTTCTTTGAGTTATTATGTCATACTTTTTTATTGTGATATTTGCAGTTGTTTATATGGTAAGATGGTTCCTCAGGCCCTGTGAAGAACAGGTGTGCCTGTGATAAAAGGATTTCCATTGGTTGTTTACCTGACCCTCTGAATTTTCATGGTTTATGTATGGATGGGGAATATTTTTCTGCCTTTTTTTGCTCAGGGCTTCAGAGATGGGGACTCTGTTTTCCAAGGTTTTGCTGAGAGTCTTAACTCCAACTTCAGTCCCAGAGGTAGGGCAGAGCAGGTTATTAAACTGTGGAATATTTTGTGAATAGTTTACCAAATAGATTGTGTAGATTTGTTTCACACAAAATAAGAATTTCACTAAAGTAATAAAAACAGTCTTTAAAATAACCTTAGGTTTGTGAGACCCAAAAGTCTTCTAAGTCATGAAGTCAGATGTGGTATAAACCTGTTGATCCGTTTATCAAATTTCATTAACATACATTTTGAGGAGTTTTTTCCTTTTAGTTGGTGGCTCCTGTGTGTGAAGTACACTCATTTTTTTTAACCCTTTTTCACTACCTGGGTTTCATTTAGGAGGTTGTTTGGTAAAAGAAATTGGGTCCAAGACCTGACACTTTTTTCCCCTTCCTTAGCCAGTACTGCTCTAGTTCTGCATCTTGTATGTGCTCAGTGGGGCAGAGAGGTG